>NC_053022.1:487101482-487339944 GCF_003073215.2 Triticum urartu | reverse complement strand
CTGATAAATTAAGAAATTTGCGGATATGTCTAAAACTTGAAAACATTTTAAATTTTCAAAGCATGTTTTATAAAATCATGAGTATTTTTAAAATATGTGATCTGTTTTAAGTGTTGGTGAACAATTATTAGAAAATATTATCTTTTAAATCTACGAATTGGTTTCTTGATATATTTTGAAATATTCTATTTTATACAATTTTATTTGTAAAATTAAAAAATTTTATCTGTGAAAATCAAAGGAGTCGTAAAATTATATTTTTGCTCAACTAAGTACGTTGGCCAGACACATTTTATTGGGTGTGGGATCAGAGCTCTCACAGATCACATAGAAAGGGTGCCGGCTCCAAGCAAGTGAAGTGAAGTTATTAATTGTCGGCCCTCGGTTTCTTGCAAGAGATCATGGTTTATGAGAAATACTATAGCTCAAGAAGATAATTGGACCCTATAGTTACTGCAGGTAACATTGGCCGCTGACAGTCACACCTGCTTTGACACGATTCAATACATGGGACATACATAATTTAAACTTCTGTAGGTATACAGAAGAATACTGAAGTGTTGGTTTGGGATTTCTTCTGGCGTTGTCAAATTGGTACCGCTTATGAGCACGACGAAACCTATAATCAAGACTAAATGCAATCTAAAGTTCTCATCCGAGACTCTGGTATTCCTTTTGCTGTATGGCAGCAATCTAAAGTTCTAAACTGCTGTGATGTGTACACCTTGAAAAGTATGGTTGCACTACTTGGATTGTGGTTCTCTGAATCGAGTAAATACAACACCAAGAACTTGATACTTCCATTTTCTCCACCTGTGAAATTTCAGTAATCTTGTTGCCCACAAATCATAGTGATATTTTTTTTCCTTTTGTGTATTTGTATTGCAAAATTATAGGGTCTTTTTGCTGTATACTTCAGCACTTGTGTGTATCTTGTCTTTAGTGTGTATTGAGTCATCATCCGATATCAAGTATTTAGCTTCATAATACGTGTTACTGAAATTGTTCATGTGGAAGGGTGCCCACACCTGTAGCCTGTACCCTGTAGGTATCAAAGGAAGATTGCATTGGGATAGTGTAATGTGTCTATGAAATTTTTTATCGTCTTTGGTTATTCTGCAAGGAACAGACTTCTTCAGTCACTAATTCACTGTGGATATCAATCTCAACTTGGATAAACTTGCTCCTTCAAGAAAGAAAGAAATTGCTGCATTGCTGTAAAATGTCTTCCAGGGACAAATTATTCTTCCTTCATCTGAATTGTTCTTGTTAAATAAATATAATCTACAAGAAACTTGACCCAATGCAATGTATCACTACTATTATCATTTTTCATTGCTCGCTGGTGTTCGCTTCTGTAGGATTCTAGGATTCACGGGTCATTGCTCTAACTGTTTTTCATTCCTGCTAATACAGTAAACGCATCAAGTAAGAACTGATCTTCCCAGGTTTTAAGATAAATTATTCTGTCACTAAACTCCCCTAATCTAGAGCATCATATGATATTAGGAAAATGAAGATGGAGAATTATGTTGATAAGCTAGTTAATATAAGCTGAAGGATTAAGTTGTTGCTGCCACGGCCAAAATGTTTGATGCATCAGATGAAGTATTACTGCAGTAACCAAAAAAACAGCAGAAATAGAGCAAAGTGACATTTGATTAACAAGAAACACATGATGATTTGCACAGAGCAAGTGGCATAGCAAATCAATCTAGAAATCGATGTATGAAATACAGACTAATCCCAACCTTAATTAAACACATTGTTGCAACACAGAACAATCATAAATGATGCCTGGTACAAATGCATCAGATAAAATAGCAGAAACGGGGCAACTGATGTTCCTGATTTGGCCATGCACTAACTATTCCGCAAGCAAATGCAATCCGTCAGGGGCTCCTGGTAAAAGAATAGCAAAACAATCCAACTCCCAAGCACACACAATTTTGCATCACAGAAGATAGTACAATTTTACGTAACAGAAATGCAGCAGAACAAAGTCAGAGACAAGGTATTATAGAGACATATTTGATTTCTAACAAACTGCGAATAACTTTGCTCCACGATTCAGTACGAAATACAGAGGAAATAGCGAACTACAGAGGAACTAGCGAACTACACAAGTCGCGGTATCAAACTTTCGGGATCTGCAGTGGGGTGGCGAGGAAGAGCCTAGCCGCCGAAGCCGTAGAGGGTGCGGCCCTGGCGCTTGAGCGCGTAGACGACGTCCATGGCGGTGACGGTCTTGCGGCGGGCGTGCTCCGTGTAGGTGACGGCGTCGCGGATGACGTTCTCGAGGAAGATCTTGAGCACGCCGCGGGTCTCCTCGTAGATGAGGCCGGAGATGCGCTTCACGCCGCCCCTCCGAGCGAGGCGCCGGATCGCCGGCTTGGTGATGCCCTGGATGTTGTCGCGCAGCACCTTCCGGTGGCGCTTGGCGCCGCCCTTGCCGAGCCCCTTGCCTCCCTTGCCGCGGCCGGACATGGCTGACGGTCTCTCCTTGGTTCGAGCTGCGAGCGGACGGAGGAGGTCGAGGAGCGGTGGTGAATTGTGTTGTGAGATTTGCCGGATGTGGGGAGGGGATTTTAAGGTGGACGAGAGGTGGGAGGAGGCGCGTTGCTGCCGTTCGATGCAGATGGAATGCACGGTTGAGATTGCGATCCGGGGGACGGATGCCGCGGATCGATGACCTGGCGGGAGGCGCCGATTGCGGGAATGGCCGCCGGCGCCAAAGTTTTGGGCTGTGGGCGGGGCGCGATGTTTTCGCGCTGGTGCACACAATGGCGCGAACTAGGAACGGCACGGAGTCTGTCCGGTCCCCGTCGATTTTACCAAAATATTGTGTGTGTGTGTGTGTGTGTGTGTGTGTGTGTGTGTGTGTGTGTGTGTGTGTGTGTGTGTGTGTGTGTGAGAAAACATTGTTTTTCTGAGCAAGGTAATTCCACAAAGTTTTCTTAACTAGGCAACCTAGTTCTAGGGACAAAAGAAAATTTGAAGAAAATGAAAAGTAAAATTTGGCATTGAAAAATTTATTTCATGTGAATCTTTAGATCAAGATAAAAAATTATGAAAATTGTGAGGTGGAGCGGACGGGGACGCGTAATACCCACCAATTTTATTTGGTAAGTCTAAGGGCAACTCCAATGGAAAACCCTAACGAAAATGGTATTTGTTCGCGGACACGTCAGACAATGATGCGAGAGCCGGCCATCCAATAGGATTCGAAACAAACCGAACGAATTCCATGCAAACCGGATGATTTTCATCTAAAGACCAAAATTGTTACATTTTCAACACAACTAAACTATAGCGGGCTAAAGTTTTTAACCCGGTCTAAATGATCGTCGGCCGCGGCAGTGCCTATTTTCCCAGGACATGTCTTCCCCATGTCCGGCGAGCTCACCGGCTGCCCGAGAGTCCCGAAAAATGAAGTTGCGGGAGGGGAAGAATAGTAGTGGCCTTTCTGGGAAACAATTATCTCACTCCAACAGAGGCTTGCAACAAGCAACTCAACTCTTACACACTCGTGATGATAAAAATGGGAACATCAACTCCGACAAGCAACTATAGGTTGCTCCAGTGTTGACCATAAGGAGGGAAATAGCCAAAATTTCAGCAAACTGTTTTAGGTGCCCGACATCCGGGCAGCAAGCCAGACGTCCGCCCGCTAGAGCTATGACCAAATTTTCCAGTCAAATATTTTTGCACAAACATATTAGGTGCTGCACGTCCAAGTCGCTAGTGAGACATCCGGGCTAGGGGTTGCGCCCTGCTGTGCCAAGTCTCTTGCGACGCCGTGTCAGGTGTCGGACATATGGGCATTGAAAACATAGGGCGGCGGGGCAAATGACCAATTTTCCATTCTCTCATCCATAGTTTTTGAAAATGGACCGGAACGGCTGTCCGACTGAAAAAACCAGGAACCGATGCCTTGCCTGGTTTTTAAGGTGTACTGTTTTTTTAGTAAAAAAATATTTAGAAAAAGGCGCACATCAAGTTTCAGACGCCCCAGCACTGAAAATCACATCAAAACACAGGTACACGTCAAGGAAGCGAAGATGCTTCACAGATTGCTTATCAGGGTGAGATCTCTCCTCATCATACTATATCCTTTTGTTTAATCTTCTTTGCTCTGCTCTTCCTACTACCGAGAAACACATATGCCATTGTCCGGCACCATCATCATCTTCCAGACACAAGTCCAGAGGTTTCCTGTCCTCGTCAGATGACGGTACCGGTCCTTCTCACACAAGTGCTCTATACTTCCATGTGATCTACTTGTTGGCCCTTTTTTGTGTCTCTTGGCCTTTTTCTTCGTCTACAGATCTTGCCCACCCTCTTGATCCTCTTCCTCCAATTTCTACTCCTCTTGATCATCATCATCCTCTTCTTCACCCGATTGCTCATACAGTTCCTCCTCCTCCTCTGTCTCACACATCTCCTCAACATATGTGTCCCCTTCATAATGTAGTAATGGATCATTCCTCCGTCTCTTCATTTCCTCAAGCCTATCAAGGATATCACCATATTCTATCAAATTGTCATCATCACTGTCCTCTTCATTGTCCATAACTGCAGATTCCTTTTCAAAAGAGTGGCCTTCTATTTTCCTTTCTTATTCTTCCTGAACATTGCATTTTCCTTTCTCATTTTCTCCTCCATAAATTCTTCTATTTGCAATTGCTCCTCTGAATTGTTTGTGCTATTTTGTGTTTGAAACTGTATTGGCATTGGCTGCTGTTTTGCTGCTGCATCTGAATTTTCTGCTGCTACATCTACACGATGTGCATTGAACTAAACTCCTTCTTGATCTACCTGATACAGTTGGGGATCTCTAACTTCCTGCAGAGGGATTTGCCACTCAATAACATTAGCATTGTTGTTTATATGTGTAGATTTTGGGAAACTGGCCCTAAGAACTGTCACATTCAAGATCTTCTGCTTCTGCATGATTGTGGTTGAAATTTTCCCCCAACCTGTCATCATCCCATATTTCTTCCGTTCCTTCTATCCCTCGGCCTAGATCCTTTACATAGTACATGTAATCCCTCAAAACATATCCTTCAGTCTCTATCAGTGCTACTAGATTGTAAAATATGATGTATCTTATGACAACATCATAGTTCTCTTGAGATTGTCTCTGTCATGGAAATGCTTCCTCAATTCACAAAACTCATCATCCAAACCGCAAATAATAAAATTAACATAGCAGTGCAGTATAAGTGTTTAATTAGAACACTTCCTAAAAAGCAGAACAACAAGAAAACAGAGCAATACAAAGCTTTGGGTTAATTAGAAAACAGTGCAATACAAAGCAACATAGTACACTAACCCCCACTTTGGTTAATTAAAGCTCTGGCACATTAAAAAACCATACACAAACACGGTAGAATAAAATGCGTTGGTTAATTAGAGAGCATTTTAACAACAACTAATTTGACATAGCACACCCAACCATAGGGTTAGACAACACCTAATTTTAACTAAATAACACACAAACATCACCTAATTTCAACTTAATCACCTAATTTCACAAAAAAATCATAGCGATAACAAACCCTAGGCCCAACAATATGCAATTGTTATCCTAACCCTAGTAACGGATCAATAGGGATGAGATAAAGGAATGGAGAAGGGGAGGGGGATCTTACTATACGCCGCCGAAGGATGACGCGATATGGTGGTTTGTCGGATTGACCTTCACCGTCGCGGCGAAGGCTCTGGCCATCACATATTCCACTGAATATTGCAGCTCCACATTCTCCGTCGCCTTGCTAGGGTTCAAGCTCCCGCAAAGCTCATATGGCTCGGGATCCGCGTCGTTGGCGCCACTGCCGGGTGGCCCGCCGCCGTCAGCACCGCCTGGTTTCGCCGGGGTACCCATCTGCGTAGTGCGAGGGGGGGGTGGGAGCGGGAAGAAGCGGGAAGGGAGAAGGAGGGGGGAATGCGGATGTGGCGCAAGCGGGAAGGAAATATAGATGGCCCGAGCAGCGCATCTAACGGTTGTCGGGACGGCTGCCAGTGCCAGGTAGGCAAAAAACAGGCCCCACCTGTCATAAATCCACTTAACAGAGCCTGATCCATCAATCAATGTTTTTTGGAAAACCATTACAGAAGACACGATGTTTTCTGCAACAAAAACATGACATATTGTTTTCCGCAAACCCAGCATTCAAACCGGTGATTTCCTACACTTTACTCGGAAAAATAATATTACTATGTCGCAACAGCCAACATGACATCAGCAATCTACACAGGAGGCTCTCACACTCTGCAGTTAAAAGCATAACTATTCCTACAGTCCTACGAGAAGAATTAACAGTACAGAGCCTTCCTCGTTGGATACCCTCCTACAACTGGATGGTGACGCCCCTGGCTCCCATGCCGGCGAGCCGCTGCTCCGCGGTGCCCATCTCCCTCTCGCCGCCGGCGCCCCTGGACACGTCGTGCCGCGTGGCGTCGAACTTCTCGCCGTCACCCCACAGCGCGTAGGCCTCCTCCCCGTGCGCGGCGTCGTCGCCGATCATGAGCTGGTCGTCGGGCATCCGCAGCGGCACGAACAGCCCGATGCCGAGCAGGATGAGCGTGGTGACCACGAGGTTCCACACGATCACGAACGCCGCGCCGGCCAGCTGCTTGCCCACCTGCTTGATGCCGCCGCCGTAGAAGGCGCCCTTGGGCCCCGGCACCGACGACTCCATCATCATCAGCTCCGGCGTGGCCAGGAGCCCCGTGAGGACCCCGCCGAGGAGCCCCGCCACGGCGTGCGTGTGGAAGACGGCCAGCGTGTCGTCCACCTTCATCAGCAGCGCCGACTTCTTGTGCAGGATCATCATGGTGAACCACGGCACGCTGCCCGCGAAGATGCCCATCACCACGGCCGCCCACGTCTGCACCAGCCCTGTACGTAGATTAATGAAGAAATTTCATGTCAAAACACAATGAACTACTGTTGTTACGTTGGTGTGGACTTGTTAGCGTACTCTACGAGCTGTCTATTTGACTTTTTTGTGCTAGTAGTACTCCACGACAACACATTGATTGAGCGACGAAAACTCCGCCTACTCCTGTGATCCGTACGTGCTGCGTGCAATGAGATGTTTGGTACCTGCGCCGGGGGTGATGCAGACGAGGCCGGTCATCATGCCCTGGACGGCGCCGATGACGGACGGCTTGCCGAAGAAGATGACGTCGAGGCAGGTCCAGGTGAGGAGGCTCGTCGCCGCGCTGACGTTGGTGTTGAGCACGGCGATGGACGCCGTGATGTTGGCGGCGTAGGGCGCGCCGCCGTTGAACCCGGCCCACCCCATCCACAGCAGCCCGCCGCCGGCGATCATGAGCAGGATGTTGTTCGGGGAGAACCGCTCCCGGTCGCTCTTCAGCCTCGGTCCCACCTGCCAGCCACAACATGGTGCGAAATGAAATCGACTCACAGTTTGACATAACGGGATTGTTCGACCGAATCTTACTAAAAAAATCCAGAAACAAACTTAGCTAGTTCACCATACTCCGTAGTTTTTCAGGAGCGACTTAATTGTGAGTTCTTCGTGAAGGAAGAAGAACCAATTGTGAATTTGCACAATAGTCGATGAACACAAGTACACAACGCGGGTGCCACACCAACAAGTTGGATAACGCGAGAGACAGCGACGCTGGATATTTGCAGCCGGTGTAACCGTGACCCGCCAGAGATTAAAAAATTGGGCGTTCCGTCCAGTACTAGTTCAAGTTGCCATCAACGACGCCGCGCGAGCGCCCACGGGCAGAGGCCAGCCGAAGCCAACGACGCGGTCCAACCGGTTCACACGTTCCATGAGGCAAAGCGGTTTTCTTGGACCCCTTTTCCGGGTGCCTGCAGCTATCACCGAAATACTTGTGCTCGTATCATGTGACCGCCCAAAGAAAGCAAAGAAAGTCTACAACGACTCGCGCTAATTTCTTCCGACACGGCTTATTTTTAGAAATCTTCCAACGTTACTTTGAAGAACATGTATCTACCCCAGAAAATTTCCGGTCCAGGCATCGGTAGAACTGTAGCTGTACTTTTACTCTGTGCTGTCATGTGTATTCCCGCGGTGGCATGGCAACGGCAATGGCATCCCAACGAGGAGTCCACATCGCTGTGCTGGGTCAAACTACTTGGCTAGCAACGACTGGCTGCTACCACCTAACACGTTAGCCGAACCCGATCGAGACGCCGCCGGAGCACCGGCCGCCGAACTGACATGGAGGGGAGGTAAGGAAGGAAGCTGCGCACGTACCCAGTAGGCGGCGGTGAAGCCGGCGATGCCGGAGGAGAGGTGGATGACGTAGCCGCCGGAGTAGTCGATGACGCCCCAGTGGTAGAGGAAGCCGCCGCCCCAGAGGCTGAAGGCGCCGACGGTGTAGGAGAGCATGAGCCAGAGCGGCGTGAAGGCCATCCAGGCCTTGATGTTCATGCGGCCCAGCACGGAGCCCGCCAGCAGGATGAGCGTGATGGCCGCGAACTCGAACTGGAACAGCACCAGCGTCGCCTCCGGGTAGAAGGGCTCCACCAGCGGCGTGCTCCCGCGCTCCGTCGCCGACAGCTTGGCGCGGCCGACGAGGTAGTCCTGCGACAGCGCCACGCCGGCCTTGCCCCAGAAGGGCAGCAGCCGCTCGCCGAACGCCATGCGGAACCCCACCAGCACCCACACCAGCAGCGAGGAGGCGTAGGCGTAGAGCGCCATGAAGGCCGAGTTGACGGCCCACTTCTTCTTCACGATGCTGCCGTAGAGGACGACCAGGCCCGGCATGGACTGGATGCCCACCATCGTCGCCGCCGTCAGCTGCCACGCGTTGTCGCCCTTGTTCAGCCAGTCCGGCACCGCCGGCGAGCCCGCCGCGTACGCCATCTCTCTCGACCGCGCGCGCTTTGTGCGGTGCCGGTGCCGGGGGAGAGGAGACGCGAGTCTGGTGGCCCGCTGCTTGGCAACCAGCGAGGCAGCCCGCGCGCTCGCGTTTAATAGGATCGATCATCCAGTTGAAAACGTTCAATCAGATCAAGAATATCTGTCCGACGTGTCAATTGCTGGTCAATTGCACGTGGCCCCCGACCCCACACGTCATTCACAGTCCAGCGATTTTTTAAAATATTTTTTAGAGCAACTCCAACGAAGAGATCCATGTTCTCCGTTTGGGTCATCCACACAGAAAAGCGTCCGTCGGTTGTTCGTTTGTTGTCCATTCGGACCTAAACTAAACCCAAATTTGAGCCATAAATGGGTCCTCGCGGACAAAAGTGGACACTCTCGTCGCTTGCTCGTGTCCTCTCGTGTCCGGCCTGGTCCCACACATCAGCAACCCGCACTAGTGATTCAGCCTCCGATCGGAGCATAGCGCCGTCCCCGCTCGTCCCAGCTCTCGCGCCGCCGCCCGCTCGTCCCGAGCTCCTGCGCCGCCGCACCAACCCCGTCCGTCGTTGCCCGGATTCGGCACCGGCTGTCCAGATCCATCCGGTCCCGCGCGGATCCGCCGCCCCTCACCGGTCTTCGCGTTCCGCCGGCCCCCGTCGTCCTCAGCATCCTCTCGCCACGCCGTCGCCATGGACGCCTCCAGGGCATCAAGCAGGAGCTCGCCTACCGCCATGCTCGACCACCTCGACCTCCCCGAATCGAATCCAAGCAGCAGCAACGCCGGCCTGACTGCCTCCTCCACCTCCACGTCGTCCTCACCAACTTCCTCCACAAGCCCCTCAGGTCATTCTCGAGATGCTTCGGCAACGAGCACAACAAGCCCAAGCAAGGCCGGAGCAAACAGGCCACGCTGCAACTCCTCGACGCCGGGAAAAGGCAGCCACAGCCGGCGAGACTTCATCTATATCCCTAAAAGTGGATTTGGATTCCCATTTATTCTTTGAATGACAACTGCAACTAGGCTCCACCTTAGAGAGGGTTTTCGGTTTGAGCTTCGCTGATAAGAAGGCTGATTTCGACGAGTTCCGCTCCAACCTGGGGTTCGCCGGGGTGGGGGTGCCGTCGATGAGCTTCGCTGCTGACTCCCAGGCATTGGCTGCTGCACTCAACTCTGTCCATAACGGTCAATTCTGTCTGCTCGAGGGCTGTGCGTTGGATACATCCACAGTCCGCCCTTGTCTATCCTATGTTCACTAAACGGACAAATGACCCAAACGAATAAAAAGAAGACAAAATCCGTGTCCGTTTAGGTCTTTGCGTTGGAGTTGCTCTTACCTCTTCGTGACGGCCCTTCATGTCCTCACCATACCCACGATTTGTTTGTAGTACATTTGCGTACTGTTTAGTTACTGGCAACAGTTAACTAATCAAGTGGGTGGTAGTACGATTATGGTGTACGGGGTGCCGGGTTGGTGATGCGCATGAAGCAGCGAACGAGGGGGAGCCTCCGGGTCAACTCGGGCAGGCACGAACGGCCCATAGGACGTGGCGTGTTGCGTGGTGCATTTTTCATCCCTTATTTATATCTCCTTCTCCTTCTCTTCTTCCTCCAGATGTGACATGTCTTGATTTCTTCCCAAGAAAACAATATAAGTGAGTCGTTTCGTTTCAAGACTTGGGATTGTCTCTGTCTGTCTGTGTGCCCTGCTTCGTCAACTACTCGCGCACTCGGTCGAGGAGAATCTCAAAAGCAGAAAAAATATAGACCCAAATATGTCCATTTCTCCCGTCAACCCCAGCATGAGATGGTTGGTGATAAGGTGCAACCAGTTGAGACTTGAGACCGACTAGAACGCCAGAAAAGGGAAATTAAATGGTAGGGGACGGGAAGATGTTTACGAAGGAGCGCAATTCGTAGACCGGGTTTTGCTGACCTTGACTGAGACTCGAGGTCGAGGAGCACGCACCGTCGATTTTCTCAGCATCCGCGGAGCAGTTGTGCCGAAGTTTACCTGGCAATCACTGGTACGCTTCGGCGTCCAGAGTTGTCATCAAGTATCTAATTTTTCTAAACGGTATGGATTCCTGGGAATGATTTGATTGTGGAGCAGTAGTGGTTAGATATTGTTGAATTCATGCATCAGTCAATTCTTCCAAAAATCCGAACTGATGAAGAAAGGTGAATAATATATTTTAATCCTATGTCTAGGCTATTTTAGTACTTAAATATGGGATTGATATAGGCCGCAAAATCATTTTATTTAATACTACTTTGGCAGGATCTTTGAACTCAAGACCTCTTAGCTTGGATACCGTGTTAGATTCATGCATCATCCAACTCATTCAAAAGTCCGAACTGATAAAGGAAGGTGGACAATATATTTCAACAAATATAACTGGAATATACTCCAAATCTGTGTTCCCCAATCAGAATCAGACTAGCTTTGATCATGATGGCGCCGTTTGGAACCTTGGATCATGGGGAGTTGCCAGTCGTACAGTGCATCTGAACACTAGTAGCCGGGTTAGCAGTGATATTCTTTCGTTCAGCAGTCCAGATCCCGAAGCTCCATAGTGGACCATATACTAGCAATCAAAAGAACAGAAACGAAAACCGAAGCTCCACGAAGTGGAGGCCACCTTTTGGTGTGCAACACAAGTTGCACAGCGTCAACAGTTTTCTAGCTACCACTTGAACTATACAACAGTAGCTCCCTGCAAGGCTATTACTTCTAACTCATGGAGCGCATGAGTGCACGTTATGGCGAATGTCCAGAGAGCAGAGTAGCCAGTTTCATTCTTTCTTCTTTGTATGTTACACATCATGTACTCCCTCCATTCCAATGAATAAAACATGCACGTTTCCAAAGTCCAACTTTGATCATAAATTAGATCAATATAATATATTTGTGACTTCAAAATTACATCATCGAAAACTTATTCTCAAAACGAATTCAACGGTATATATTTACATATAGGCCCGTTTGTTTGGGCTTTTTCCTGACTTTTCCACTTCGACTTGAAAGCCAAAAAACTCCTAAATAGGCGCTTTTGGCTTCAGCTTTTGACTTATGACTCAATATTGTTATATGATGGTATAAGCTAAAAGTCAAAGCCAAAAGCCTCTAAATAGGAGTTTTTTTGGCTTTTAAGCTGAAGTGGAAAAGTCAGGAAAAAGCCCAAACAAACAGGCCATAATCTATGTTTGATTGGTCTAATTTATGCACAAAGTTGAATTTCAGGATACGAGCCCACCTTATTCATTGGAATTGAGGGAGTAGTAGTAATCTACATGGCGGGGTGCAACATAACGCTGATCGGGCATGCTAGGTGTCGGGGGACATGTCCACCATCCCTCAATTGTGGACAAATTTCTGTCGGTTGCCTGATACCACATGAAATGAACAAACTTCTTTTCCACCGTCGAAGGACTAGAGGGCTAACCTCCTGGATAGGCCAAAGCGAATCGAACACCATAGCTCACCGCATAAGTGGTACATGGGGAACATGTGCTAGTTTTATGATATGACAATACTGGTAGCATAATTCATTTAGGATTAACATTAAAACATTAGATAAATATTGAGGGCATGTGTAGCTACCACCATGGGTAGCAAATTATTTCCGTATATCTTAATCTCATGATTAGAACACCTAAACATATGTGAAAGATTACTAACCAGAACGGTTGGGTCCATTAGCAGCAGCCCATGCTTGCTCCTTGGGATCTTCGGTAGTGAGGACATGGCTGGGAAGAAGGGAAGCAGGACGGCGACATACTGACCTTGCGGTGGCCGACGGTGGTAGTCGGTCTTCTGATCACCTTAAGCACCTTTTTTTTTAGGATTGGTGGTTTGTAGTTCTGGGTATAACCCATACACATGTGTGTCTCCCAAAGGGGTACGACATGCTCTTTATATAGGTGACGCTAAAGGGACCAAGGACCGAAACCAATAGCTAGCTTTGGTGCCCCCGATCATGCATGTACGTGGGTAAAAGGCTCCCTGTCGGTGTCAAAACCGGCGGATCTCGGGTAGGGGGTCCCGAACTGTGCGTCTAGGCGGATGGTAACAGGAGACAAGGGACACGATGTTTTTACCCAGGTTCGGGCCCTCTCGATGGAGGTAAAACCCTACTCCTGCTTGATTAATATTGATGATATGGGTAGTACAAGAGTAGATCTACCACGAGATCAAGGAGGCTAAACCCTAGAAGCTAGACTATGGTATGATTGTTCTTCGTCCTACGGACTAAAACCCTCCGGTTTATATAGACATCGGAGAGGGCTAGGGTTACACAGAGTCGGTTACAATGGTAGGAGATCTACATATCCGTATCGCCAAGCTTGCCTTCCACGCCAAGGAAAGTCCCTTCCGGACACGGGACGAAGTCTTCAATCTTGTATCTTCATAGTCCAGGAGTCCGGCCGAAGGTATAGTCCGGCTATCCGGACACCCCCTAATCCAGGACTCCCTCAGTAGCCCCTGAACCAGACTTCAATGACGACAAGTCCGGCGCGCGGATTGTCTTCGACATTGCAAGGCGGGTTCCTCCTCCAAGTACTTCATAGAAGATTTTGAACACAAAGGTAGTGTCCGGCTCTGCAAAATAAGTTTCCACATATTGCCATAGAGAGAATAATATTTACATAAATCTAATCCGCTAACGTATTCCGTAGCGTGACATCACACCACGGCCAAGTCTTTATTCGAATTGTTTTACTGTCCCACCTCAGCGCGTTTAGCGAGGCAGTTTCCTTGGCACGTCTTGTTAAAGCAGAGATCGTGTCCCCTTATTTCGGGATTCTCATCAATACGGGCGTGGGTAACCCAACCGCGCCATTGATTACGACGCTTGGGAGATAAGCGAGTTTTACCAGGCTGGTGGGGACGCATAGTCGCGTCCGCCCATATAAGGGGATAAGGATCCACCTTTTCATCCATGCCTTCTTCCTCCTTTGCCTATCCATTTTCGCGCACTCGAGCTCCAGCGCCCAAGTCCGCACACCCCACCTCAACCTTCTCCAGCCATGTCCGGAGCGGGAGGCAAGTGGATGGTCTCCTCCGTCACGGAGGGACACATCAAAAAACTAAGGAAGGCCGGATACTTGTCTAACGACATTGCGCACCGGCTTCCCGAAGAGGGGCAGCTCATCCCCACCCCTAGGCCCCATGAGAGGGTGGTGTTCCTCCCCCATTTCCTCCGCGGACTGGGCTTCCCTCTTCACCCATTTGTCCGAGGGCTCATGTTCTACTATGGCCTGGATTTCCACGATTTGGCCCAGAACTTTGTCCTCAACATCTCGGCGTTTATCGTCGTGTGCGAGGCTTTCCTCTGCATCTGCCCCCATTTTGGCCTATGGCTCAAGACTTCCAATGTCAAGCCGAAGGTGGTGCGCGGCACCCAGGCGGAGTGCGGAGGCGCCATGGTAGGCAAGATGCCCAAAGTCCTATGGCTCGAGGGCTCCTTCGTGGAGACCCTAAAGGGGTGGCAATCGGGGTGGTTTTACATCACCGAGCCGCGCGACCCTGAATGGGTCGCAGCCCCCGAGTTCTGATCCAGACCCCCTACGCGGCTCACCTCCTGGAAAGAGACGGGCTTGTCGTGGGGTAAAAAAGGAGAGCTGACCGGACTCCAAACATGCGTCCAAACCCTGGTGGACAAGAAGCTCAAACTTGTCAACGTAGTCCAGGTTATGCTCATCCACCGGATCCTCCCATGTCAACAACGGGCTTTCAACCTGTGGGAGTTCGACCCGGCGCAGCACCGAACTCTGAGCAGGCTCTTCGACACGACGTACGAAGATGCCTGGAAGGTGCTTTTCAAGGGCGCCGAGGCCCCCGCATCCGCTACCGAGGATCGCGGATTCAGCACGCAGTGTCACGCTAGTGCGGTAAGCTGTTTTTACCTTTTATAGGGTATTAGTTTTTCATAGTTTGACTCCATGCGAGATCTAAGCTCCCTTACCTTTGACAGGATTGGCAGGAGATGTCCGGACAGATCAACTGACCGGCTCCTTTGCCCGAAGGGCCAGCGGACGCTCGCTTGGCAAAGCTGCTGGTTCCGGCACCCTATGTGGTGCTGGAGACGAAGGCCAAGAAGAAGGCCACGGGGACTCGAAAGAGTGCCCGACGCCTGGAGGTGTCGGATTTATCATCCGACGACTCCAAGATGCACTCCTCCCGTGAAGACGAGGAGGAGGAAGAAGAGACCTCTCCCCCTCTAGCGGGGGGGGGGAGGGAAGAAAAGGAAGGCCGCCCCAACTGGGGAGGCCGAAGGGTCCAAGAAGGGGAAGACCCTTCCTCTGGACTACTCCACCAACGCCGACGACGGCGAAGAGGAGTGGCCGCACAGGGCCAAGCCCCTGGTGAGATCGTAAGTATTCGGACACCAGAGCAATTCATAGTGTTCCTTTCTTGCACAGCTCCTCCTTACGCCGAATATGACTATGCAGTCCGCCCAAGGCCGGGCTCGACGAGTCGTCGAGCGGCTCCCTTGATTCGTCGGACGTGAATTCACTTCCGCCCGCTACCTCCCCCCACCCTACGGACGACACCGAGGTGCTGTCCCAACAGGTTCCAAGCCAGGAGGAGGTGGTCCCGGAGGCGCCGCAAGGCGACCTCCCGGACTCCAGGCGCAAAGGGGATAAAAGCCCCAAGGGCTCCGAGTCCGGCCTTGAGCCGGACACCGCGCCGGAACCTTCAACGGTTCCGGACTTCGGTAGGCAGCCTCCTTCCAAGAGGAGCAAGCCTACCGAGTCGGTGACCTCCGTCCAACCGGAGGCACCGGACAATTTGCTGGAGGTGCTTAACGGCGCCTCCATCAACGAGGAGCACCGCACTATTATGAGTGCGGTGATCCAGAAGGTTTAGTCCGCCAAGAGCGGACTGACTGAAGCCTGTGCCAGCATTCTAACAGGCTTTGAGGTAAGTAAAGAATATGTAAAAGTATTACCGCATAGACAGTAGCCCCTGATGCTCTGTTCGGCGTTCGGAAAGAAAAGCCGAATAGAGGATCTAATAACATTCGCAGGAGTCTAACATAATCAAGTCAATATGTGTATGCAGGCTTCGCTGCTGGCTTCCGCCGCACTGATTGCGGAGGTGGATACGCTGAAGAAAAACCTCGCGCGGTCCGAGAACGAGCTCGGCCATGCCAAGAGGCAACTTGAGGAGAAGGAAGGTAAGTAATACCTTGCGCAAGTATATAGAGAAGATGTGGTTGCAAAAAATGACAGGATCAACGTGCTATTATAGGGGCCACGACCGAGGTGGCAACCCTTAAGAAAGCGCTGTCCGAGGCCGAAAACAGAGCGGCCGCGAAGCGCACAGAGAGAGGGAAGCAGGAGGCGCGGGTGGAAGAGGTGCAGAAAGAGCTCCAGGCTCTCGTGAAAAAACACGAGAGTTTGGAGCTTGACTCAAAGACGCAAGCGTCCGAGCTTGCGGCAGCCCTCGAAAGCGTGAAGTCTGCCAAGGCCAAAGCCCAGAAAGCCCTCCAAGAAATTGAAGCGATGAAGAAGGTAGCGGCGGGTAAGGCATTCATTATGCAAAGCAAGCACGTGAAAGTGAATTACTTGTTACTTACCCGAGTCCGGAGCTCTCCAGGAGCATTCGCAGATTTGCCCCGCAGTGCGTCTGATGCCGCCGCCTACTACCGAGCCGAGGAGGGGAGCTCGACGGAGAAGGTGTTCTGGTCTCAGTATGCTGAGGCCGGACACCTGGTGCCTTTGAGCAACCAGCTGAAGCAAATGGTCGAGCTCCACAAGGTGGCCGAACAGGCCATAAAGGGCCTCATAGTTCGGCTTTGGCCTGGAGAGGCTCTGCCTAGGAGCTACTTCGGGCTGGTGAGGCGGCTGGTGGATGCCTGTCCATGGCTTGAAGTAATCAAGCGCTCCGTCTGCATCGAAGGTGCCCGTAGGGCGCTTGCCCGTGCTAAAGTGCACTGGGGCAAGATGGATGCGGAGAAGCTGGTGAAGGACGGGCCGCCGCCGGGCAAGGAGCATCGTGTCCCGGAAGTGTATTATGAGGCCGTCCTGAAGGGTGCCCGCCTTATAGCGGATGAATGCTCCAAAGATGTAATTTTTGAGTAAACTCGCATTCGTGATCCTGTACGCTGAAAACTTGTTCATATGCGCTAAGCAACGCTTTTGAATTTAAAATATTACCTTCTGTGCGGCCATTTATCAAATTTGAGAGATGGCGAGTCGTCGGCTTCTGCCCCCATGCCACGAGTGCTGGGGTGTTCGGGATAAACATGAGCGCTCTTTTTCCCATTCTTGGGTCCTTTGAGGGAGGCGCTCAACACAACGAACAAGGCAATCGGACTATAATGCTTGAACACTCTCACTTAGCCATAGAATTCTATAATTTTAAATTTCGGTGAAGCCCCTAGTGTTCGGAAGACCGAGTTCGGGGCGCTATCCACGCCTAGGCCGGACAAAGCCGACTCCTCGCTCTAAGCGGCATAAGTCTTTAGGGACTCGAAAACCTCTCGAACAGCGACCGGGTATCGCCTCATCATGACGGTCAGTTTTAGCTTTCTCTACTGAGGTGCTTAGCCCAGCTCAACTGGGGCACAATCGCAGTAGTTCTCCTAGTGCTACCTTAGCCGATATAGGGGAACGTAAGGTACCAAAACATAGGAGCTGGGCAAACCCAACTATTGACCTAAGACATGATTCGGAGCCGATGCATATAATGCTATAAGTTCGGGGTGCCGTACTTGTGAAAGTGTTCGGACTTCTCACACCGTATTGTGGGGTACTTAAGCCCCTGGCGTCCTGGCCATACCAAAGTGTACGGGTGCAACATTTCATTAATGAACATATATTCGTAAAAAAGAGTAATGCAATAATAGACGGAAGCTATGCATTGTTTATTTAAAAAAGCTGCGATCAAAGCAGAACGATACAAATAGTGCAATAAGCAAAAGATGGGACTATTTAACATGTCCTTTCCAGGGGCGAGCTGCGGAATGGTATGTGAAACAGGTATACTGCTCGTTATAGAGACCACCTTAGAGTTCCATAGTGCGGCGTAGCTTTCTGCTCCCCTGGTTGTTGTATCATTTGTGCGACAATTGTACTGCCGGACAGGCCTTCCGAAGAGTGGAGTCCTAAAAATAAGAGAAAATTAAGAAATCGGCAGCCCCTAGTGTGGTTTAAGCCGCGTTTCGGGCGTGCCGTGATGGTGCCCCTTCCCCTGTGCCCATGGTATTTCCAGAGCGTAGTTATGTACGCGCAACACTGGTTTCGCAAGTTCGCGAGGGCTGGGGTTGGGGCCGCATTGCTACGCTTGCTCAGAACATGCCAGGCGGTCTTGTTGTAGGTTACTCCGGGCGCGCTTGACGGTGTCCAGACGTTTAATGGCCGGACTGGAGAATTGCCTTGAGAGGCTGCTTTGTACTTCCGCTGCGATAGCCGCCGTATGCTCCTTCGTTCGGAGAGAGCGTTCGGTGTTTCCATTGACCGTGATGACTCCTCGAGGGCCTGGCATCTTGAGCTTGAGGTATGCGTAGTGCGGCACCGCATTGAACTTGGCAAATGCGGTTCGCCCGAGCAGTGCGTGATAGCCACTGTGGAACGAGACTATGTCGAAGATTAACTCCTCGCTTCAGAAATTATCCGGAGATCCGAAGACCACTTCAAGTGTAACCGAGCCTGTACAGTTGGCCTCTACACTTGGTATGACGCCTTTAAAGGTCGTTTTAGTGGGTTTAATCCTCGAGGGATCGATGCCCATTTTCCGCACTGTATCCTGGTAAAGCAGGTTCAGGCTGCTGCCACCGTCCATAAGGACTCTAGTGAGGTGAAATCCGTCAATAATTGGGTCTAGAACCAATGCGGCGAATCCGCCATGACGGATGCTAGTGGGGTGGTCCCTTCGATCAAAAGTGATCGGGCAGGAAGACCATGGGTTGAACTTTGGGGCGACTGGCTCCATCGCGTATACGTTCCTTAGCGCACGCTTCCGCTCCCTCTTGCGGATGTGGGTTGAGTATATCATGTTCACCGTCCGCACTTGTGGGGAAAAACCTTTCTGTCCACTGTTGTTCGGCGGCCGGGGCTCCTCCTCGTCATCGCTATGCAGCCCCTTGTCTCTGCTTTCGGCATTTAACTTGCCTACCTGCTTGAACACCCAACAATCCCTGTTGGTGTGATTGGCTGGTTTTTCGGGGGTGCCATGTATCTGGCATGAGCGGTCGAGTATTCGGTCCAAACTGGACGGGCCCGGAGTATTTCTTTGGAATGGCTTTTTCCGTTGACCGGGTTTAGAGCCTTTGAATCCGACATTAACTGCCGTATCCTCAGCATTGTCGCCGTTAATGCGGCGCTTTTGCTTGTTGTGACGCGACCTGCCACTGCGGTCCTTGGTATCTGAATTACTAGGGCTCTTGGTCATGTTATTGCTGCGAGCTAGCCAACTGTCTTCTCCTGCGCAAAAGCGGGTCATAAGTGTCGTGAGGGCTGCCATAGATTTCGGCTTTTCCTGTCCTAGGTGCCGTGCAAGCCACTCGTCACGGATGTTATGCTTGAAGGCTGCTAGGGCCTCTGCGTCCGGACAGTCGACGATTTGATTTTTCTTGGTTAGGAACCATGTCCAGAATTGTCTGGCCAATTGCTTTGGCTGCTGAATTATGTGGCTTAGGTCATCGGCGTCTGGTGGTCGCACATAAGTGCCCTGGAAATTGTCGAGGAATGCGGCTTCCAGGTCCTCCCAACAACCAATTGATTCTACTGGCAAGCTGTTAAGCCAATGCCGAGCTGGTCCTTTAAGCTTGAGTGGGAGGTATTTGATGGCGTGTAGGTCATCACCGCGGGCCATGTGGATATGAAGGAGATAGTCCTCGATCCATACCGCAGGATCTGTTGTGCCATCGTATGATTCGATGTTCACGGGTTTGAAACCCTCAGGGATTTGATGATCCATTACTTCATCTGTGAATCATAGTGGGTGTGTGGCGCCTCTGTATTGGGCTATATCACGACGCAGCTCAAACGAGCTTTTTCTACTGTGTTCGGCCCGGCCAGATTTACTGTATCCGGCGTTACGAGTACCGTCTTGTGTAGTGGGGCGCCCACGCGATCCGTAGATCGATCTTGTTTGCCTTGCCTTGTCTTCCAATATATCTCGCAGGTCTGGCACGTTTCCCCGTTCCTTGGTATTTTTTAAGCGGCGTCGGGGTGCGGCTTGAGTGGAGGGCCGAGAGGCCTCTCTGTCACGGCCACGGGGTGGCCGGTCGGCCGCATCATGCACTGGTGATGTAGGTTTAGGTGCTTCCTCCTCTAATCGGGGTAGCAACCTGCGCTTTGGGTAGCTCTTGGAGGGGCGTTCGAGTTCATACTCTTCGGCCGCAAGGACTTCAGTCCATCTGTCGGCTAGCAAATCTTGATCAGCTCTAAGCTATTGCTGTTTTTTCTTGAGGTTGCTCGCCGTGGCCATAAGCCTGCGTTTGAAACGCTCTTGTTCGACGGGATCCTCCGGCACGACAAATTCATCGTCGTCGAGGCTTTCCTCATCTTCGGAGGGAGGCATATAATTATCGTCCTCGACCTCTCTGTCTGCCGCTCTATCATGAGGGCTGGCTTCTCCATCCTCCCGTGCTGAATCTTGCTGGAGGTGGTTGTCTTTGGCACTGTTCGGGGTGTTATTATCTCCCGTGCCGGAATCACCGTTTTTGCTTTGGCGGGATTTAGAGTAGCGCCGCTGACGCCGGCGCTTAGGCTGCTTCTTGGAGGGGTCATCCTCCTCTGTTCCATCGCCATTGCCTTCTTTTGGGGTGTCCACCATGTATATATCATACGACAAGGTGGCTTTCCAGTGCCCTATAGGCGCTGGTTCTTGATCGTCTCCTGCATCGACGTCCATACCGTCGATGTCTTCGGAGTCGAAGTCAAGCATGTCGGTTAAATCATCGACAGTGGCTACGAAGTGGGTGGTGGATGGGCTTTGAATTTTTCATCATCCGCATCCCAACCTTTTCCCTCAGTCAGTTACGACCTGAGATCAATATTCCAACACCCCCCTCCATCGTACGGTCAACAAACATCATAAGCCCACTCTCAATTGAAAAATTACACCCACGTAAGGTGTTGCAATGGCTAATAAAGTGTCATTGAACCTCAATATTTATAGTATAACATTCTACTATCTTGAAATGAGTAAAATTTGACATTATGGGAGTTGGTTTCTTTGATGGTCCTATTAAGAGGCTTTTGTAAACCCATGTCGGCAACATAATCATAAAAGAATGGGTGGTAAGCCTAAGTAGAACCACAAAACTTATACTCCCTCTGTCCCATAATATAAGATTGATTTGCGAGCTATAAATCAAACATCATATGTTTGATCCTGGACTCTGTGTTTCACGATATGGAACATACTATCAATTGTCTTTGCTACACCGAATGACTTGTTTTTACTCGCATAGAGGACTACACGATCATAACCGCAATGAGTAGTTCAGAGATGTTGTCTATGAAGGAAATATACCCTAGAGGCAATAATAAAGTTGTTATTTTATATTTCCTTATATCATGATAAATGTTTATTATTCATGCTAGAATTGTATTAACCGGAAACTTGAAACATGTGTGGATACATAGACAAAACACCGTGTCCCTAGTAAGCCTCTACTAGACTAGCTCGTTAATCAAAGATGGTTAAGTTTCCTAACCATAGAAATGTGTTGTCATTTGATGAACGGGATCACATCATTAGGAGAATGATGTGATGGACAAGACCCATCCATTAGCTTAGCATATTGATCATTCAGTGTTATTGCTATTGCTTTCTTCATGTCAAATACATATTCCTTCGACTATGAGATTATGCAACTCCCGGATACCGGAGGAATACCTTGTGTGCTATCAAATGTCACAACATAACTGGGTGGTTATAAAGATGCTCTACAGGTATCTCCGAAGGTGTTTACTGGGTTGGCATAGATCGAGATTAGGGTTTGTCACTCCGAGTATCGGAGAGGTATCTCTGGCCCTCTTGGTAATGCACATCATAAGAAGCCTTGCAAGCAAAGTGAGTAATGAGTTACTTACAAGATGATGCATTATGGAACAAGTAAGTAGACATGCCGGTAATGAGATTGAACTAGGTATGTGGATACCGACTATCGAATCTCGGGCAAGTAACATACCGATGGACAAAGGGAATAACATATGTTGTCATAACGGTTCGACCGATAAAGATATTCATAGAATATGTAGGAGCCAATATGAGCATCCAGGTTCCGCTATTGATTATTGACCGGAGAGGTGTCCCGGTCATGTCTACATAGTTCTCGAACTCGTAGGGTCCGCACGCTTAACTTTTGATGACGATTTAGTATTATATGAGTTATGTGATTTGCTGACCGAATGTTGTTCGGAGTCCCGGATGAGATCACGGAGATGACGAGGAGTCTCGAAATGGTCGAGAGGTAAATATTGATATATAGGACGGTGGTATTCGGACACTGGAAGTGTTCCGGAGGGTACCGGGTACTTATCGGGTCACCAGAAAGGAGTTTCAGGCACCCCCGACAAAGATATGAGCCTTATAGGCCAAGTGAGGGAACACACCAGCCCTGGTGCGGCCCTATAGAGGCCAGCCCTATGAGTAGGAGAAGGAAAGAGGGGAGGGCAAGGAAAGTGTGGATTAGGATTACTACTTCCTTCCTTCTCCTCCCCCTCTTTCCTTCCACCTCGGTTATATATGGCAGGGGGCGCGCGGCTTGGGACGGACTCCAAGTAGGATTCCTCCTACTTGGGCGCCTCCTATGGCTCCTCCTCCTATATATATGAGGAAGGAGGTGCCTAGAACACAATAGACAATTGCCTAGCCGTGTGCGGTGCCCCCCTCCACAGTTTACACCCTCAGTCATATCTTCGTAGTGCTTAGGCGAAGCCCTGCGAGGATCACTTCACCATCACCATCACCACGCCGTCGTACTGACGGAACTCATCTACTACCTTCAAGTCTTGCTGGATCAAGAAGGCGAGAGACATCACTGAACTGAATGTGTGCAGAACTCGAAGGTGTCGTGCGTTCGGTACTTGATTGGTCGGAGCTAGAATAAGTTCGACTACATCAATCGCGTTGTCAAACGCTTCTGCTTACGGTCTACAAGGGTACGTAGACACACTCTCCCCCGCGTTGCTATGCATCTCCATGGATAGATCATTGCGTGTGCGTAGAATTTTTTTTGTTTTCCATGCAATGTTTCCCAACAGTCTACCACTCTTAAGTTCGGGAATAATATTCTTTCGACACACAACCTGCTTGGTAGCCTCTTAACATGCCACAAATAGTTTGCATCGTTGATGGTGCCATGATAAAGCTCCTCATGGAAGGGTGTGAATGTAACATGATGTGGAATTCTTGATGTCCACACACCTCGCCAAAACAATGTTTGATCATCAAACTCACCATTAGTGAGCATGTAATAATAATCACCTTGCATATACTACAAAGCTTGATAACGGCTTTCCAATGGTCCAGTTATGGATTACATGCGTGTTTGCCAAGTATCCCAATCATAAATATGAGGATGCGTTCATACTTAATACATAAGGTGCTTCTGACAGCTGAAGCATAAGGAACCGACATTATTTTACTAGTTTAAAATTGGTTCCTCTCACACTAAATATCCAACTTTATCACCCTTGAGTTTTGGAGCAGGTGAGGCATAGTACTCGCGTAAAATGTATTTCTTTTGTATTGTATCCATTTATTGTTGGGGAACGCAGTATTTCAAAAAATCCCTACGATCACGCAAGATCTATCTAGGAGATGCATAGCAACGAGAGGGGAGAGTGTGTCTACGTACCCTCGTAGACCGAAAGCGTAAGCGTTTGGTAACGCGGTTAATGTAGTCGAACGTCTTCGCGATCCAACCGATCAAGTACCAAACGCACGACATCTCCGCGATCTGCACACGTTCAGCTCGGTGACGTCCCTCGTACTCTTGATCCAGCTGAGGCCGAGGGTGATTTCCGTTAGAACGATGACGTGTTGACGGTGATGATGAAGTTACTGACGCAGGGTTTCGCCTAAGCACTATGACAATATGACCGAGGTGTAAAACTATGGAGGGGGCACCGCACACGGCTAAAGATCAACTTGTGTGTCTATGGGGTGCCCCCTCCCCCGTATATAAAGGAGGGGAGGAGGGGGCCGGCCGGCCACAAGGGGCGCACCCAAGGGGGGAATCCTACTCCTAGTAGGAGTAGGTTCCCCCCTTTCCTAGTCCAACTAGGAGAAGAAGGAAGGAGAGGGAGAGGGAGAGGGAAAGAGGGGTCGTGCCCCCCTCCCCTTGTCCTATTCGGACCCCCCTTGGGGGGGCACTACCTCCTGGCTGCGGCCCTCTCTCTCCCCTAAGCCCCACTAAGGCCCATAACTTCCCGGGGGGGAGGGGTTCCGGTAACCCTTCGGCACTCCGGTTTTATCCGAAACTATCCGGAACACTTTCGGTGTCCGAATAACATGGTCCAATATATCAATCATTATGTCTCGAACATTTCGAGACTCCTCGTCATGTCCGTGATCACATCTGGGACTCCGAACAACCTTCGGTACATCAAATCACATAACTCACAATACATATCGTCATCGAACGTTAAGCGTGCGGACCCTACGGGTTCGAGAACTATGTAGACATGACCGAGACTCATCTCCGGTCAATAACCAATAGCGGAACCTGGATGCTCATATTGGTTCCTACATATTCTACGAAGATCTTTATCGGTCAAACCGCATAACAACATACATTGTTCCCTTTGTCATTGGTATGTTACTTGCCCGAGATTAGATCATTGGTATCATCATACCTAGTTCAATCTCGTTACCGGCAAGTCTCTTTACTCGTTCTGTAATGCATCATCCCATGACTAAATCATTAGTCACATTGCTTGCAAGTCTCATAGTGATGTGCATTACCGAGAGGGCCCAGAGATACCTCTCCGATACACAGAGTGACAAATCCTAATCTCGATCTATGCTAACTCAACAAACACCATCGGAGACACCTGTAGAGCATCTTTACAATCACCCAGTTACGTTGTGATGTTTGATAGCACATAAGGTGTTCCTTCGGTATTCGGGAGTTGCATAATCTCATAGTCTGAGGAACATGTATAAATCATGAAGAAAGCAATATCAATAAACTAAACGATCATAGTGCTAAGCTAACGGATGGGTCTTCTCCATCACATCATTCTCTAATGATGTATCCCGTTCATCAAATGGCAACACATGTCCATGGCTAGGAAACTTAACCATCTTTGATTAACGAGCTAGTCAAGTAGAGGCATACTAGGGACACTTTGTTTGTCTATGTATTCACACATGTACTAAGTTTCCGGTTAATACAATTCTAGCATGAATAATAAACATTTATCATGATATAAGGAAATATAAATAACAACTTTGTTATTGCCTCTAGGGCATATTTCCTTCAGTCTCCCACTTGCACTAGAGTCAATAATCTAGTTCACATCGTCATGTGATTTCACACCAATAGTTCACATCTTTATGTGATTAGTTCACATCTTCATGTGACTATTAACCAAAGGGTTTACTAGAGTCAATAATCTAGTTCACATCACTATGTGATTAACACCCAAAGAGTGATCCTGTTTTGCTTGTGAGAGAAGTTTAGTCTATGGGTCTGCAACATTCAGATCCGTATGTATTTTGCAAATTTCTATGTCTACAATACTCTGCACGGAGCTACTCTAGCTAATTGTTCCCACTTTGAATATGTATCTAGATCGAGACTTAGAGTCATCTAGATCGGTGTCAAAAGCTTGCATCAACGTAACTCTTTACGACGAACTCTTTTATCACCTCCATAACTGAGAAATATTTCTTTAGTCCTCTAAGGATAATTTTGACCGCTGTCCAGTGATCTACTCCCAAATCACTATTTTACTCCCTTGCCAAAATCATGCTAAGGTATACAATAGGTCTGGTACACAACATAGCATGCTTTATAGAACCTATGACTAAGGCATAGGGAATGACTTTTCATTCTCTTTCTATTTTCTGCCGTGGTCGGGTTTTGAGTCTTTACTCAACTTCACACCTGGCAATACAGGCAAGAACTCCTTCTTTGACCGTTCCATTTTGAACTACTTCAAAAACTTGTCAAGGTATGTACTCATTGAAAAATTTATCAAGTGTCTTGATCTATCTCTATAGATCTTGATGCCCAATATGTAAGCAGCTTCACCGAGGTCTTTCATTGAAAAATTCTTATTCAAGTATCCTTTTATGCTATCCAAAAATTCAGTATCATTTCCGATCAACAATATGTCATCCACATATAGTATTAAAAATGGTACAGGGCTCCCACTCACTTTCTTGTAAATACAGGCTTCTCCAAAAGTCTGTATAAAACTATATGCTTTGATCAACTCATCAAAGCATATATTCCAACTCCGAGATGCTTGCACCAGTCCATAGATGGATCGCTAGAGCTTGCACACTTTGTTAGCACCTTTAGGATTGAAAAAACCTTCTGGTTGCATCATATACAACTCTTCTTTAATAAATCCATCAAGGAATGTAGTTTTGATATCCATTTGCCAGATTTCATAAAATGCGGCAACTGCTAACATGATTCAGACAAACTTTTAAGCATCGATACGAGTGAGAAAATCTCATTGTAGTCAACACCTTGAACTTGTCGAAAATGTTTTGCGGCAATTCAAGCTTTGTGGATAGTAACACTACTATCAACGTATGTCTTCCTCTTGAAGATCCATTTATTCTAAATGGCTCACCGATCATCGGGCAAGTCAATCAAAGTCCATACTTTGTTCTCATACATGGATCCCATCTCAGATTTCATGGCCTTAAGCCATTTCGCGGAATCTGGGCTCATCATCGCTTCCTCATAGTTCGTAGGTTCTTCATGGTCTAGTAACATGACTTCCAGAATAGGATTACCGCACCACTCTGGTGCGGAATGTACTCTGGTTGACCTACGAGGTTTGATAGTAACTTGATCTGAAGTTTCATTAACTTCTCACTAATTGGTGTAGGCATCACTCGAACTGATTTTAGTGATGAGTTACTTTCCAATTCGAGAGAAGGTACAATTACCTCATCAAGTTCTACTTTCCTCCCACTCACTTCTTTCGAGAGAAACTCCTTCTCTAGAAAGGATCCACTCTTAGTAACAAAGATCTTGCCTTCGGATCTGTGATAGAAGGTGTACCCAACAGTTTCTTTTGAGTATCTTATGAAGATGCACTTCTTCGATTTGGGTTTGAGCTTATCAGGCTGAAACTTTTTCACATAAGCATCGCAACCCAAAGCTTTAAGAAACGACAACTTAAGTTTCTTGCTAAACCACAGTTCATACGGTGTCGTCTCAACGGATTTTTAGACGGTGCCCTATTTAACGTGAATGCGGCTGTCTCTAATGCATAACCCCAAAACGATAGTGGTAAATCGATAAGATACGTCATAGATTGCACCATATCTAATAAAGTGCGATTACGACGTTCGGACACACCATTACTCCGTGGTGTTCCAGGTGGCATGAGTTGTGAAACTTATTCCACATTGTTTTTAAATGAAGGCCAAACTCATAACTCAAATATTTGCCTTCGTGATCAGATCGTAGACACTTTATTTTCTTGTTACGATGATTCTTAACTTCACTCTGAATTTCTTTGGACTTTTCAAATGTTTCAGACTTGTGTTTCATTAAGTAGATATACCCATATCTTCTTAAATCATCTGTGAAGGTCAGAAAATAACGACACCTGCCGCAAGCCTCAACACTCATCGGACCGCATACATCAGTATGTATTATTTCCAATAAGTCAGTGGTTTGCTCCATTGTTCCGGAGAATGGAGTCTTAGTCATCTTGCCCATGAGGCATGGTTCGCAAGCATCAAATGATTCATAATCAAGTGATTCCAAAAATCCATCCGTATGGAGTTTCTTCATGCGCACCAATATGACCTAAACGATAGTGCTACAAATATGTTGCACTATCATTATCAACTTTACATCTTTTGGCATCAATATTATGAATATGTGTATTACTACGATCGAGATTCAATAAACCATTCACCTTGGGTGTATGACCACAGAAGGTTTTATTCATGAAAACATAATAACAATTATTCTTTGACTTAAATGAGTAACCGTATTGCAATAAACATGATCCAATCATATTATGCTCAACGCAAACACCAAATAAAATTTATTTTTGGTTCAACACTAATCCTGAAGGTAAAGGGAGTGTGCGATGGTGATCTTATCAACCTAGGAATTACTTCCAACACACATCGCCACCTCGCCCTCAACTAGTCTATGTTCATTTTGTAACTCCTGTTTCAAGTTACTAATCATAGCAACTGATCCAGTATCAAATACCCAGGGGCTACTATGAACACTAGTAAGGTACACATCAATAACATGTATATCAAATTTACCTTTCACTATGCCATCCTTCTTATCCACCAAGTATTTGGGGAAGTTTCGCTTCCAGTGACCATTTCCTTTGCAGTAGAAGCACTCAGTTTCAGGCTTGGGTCTAGCTTTGGGCTTCTTCATGGGAGTGACAACTTGCTTGCCATTCTTCTTGAAGTTCCCTTTATTTCCCTTGCCCTTTTACTTGAAACTAGTGGTCTTGTCAACCATCAACACTTGATGCTTTTCTTGATTTCTACCTTCGCTGATTTCAGCATCGCAAAGAGCTCGGGAATCGTTTTACGTCCTCCCTTGCATATTATAGTTCATCACTAATGTCGTAGAATTGTCACGGCAGATGTCCTAGCAGAAGGACTTAGTCGTGGAGCCATCGCAACAGGGTTAGCTTAAGGGGTTAAACGGGACAAAGGACACAAGGAATTTATACCGGTTTGGCCCCTTGCAGTGAAGGTAAATGCCTAATCCAGTTTGAGGTGGTATTGATTATGTCTCGATTACCAGGGAGCGAATATGCTTAACCTAGTTTTTGATTTGTTGTCTCTTGCCCTAAGCCACCTCCGAGTCGTCCCTTTATATACACAGGTTGATGCCCAGCGGCCTATAGAGTCCCGGCCGGCTCATAAACATGTCCGATCCGGTGACTAATTACACTTGCCTTATAATACAAGTCATACATATACGACGGTTTTACCCCTATGGGCCTTAAGCCGCCCTTGGGACTTGGGCCCTTTAGTGAATCTACTTCATGAACCGCCATCGTTAACATCTTCATGGGCTTCAGTTTGATGAACCGCCATTGGGATAACCCGGCCCCTTGTGGGCGGGTCATGCCCAATAGTCATATCCCCAACATTAGGCCCCAGGTTGATTTGAACTTGTTCATGTCAATCTTCAACATTTTAGAAAAATCCTTCTTCACCTCCTTATGTAAGATATTGTAACCCACCATGACATCATCTCCTGGAATTTCGGAGACCCGCCATGATGTCATCTGTTATTAATTTTGCATAATACCTAGCATATCTTAACAGATCCTTATCTTTACTAACCATCCCGAAAATCGAGGCATTTCTGTTGTCACATATCCATTTTTTGGTCTCCTCGATTCCCGCGCATGTCAGTTATCCTTCCATCCTTATAAATAGGGCCAGGGATCCCTTTATTTTCTCCCCCCTTGTCTCTTCGTCTCTTTCTCCTTCCTCGCATCACCCCAGCACCCGAGCTCCGCCGCCGTCCTCAACCTCCGCTACTGCATCGACCACGGCTGCTGCATCAACCTGATTTGTCCAGAGTTTGGCCCCGCGCCTCCACTGCTTAACAGCTCAAGTAAGTTTTCCTCCTTCCCTTTCCTTTAGATCTCATTAGGGTTTCCTGCAAGTTCGTCAGAGTTCATCCTTGTTTTTCGCTGTAGCTTGTAACTTTGATTCAAACTTCGCACTCCTCTCACACTGCGGCAGTCGTGATACTTGTTTTTGTTATTAGCCCTTCACGTAAGAAAAACCAATCTGAACATGTGAACTGCTCGAGCACTATAATTTAGGTCAAAAATATTTTCCATTATTCGAAGTATCACAGATCCGAAATCCTAGCATCCATCTGTGAAATTTGTTTGCTTTAACACTTAGTAGAATTCGCTCTTGAAAAATCTTGAATACCATTGCTGTGATGGTGACTTACATCACCAGTTATAATTTAGTCATATGGCATTATGCCCCGTTTAAGCTGCCAACCTGAATATATACTGCAGCATTCATTTCCAGCTTAATGAAAACAACTTAAACTGGCAAATTTTGTTTCTTTTAGGCTTCTTCCTTCACAATGCCGAAGACAGTCACTTCATGCAATTGGTTCCTTCCATTGTCATTGAAAGCAAGCTCAAGGACTTTGTCAAAATCGGATTTTTACCAGCCAAAGACATCCTGCATTGGCGCGTTCCCAAACAAAACGAAGAAAGACCTCACCCGAAGGATGGTGAGGTCAACGTTTTCACTGATCACATGAATTAGGGCTTCTCACCGCCCGACTCAAAAAATTTCTGAGACGTTCTACACTTCTTTCAACTCCATCTTCAAGACATCGGACCCAATTCCGTGTCAAACATTTGCAATTTTCAAGTCTTCTGTGAAGTCTACCTTCAAGAGGAGCCCACTGTTGAACTCTTCAGAGAATACTTTTATCTGAACCGGCAGAATGAGTTTACTAACGGGCCTAGCTTAGAACTTGGCGGGGTCTCAATTCAACGAAGAAGAGATGTTATCTTCCTGTATGCTCGCCTGCCAAGTCATCCCAAAGATTGGAACCAAACATTGTTCTATTGTAAAGATACTTCTCTGGCTGATGAAAATACACCGCCTGGTTATCGTGTCCAGCGGCTCGAGCCAAAGCATCATCTTCCCGAAAATCTTACCACTGCTGAACGTGCCAAGCTTACTCCCACTATTGAAAAGGTCAGCGCCCTATTGGGAAATGGGTTAACTGGAATTGACTTGGTTCAGTGTTGGGTTTCTTGGTGAATTATACCCTTGAGCTGCCGATCCGGCTTAATGTGCACTTACTCGGGTGATGCAAAAGATCCACTGCGCCACAGCTCCGTGTGCCTCACTGATGATGCAATCACTGAAATGATAAAGACCCTTCTGAATGAGAGCCTGGGGAGCCGCAGCAAAGTAGGGCTGAACCCTTTCTACAAACTTAACCCACCACCAGATGTGAGTCTTTAAATTACTTATTTCACCTTATTACTCCAATTTTTGTTAATTTAACCTTGATGATTTTCACAAGCTGCATCTGATGTTTGGAACAAGGAGTATGACTATGAAGCTGCTAAGAAAGGCAGGGCCAAAACAAAAGCCGTCAAGAAAGCAGCCAAGAGGAATAAGAAGAAATTAACTGCTTCCAAGATGCTTGGTCTAGACAACAGTTCTGAGTTCGAGGTAGCCCTTGATTCCCTTGGCTCCTTTTTCAATCATCTTATTGACACTGATTATCATCAGGATGACATGCGGACTAGTCAAGCAGTCGAAGAAGAGGTAACTATCATTTCATCCGACTCAGAGCCTTTGCCAAGACAGAAATTTTGATGGGTAACTCGGAAAGTAAGCTTTTCACACCCCTTAGCTCATTTGGATCCTCACTTTCTTTTGAAGCAATAGCAGCACGAGAGCCGGCGAAAAACTCAGACCGGCGGAGGTGAAGAGTTATCGTCTGGCTTACCAAATACTCCAGCTCCACGAAAACGTCGAAACAAGGTCTTTACAAATTTAAACTCTTTTTACCCACTGGCGGGTCTCATTCGCCAGCCACTTAACCCTTCTGATTCAAACTATCAGGAGGCTTCTCGCTCTTCCTCCGGCGACTCATCTCAGACCCAGTTGCCGGCTTTCAAAACTGCCCTTGGGTAACATCACTTCTATTCTCTATCTCCTTATGCTCTTATACTTGTACTAATCTCTCATAACCTGTGCAGTGGACAAGCAAAGCCTAGCAAAGCAAAGGTGACCAAACCGGTCGAAGATCCCAAAGCCCATGAACTGGAACAACAAACTCCAGCCTCCGACACCTCCATGCCACAACCTCAAGAACCCGTCCATGACGTTCCACCAGAAATTCCTGACCTTTCCATTGACCCTACAAATGTCAATCCTTTGGGCACTGAATCATCAAGCCCCATTAAACTGCCAGGAACATCCACTGACGATGTTGTGATCACTGGGACCGGCTTTAAAGAACTGGGACAACCCACTGTCTTGGCCAAGCACTCTGCCAAGGAGGAGTACCTCGAAAGGCGAAAAGTGAGATTTGATATTGCTGATTACTCTCAACTAAGCGCCAGTGAAGTACTCTCTGGATATCTCAATCAAGTCCATACCAGTCGCGATCTTGAGATTGACATGGTGAAACAGATGCACCAGAAGTATGAGGTATAAATTCCGGCTTAATATAGTATGCATATCCTGTCATATGATATGATTGATATGATTGAATATGTTGTAGACTTAGAGTAGCCATGAGTATAAAAACATCTTTGATAGAACCCTTGGAAGGCTGTCTTTCACCATTAGAGTTAAAACCAGATTTTGAATGATTAACATTGCATCCGTAGCCCCCAAGGGCCGGTTTAATCAGTATGAATGAACGGTACTTGTATATCATTGTTTATAAATCAGAGCTTACTTGTGTAGTCCCCATGAGCCGGCTGTGGTCATTTGCAGTGCAACTGGGTCATCATAAAATAGTAACAAGACGTGCAACGTACATTAGCCCCCAAGTGTCTAGTACTCTTTCTTGCAATGTGCTTGGGACTTATTTATAGAAGCCGTTTGTATGACAAATTTTTTCAGCAGGCATGAGCCCCCAAGTGCCAAGTGTTGTTGCTTGCAAAATGCTTGGGACTTTATTCACATAAGCTGACTTATGAATATGGTTTCAAATCTGTGCCTATACAGGACACTACTGCTCAAATTCAATCAGAATTGGCTGATATGAAAACTCGACTGGAGGTTCAAGAATCTGAGGCCCGGAAAGCCGACTTAAAGTTCAATTTTAGTCTGGAGGAGACAGAAAAGCTAAAGACCGATTTTGATGCTGAAAGAACCGCCCGGGCTGATGAGAAAACTGCTCTAATGCAGCGGGCCAAAAAAGCGGAGGCTGATCTTCAAAAGGTGACCACTGAGCTTAACAATTTAAAACACCGTGTATCCCAGATGGTTTCTGCTATCTTTGGTGAGCTGCCTCGCCAACATCAAAATTGAATCTCTTCTTTTTATATCATAAAATACCGCCGATCACTCCATGATTGTTACACAAGTCCGAGGAGCAGTAACCTTAGTCAAGATTCGCTGGTGAAGCTTAAAGCCGTGTATACGCTTATTGAACAGCTATATACCGGAACTCAGCGCACACTAGCCACGGTTTCTCCAACAAATCAAGGACCCAATCTGCTGAGTGATGTCTTGAAAAAATTGTCCATTCTGCCTGCGAGGATTCAAGAGATAAAACGGTCATGTGCAAGAGCCGACGCCGTGATGGCCTTGAGCCGTGCTAAGGCATGGTTACTAGAGCTAGACCCAACTGAGGTAGCTACTGGGTATCCAAGCTTGAAAGAAGATGGAACTTCTTTTGACCAGAAAGACTTCGCTGCCTGTGTTAAAGAGATACGTCCTCTGGCGACTCTGATTGCTGATGAAACAAATCTCTCAAAATATCAACCGGCTTATGATGCAGAAAACCAGAAGATGCCCACGCTGGCTTATAAAGTGATGGATCTGATTCCCCCAATCCGTAAGCATACTCTCGCCCCTGAAGTTGATCCGTCTGACCTTATAGATGACGAATCTCAATTCCAAACCTTGTGTGGCATTGACTGGTCATCACCCAACTTCCAGACGGCGGAGGATGAAGAACCAAAGAAGGATGAACCTGAAGCTTCAAGTCATCAAGGCCAAGAAGATTGATCCGTTGGGCGGTTTAAACATTTTATCTTCCAAAAAAACACTTATCTTTTTGGCTCATTAAGTCATGTAATAGGCTAGTGAAACTTTGATCTGTCGTGCCATCGTGCACATTTGGTTTTGTGCAAACTGTTGATTCATCAGTTAAAAAACAACCACTTTATGCTTATGATAATGTTGATTTATGCAGCTCAGACTTAACAATACCCTGCACACAACAGATCACAAGTGCCCCGGCGGTTTACTGCGGGGCGGGTCATAATACCCTATATAAACCATTGGTGACTAAAACGGGTCATGACCAGGGCCGGTGTAATCATAATCATATAGAATGAAAGAATATCATACCTTTGATATTTAATCGCACTGCCGGCTTACCATACCAGTACAGTAAGGGTGTCAACCTAGAAAGATTGGACACATAATGACCTGTTTAACTATCATATACAGTAAAGGGTAATATCCCGAAGTTCAAAACCAGAACTCCAAGCACATAGGCTATTTATCATATACTGGCGACTTATAGTCGAAAAGTAGTCCGGGTTATCAAACTCCATATATGGTTAAGCACGACCCATAAGGATGAAGATTGCATGGCCTGGATTGTCTCAAGCCAGTTCATGAGGGTAGTAATGCTATGTTATATTTGGTGAATACACCCATGTTTGAACAGGAAGCCCCCACGTGCTTTAGGGCGTATAAGCCAGACCAAGAGGGATATTCACAGCTATGCTTCAAATATGAGCAGGAAGCCCCCAAGTGGGTTATGGCATTGAGCCGATTAAGAGGGATATTCACAGCTATGCTTCAAATATGAGCAGGAAGCCCCCAAGTGACCATAAGGGTGGCATTGAGCCGATCAAGAGGGCTATTCACAGCTATGCTTCAAATATGAGCAGGAAGCCCCCAAGTGACCATACGGGTGGCATTGAGCAGATCAAGAGGGATATTCACAGCTATGCTTCAAATATGAGCAGGAAGCCCCCAAATGACCATGTTAAGATGTGGCGTTGCATCGAATCAAGAGGGATATTCACAACTATGCTTCAAATATGAGTAGGAAGCCCCCAAATGTCCATTTATAGTGAAAAAGACTCATTATTCTTTGAGATGAAACAAACAGAGGCCCTGCATTAGCAGGGGTGCCATTTTTATTATAAGCATCACAATATATACATTTTCAGGATATGTACATCGTAAGAGCCGACGGCTCAAGTGTAGTAAGGCCGAAGATGAGCAATATTCCACGGCCAACGAGTCTCCTCCTCCGACGTGCGTGAGTCCTTGTGGTCTCGAAAATCAATGAGGTAATATGATCCATTGTTCAGATTTTTGCTGATCACAAAAGGCCCTTCCCAAGGTGGGGATAGTTTATGCATATCAGTTTGATCATGAATAAGCCAGAGCACCAAGTCATCTTCTTGGAAGGTTCTGGTCTTAACCCGGCGGCTGTGATAACGATGCAGATCTTGCTGATAAATCGTTGATCGAGCCGCCGCGAGGTCACACTCCTCATCTAACAGGTCAAGTGCATCTTGACGTGCTTTTTCATTATCAACTTCAACATAAGCCGCCACACGGGGTGAGTCATGACGGATGTCACTAGGGAGAACTGCCTCTACTCCGTAAACCATGAAGAAAGGCGTGTAACTCGTAGACCTGTTCGGGGTAGTATTGATACTCCATAATACCAAGGGTAACTGAAAGTGCAACTATCCCTAGGTGGTTTTGGTAATTCATAACAACATATAGCTCATTGAGCTAATGCTATTCCAAGATGATTATTTCAGGAAAGCTCAATGATTGGCATGGCATGGATGTGAAAGTGGAACCCTCAAAATGCTAAGGACAAAGGATTGGCTCAAGCTCAAAAGCTCAAGACTCTTCATTTTATATTTTAGTGATCCAAGATCACATTGAGTCTTTAGGAAAAGCCAATACTATCAAGGAGGGATGAGGTGTTGCTTAATGAGCCTCTTTCTTCATGTGCTTAGTGATATGCTCCAAAACCCTCAACCACTTTCCCATATCCACATATGACCTAAACCCTAAGCCAAACTCGGTCCTACCGATTCTTTCTATCCGGCGCCACCGAGTTTCACTTGTCATAAGCCACTGCCAAACCCTAGCAATTCGGTTCTACCTATAGGGATCTCGGTCTCACTGAGATGGGATTGCAAACTCTCTGTTTCCCTTTCGTAACTTTTCGGTCTCACCGAAAGAGCGGATCGGTCCCACCGAGATTGCAATGTAAATTCAGTGTTTCCCCTTTGTAACTTTTCGGTCTCACCGAAAGAGCAAATCGGTCCCACCGAGTTTGCCTGACCAACTCTCTGGTTAGCTAATTACCAAATTCGGTCTCACCGAGTTTGTGTAATCGGTCTCACCGAGATTACGTTATGCCCAAACCCTAACCATATCGGTCCTACCGAGTTGCATGTCAGTCCCACCGAAAATCTCTAACGGTCACTAGGTTTACATTTTCGGTCCGACCGAGTTTGTTGATTCGGTCCCACCGAGATTGGAAAACTGTGTGTAACAGTTGGATTTTGTGTGGAGGCTATATATACCCCTCCACCTCCTCTTCATTCGTGGAGAGAGCCATCAGAACACATACACAATTCCAACTCATATGTTCTGAGAGAGAACCACCTACTCATGTGTTGAGACCAAGATATTCCATTCCTACCATATGAATCTTGATCTCTAGCCTTCCCCAAGTTGCTTTCCACTCAAATCTTCTTTCCACAAAATCCAAATCCTATGAGAGAGAGTTGAGTGTTGGGGAGACTATCATTTGAAGCACAAGAGCAAGGAGTTCATTACCTACACACCATTTGTTACTTCTTGGAGAGCGGTGTCTCCTAGATTGGCTAGGTGTCACTTGGGAGCCTCCGACAAGATTGTGGAGTTGAACCAAGGAGTTTGTAAGGGCAAGGAGATCGCCTACTTCATGAAGATCTACCGCTAGTGAGGCAAGTCCTTCGTGGGCGATGGCCATGGTGGGATAGACAAGGTTGCTTCTTCGTGGACCCTTTGTGGGTGGTTGCTTCTTCGTGGACCCTTTGTGGGTGGTTGCTTCTTCGTGGACCCTTCGTGGGTGGAGCCCTTCGTGGACTCGCGCAACCGTTACCCTTTGTGGGTGGAGCCCTCCGTGGACTCGCGCAACCGTTACCCTTTGTGGGTGGAGCCCTTCGTGGACTCGCGCAACCGTTACCCTTCGTGGGTTGAAGTCTCCATCAACGTGGATGTAGGATAGCACCACCTATCCGAACCATGGGAAAAACATCCGTGTCTCCAATTGCGTTTGATTTCTCCAAACCCTTCCCTTTACATTCTTGCAAGTTGCATGCTTTACTTTCCGCTGCTAATATACTCTTTGCATGCTTGCTTGAATTGTGTGATGATTGCTTGACTTGTCCTACAATAGCTAAAATCTGCCAAGAACTAAAATTGGGAAAAGGTTAAGTTTTTATTTGGTCAAGTAGTCTAATCACCCCCCTCTAGACATACTTTCGATCCTATAGTAACTCTTCCACCCAACAACCTGGCATCCTCTGCAAAGGAACCATAAGCCGGGGCTTGATGCCTCTCAGGATTTCTTGATTAGCTCTCTCCGCTTGACCATTAGACTAGGGGTGAGCCACTGATGATACATCAAGTCGGATATACTCACATTGCCAAAATTCCTCCATGGCACCCTTGGATATATTAGTGCCATTATTAGTTATAATATTGTGGGGAAAACAAAAATAGAAAATCACCTTTTTCATGAATTGAACCGCCGTCGCGCGTCACATTTACTAACCGGCTCTGCTTCAACCCATTTCGTAAACTTATCAACCGCCACCAGGAGGTGCGTCTTTTTGTCTTTGGACCTTTTGAAAGGCCCAACCATATCAAGCCCCCAGACTACAAACGGCCAAGTAATTGGAATCATCCTCAATTCTTGAGCTGGCATGTGAGTGCGTCGTGAGAACTTCTGACAACCATCACATCTACTGACTAGATCCTCCGCATCAGCGTGTGCCGTCAGCCAATAGAACCCATGACGAAAAGCCTTGGCTACAAGAGATTTAGACCCGACATGATGACCACAATCCCCTTCATGAATCTCTCGTAGAATCTCACAGCCTTCTTTAGGAGAAACACAATGTTGAAACGCCCATGTGACACTACGATGATGCAATTCTCCATTGACAATAGTCATTGACTTAGACCGCCGGGTAATCTGTCTGGCCAAAGTTTCATCCTCGGGTAATTCGCCCCGGGTCATATAAGCCAAATAAGGAACCGTCCAATCAGGAATAGCATGAAGAGCCGCCACCAGTTGTGTCTCCGGGTTGGGAATAGCAAGATCCTCCTCTGTAGGCAATTTGACAAAAGGGTTATGCAGAATATCCAGGAAAGTGTTAGCTGGCACTGGCTTACGCTGAGACCCTAACCGGCTTAAAGCATCAGCTGCCTCATGTTTCCTGCGATCAACATGTTCAACTTGATAACCCTTGAAGTGACCTGTGATAGCATCGACCTCTCGATGATAAGCCGCCATGAGTGGATCTTTAGAATCCCAAGTGCCAGAAACTTGCTGAGCTACCAGATCTGAGTCGCCGAAGCATCTCACCCTGCTTAAGTTCATTTCCTTAGCCATCCGAAGACCATGGAGCAAGGCCTCATACTCAGCTGCATTGTTAGTACAAGGGAACATCAACCGGAGAACATAAGAAAATTTATCACCTCGTGGGAAAGTCAAGACAACTCCAGCCCCCAAGCCCTCCAATTGCTTGGACCCATCAAAGTGGATAGTCCAATATGTGCTATCATGCTTCTCCTCAGGCATCTGCAACTCTGTCCAATCATTGATAAAATCCACCAGTGCTTGAGACTTGATGGTTGTACGAGGCACATACTTTAAACCATGAGGTCCAAGCTCAATGACCCACTTGGCTATCCGGCATGTGGCTTCTCTGTTTTGAATGATATCCCCTAAAGGGGCAGAACTAACCACAGTGATAGGATGACCCAGAAAATACTGTTTCAGCTTCCGGCTAGCCATAAAAACCCCGTATACAAGCTTCTACCAATGTGGATACCTCTGTTTGGACTCAATAAGGACCTCACTGATGTAATAAACCGGTCGTTGAACCGGATATTCTTTGTCTACTTCCTTCCTTTCTACCACAATGGCTACACTAACAACCTGACTATTGGCAGCCACATATAACAACAAAGGCTCCTTGTCAATGGGAGCAGCAAGAATCGGTGGCTCAACCAATTGTTTCTTCAAGGCCTCAAATGCCTAATCAGCACCATCACTCTAGACAAAGTGATCTGTCTTCTTTATCATCTGGTACAGAGGGATAGCCTTCTCACCCAACCGGCTTACAAACCGACTTAAGGCCGCAATATGACCCGCCAAACGTTGAACATCATTGATACACGCCGGTTTAGCCAGAGAGGTGATAACTTTTATTTTCTCCGGGTTAGCCTCAATACCCCGTTGTAAAACCAGAAAACCCAAAAGCTTACCAGCTGGCACACCAAAAACACACTTGGCCGGGTTAAGCATCATCTTATAAACCCGAAGGTTGTCAAAGGTTTCCTTCAAATCATCAATCAGGGTCTCCTTCTTCCTAGACTTCACCACAATATCATCCACATAGGCATGAACATTGCGCCCAATCTGATTATGAAGACAATTCTGCACACACCGCTGGTAAGTCGCCTTGGCTCTCTTGAGCCCAAAAGGCATAGACACATAACAGAAGGATCCAAATAGAGTGATGAAAGTTGTCTTCTCCTGGTCCTTAACTACCATCTTGAGCCGATGATAACGAAAATAAGCATCCAAAAAGCTCAAATGCTCACAACCCGCCGTAGCATCAATAATTTGATCAATACGGGGGACAGCAAAGGGATCAGCTGGACAGGCTTTGTTTAAGTCCATGTAGTCCACACACATATGCCAAGTGTCATTCTTCTTAAGCACCAACACTGGGTTAGCCAACCACTCAGGATGAAAAACTTCAACAATAAACCCAACCGCCAAGAGCTGGGCCACTTCTTCGCCAATGGCTTTATGCCTTTCTTCATGGAAACGACAAAGAAATTGCTTGACTGGTTTAAACTTTGGATCAATATTAAGAGTGTGCTCAGCGAGTTCCCTCGGTACACCTAGCATGTCAGAAGGTTTCCATGCAAAGATGTCCCGGTTCTCACGGATGAACTCGATGATCATGCTTTCCTATTTCGGATCCAGATTAGCATTGATGCTGAACTGCTTGGATGAATCGCCAGGAATGAAATCAACTAGTTTAGTGTCATCAGCCGATTTAAACTTCAAGACTGGATCATGCTCCGTAGTTGGCTTTTTCAAGGGCGTCATGTCTGCCGGGTCAACATTGTCCTTGTAGAATTTCAACTCTTCCGTTGCACAAATAGACTCAGCATAAGCAGCATCGCCTTCCTCACACTCCAAGGCTATCTTGCGACTCCCATGTACTGTTATAGTGACCTTGTGACCCGGCATTTTGAGCTGCAGATATACCTAACAAGGTCGTGCCATGAATTTGTCATAAGCCGGCCGTCCGAACAGGGCATGATAAGGGCTCTTGATTTTAACCACTTCAAAGGTTAACGTCTTAGATCTGGAATCATACTCATCTCCAAAAGCAACTTCCAAAGATATCTTACCGACCGGATATGCCGACTTACCAAGTACCACACCGTGAAAAACAACGTTTGATGGTTTAAGGTTTTTTCCAGTCAACCCCATACGACGGAAGGTATCATAGTAGAGGATATTAATACTGCTGCCTCCATCCATGAGTACCTTAGTGAATTAGTATCCTCGAACCTGAGGTGCCACCACCAGCGCCAAATGACCCGGATTATCAACCCGGGGCGGGTGATCCTCATGGCTCCAAACAATGGGTTGCTCAGACCATCGTAAATAACGGGGAACCGCCGGCTCAACGACGTTTACTGCCCTTTTATGAAGCTTTTGATCCCTCTTACATAAACTTGTGGTGAAGACGTGGTACTGCCCACTATTCAACTGCTTCGGATTACTCTGATAACCAGATTGCTACTGTTGATTCCTGCTACCTCTTGAGCACGCATTGGTTTTCCCTTGAAGAGGATAGGGTGATGCAGCAAAGTAGTGTAAGTATTTCCCTCAGTTTTTTAGAACCAAGGATCAATCCAGTAGGAGATAACATGCAAGTCACCTAGTACCTGCACAAACAATCAAGAACCTCGCAACCAACGCGATAAAGGGGTTGTCAATCCCTTCACGGTCACTCGAAAGTGAGAAATGAGATAGTAATATGAATATTTTTGGTAATTTGGTTATATAGATTGGAAAGTAAAGATTGCAAAATAGTAAACAAGATGCGATGTAAATAAAAAGAGATGCAATATGATAAGTAAGAGACCCGGGGGCCATAGGTTTCACTAGTGGCTTCTCTCATGATAGCAAGTATTACGGTGGGTGAACAAATTACTGCCGAACAATTGATAGAAGAGCGCATAGTTATGAGAATATCTAGGCACAGATTATGAAATATAGGCATCACGTTCGTGTTAAGTAGACCGAAACGATTCTGCATCTACTACTATTACTCCACACATCGACCGCTATCCAGCATGCATCTAGAGTATTAAGTTCATAAGAACAGAGTAACGCTTTAAGCAAGATGACATGATGTAGAGGGATAAACTCAAGCAATATGATATAAAACCCAACTTTTTATCCTCGATGGCAACAATACAATACGTGCCTTGCTGCCCCTACTGTCACTGGGAAAGGACACCATAAGATTGAACCCAAAGCTAAGCACTTCTCCCATTGCAAGAAAGATCAATCTAGTAGGCCAAACTAAACCGATAATTTGAAGAGACTTGCAAGGATACCAAATCATGCATATAAGAATTTAGAGAAGAACCAAATATTGTTCATAGATAAAATTGATCATAAATCCACAATTCATCGGATCTCGACAAACACACCGCAAAAAGTATTACATCGAATAGATCTCCAAGAACATCGAGGAGAACTTTGTATTGAGAATCAAAGAGAGAGAAGAAGCCATCTAGCTAATAACGATGGACCCGAAGGTCTATGGTAGACTACTCACACATCATCGGAGAGGCTATGGTGTTGATGTAGAAGCCCTCCGTGATCGAATCCCCCTCCGGCAGATCGCCGAAAAAGGCCCTAGATGGGATCTCACGGGTACAGAAACTTGCGGCGGTGGAAAAGTGGTTTCGTGGTTCCCCTGGATGTTTTTAGGGTATAAGAGTATATATAGGCAAAAGAAGTACGTCGGTGGAGCTCCGTGGGGCCCACGAGGGTGGGGGAGTGCCCTCCTACCTCGTGGAAGCTTCGCGGAGTTCCAGACTTCAACTCCGAGTCTCCTGGTTTGCGTTTGTTCCAAGAAAGATCCTTGCAAAGGTTTCGTTTCGTTTGGATTCCGTGTGATATTCCTTTTCTGCGAAACACTAAAATAGGAAAAAAAAACAGAAACTGGCACTGGGCCTCCGGTTAATAGGTTAGTCCCAAAAATAATATAAAAGTGCATATTAAAGCCCATTAAACATCCAAAACATATAATATAATAGCATGGAACAATAAAAAATTATAGATACGTTGGAGACGTATCAAGCATCCCCAAGCTTAATTCATGCTCGTCCTCGGGTAGGTAAATGATAAAAACAGAATATTTGATGTGGAATGCCACCTAACATAATTTCAATGTAATTTTATTTATTGTGGCCTGAATGTTCAGATCCGTAAGATTCAAGAGAAAAGTTTAATATTGACATAAAAATAATAATACTTCAAGCATACTAACCAAGCAATTACGTCTTCTCAAAATAACATAGCCAAAGAAAGGTCATCCCTACAAAATCATATAGTTTGGCCATGCTTCATTTCTGTCACACAAAATGCTCCCATCATACACAACGCCGATGACAAGCCAAGCAATTGTTTCATATTTAGCCTTTTCGAACTTTTTCAACTTTTATGCAATATATGAGCGCGAGCCATGGACATAGCACTATGGGTGGAATGGAATGGTGGTTGTGGAGAAGACAAAAGGGAGGAAGATAGTCTCACATCAACTAGGAGAAGACAAAAGGGAGGAAGATAGTCTCACATCAACTAGGCGTATCAATGGGCTATGGAGATGCCCATCGATAGATACCAATGTGAGTGAGTAGGGATTGCCATGCAACGGATGCACTAGAGCTATAAGTGTATGAAAGCTCAACAAAAGCAACTAAGTGGGTGTGCATCCAACTTGCTTGCTCGCGAAGACCTAGGGCAATTTGAGGAAGCCCATCATTGGAATATACAAGCCAAGTTCTATAATGAAAAATTCCCACTAGTATATGAAAGTGACAACATAAGAGACTCTCTATCATGAAGATCAAGGTGCTACTTTGAAGCACAAGTGTGGAAAAAGTATAGTAACATTGCCCCTTCTCTCTTTTTCTCTCATTTATTTTTTTGTTTTTGTTTGTGCCTTTTTTATGGCATCCTTTTTTTCGTCCGGAGTCTCATCCCGACTTGTGGGGGAATCATAGTCTCCATCATCCTTTCCTCACATGGGACAATGCTCTAATAATGAAAATCATCACACTTTTATTTACTTACAACTAAAGAATTACAACTCCATACTTAGAACAAAATATGACTCTATGTGAATGCCTCCGGTGATGTACCGGGATGTGCAATGAATCAAGAGTGACATGTATAAAAAATTATGAATGGTGGCCATGCCACAAATACGATGTCAACTACATGATCATGCAAAGCAATATGACTATGATGAAGCATGTCATAATAAACGGAACGATGGAAAGTTCCATGGCAATATATCTCGGAATGGCTATGGAAATGCCATCATAGGTAGGTATGGTGACTGTTTTGAGGAAGGTAAATGATGGGTTGATGGTACCGGCGAAAGTTGCGCGGTACAAGAGAGGCTAGCAATGGTGGAAGGGCGAGAGTGCGTATAATCCATGAACTCAACATTAGTCATAAAGAACTCACATACTTATTGCAAAAATCTACAAGTCATAAAAACCAAGCACTACGCACATGCTCCTAGGGGTATAGATTGGTAGGAAAAGACCATCGCTCGTCCCCGACCGCCACTCATAAGGAAGGCACTCAAAGAACACCTCATGCTTCAAATTTGTCACACAACGGTTACCATACGTGCATGCTACGGGACTTGCCAACCTTAACACAAGTATTTATCAATTTCACAATTACTCAACTAGCACGACTCTAATATTACCATCTTTATATCTCAAAACAATTATCAAGTATCAAACTTCTCATAGTTTTTAATGCACTCTATATGAAAGTTTTTATTATACCCATCTTGGATCCCCATCATACTAGGACTAATTTCATAACCAAAGCAAATTACCATGCTGTTCTAAAAGACTCTCAAAATAATATAAGTGAAGCATGAGAGATCAATAATTTATGTAAAATAAAATGTAGCGACCCGACCCGAATGGGTCACGTCTCTGTGCTTAAGTGTCATCCCTGGATCGGTATGCTGACACACACAGTACTCGAAGGATTTATAATAGAGGTAAATCACATGTATAAAGTAACGTAAATACTATTACCTCAATCCAAATAGCGGAAGCAACAAGGTTGTGGATTCCCATCAACACCAACGGCAAAGTTGAGTGTAGAAATCGTAACCCTAACGTATCACTTACTCATCGTAAGAAACCTGCAACATGAGACGTTGCAGCCCGAAACGGGTCAGTACATTGAATGTACTCGCAAATTCAAATTCACACCATAGAGAATGATGAACAATGGCTATCACTACATGCATATTTGGCTGGTGGAAAAGCTCTATGGTTATAAGGTTTTTGCGTAAAGCCAATTTTTCCCTACCACAAAGGAATAAATTTTATTTAACTATCATGGTGGTTGTTGAACATTGAGAATGGTTGACAGCATTCTCAATCCCAATTAAGTAACATCATTAACCCAACAATATTCATTTAAAGTAACGTGATGAGATCAACAGGATAATCCAGGTACTAGATACTCAAGATGTCCCTAACCGGGGACACGGCTAATCATGATTAGTTTGTACACTCTGCAGAGGTTTGCGCACTTTTCCCCACATGACTCGATCGCCTCCGTTTGTTTTCTCGCACTACATGGTGTTTGAAAAAACGGATGACCGAGACACAGTCTTTCAGAAGCGCTAGCACCTTACATGTGGGGTAGACCGTACCACCTACAACCCCTACATCTGCTAGTCCACCCCGTAAGAGTTCGCACAACTTAGTCAACTATGCCAGAGCCCATAGTAGCATGTGGCTGCACACGGAAGTTTCTAGCATGAATTATCTTATGATCCATTTGAGCCTGGGTGGCGGTCCAAAATAAAACAGGCAAGTCCTGATAGACATCAGGTGCCTCAATCCACCCAGATGTGTGTTTAAGTGGCCACCTTAGATAAACCATTAAAATTATCAACTCACATCTGTCATGGATATCACTCACCCAATCCACGCCTACTAGCATAGCATGGCATAATAAGCAAACGTAGGAGTAACTCCCAAAGGTTTCATAATAATACAGGTGATAGGTACTACCTCATCTACTTCCCATCCCACAGTTTAATTAGATCCTAATCATGCAATGTGAGAGGATTGATCTAATGCAATAAAACATGGGTTGTAATAAAAGGTATGATCAAAGTGTTACTTGCCTGCAATGTTGATGAAGATGATTCGCACTCAAAATCTTGATAGCTCTACTCTTCACACTCCGGTCAATCTATCGTAAGCAAACAATAGTAACCACACATAAGCAATCACTCAAAAGATCAGAAAGAACGAAGAAGACGATTCGGAAACATCAAAACCAAGCAAATAACTCTTGCAACATAAAACAATTTCTAACAGTACCAAACTTATGTGAATTTGGCCTTATTAGAATGTTTAGGTCAAGAGCTTCGATTTGCAAAAAGAATCAACTCAAACGGAGTTGCGGAACTCAAGTTATGATCTAACGAAGTTTGAATTCAAATCTGGTCTAATTCAAATTTTAAACTTTTCAAAAACATGTGTAAGTTGTTTATCCGGATAGAGGAGATCATAACGAAGACGTGAGCGTTGGTTTCGTTGGATTTGGACTAACGGAGTAAAAGTTATAGCCGTTTGAAAATGGCACTATCTGTAAATAAATATTCACAACTAGGTCCTGGCCGAAAATAACAGAAAAAGAAAAAGACTAAAAGGCGGACGTTCACTTATAAGGTCTAAACAGTGGACGTTCGCTGTTTAATAAAACCTAAAAAAACAGATCTAGTCTAGGGTTTTTTTTTAAACCTATCTTAAAATAAAACCGGATCGGACCGGGCGGTTTTATACCGGTTCGGGGCGGTTCTTCGGTGAGGAACCGGCGGCGGATCTCCAGCGAGGGCGGCGCGACTCCGGCGAGGGCGGCGCGACTCCGGCGAGGGCAGCGCGCTCCGGCGCGGCGGCGGCAACGGCGCAGGGCGGCGGAGGCAGCAGCTACGCGGGGCGGCGAGGGGCTAGGCGAGGCGCGGCTGCGGCGGAGGGGAACGGCGCAGGCGAGGCAGCAGCAGCGGCGAGCTCCGGCGGCGCGGGGCGGCATGGAGAGAGAGGCGGCGGCGAGAAGCGGTGCGGCGGGGAGAGAGAAGCCGGGGCGGCGTCAGCGGCTTTATAGGGAGGGGAGGAGAGGGCGGCTTGGGCGAGGGGCCATGGAGAGGCGGCGGCGCCACGGACTCCGTGGAGGAGTCCCGGTCGGGGACGACGGGCGAGGCGGCGCGGAGCTGGGCCTTGGCCTGGCTTCGGCTGGGGCGGGCCAGTTGGCGGGAAGGTTTTTTTCTTTTTCTTTTTTTATAAACACAGACAAAGAAAGAAAGAAAAACAAAATAAAATAAAGTATTATATAGGCATATAATATATCAAAATTTTCGGAAAAAGATTTTCTACACGGTGAACATTTTTATAACTTCAAATAAAATCCACACAAATTCAGATAAATCAAAGAGTGCTACTGGTCTATTAAAATGCAACAAAAATCCTTTTAAAAATACCAAAATGATTCCAAATTAATTTTTCTCCAAATTTTCTATTGTAGGAAATCATGTTACCCTAATTTCCATATATTTTATTTTTGGAGAAAAATAATTTGAATAAAACTCAAATAACTCCAAAGTGAAAATAAATTCAAAAGAACTTTGAATTTAAGTCTTGAAACTCCCAACTCATATTTCCTATAATTTGAAGAAGTCATTTTATCTTCTCTCGTGAAAATCATTGAGTTGCATAGCATAAAGTTTCTGAATTGGAAATATTTTCCAAATGAAATTCAAATATTTTCAACACCCCCTTGTCATTTAAATAAATGGAAGAAGTCATGTCATCTTCTCTCCAGGGTTTTGTGTTTGAAAAGAATTTGAATTCACGGAGATCAGAAAGCAAATATGAAAGTTTGGGAAAGTCCTTTTATTCCCTCTCATTTAACTTTCAAAAGTTTCGAATTCACTCACTTTCAGACAATCAGTCAAACAATCAATCAAATCTATCTATTTATTATAACATTCCAAAATTTAGAATTTTGGGATGTTACAAACCTACCACCCTTAAAATGAATCTCGTCCTCGAGATTCGGAGAGGCTCGCAAGAAATAGGTTAGGGTTTGGGGGTCTCCTCAAATTCCATCAATCATCACCGGGGTCTGGGGTGCTACCACCCTTAGAAGCATGGTTACGGTTCTATCAAAACTCATATACTCCATCCTTATTCTTGACAGTGTCGGTCTTCTCAGATCCTCGAGAAAATTCCTTCTCTGAGCTCTTCCGGTAGTGGCATAACCTTACCACAATTTTTCTATACTTTCATCCTGGTAAGGTTATTCTAAGACTGGGTCTTCATAGCTGACTGGTCTGGCGCCAAAACTAAACAACTATCGATATCTCATGGTGGTCAACAATTTATGGTTTCTCCTGTAGGAAATGGGTCTGGGTTGATCCTCACCGTATAACCTATGGTTGGCAAAGCTGCCTTGTACAAAGGAAAAATACCTATACCATTCTAAGGTTTAAACAAGGTTTAATATCGTCGTCTCTCTACTATAGGTAAAGTCACTCAGATTTACCATCCCATATAGCAAGGCGAATAATAAGAGTAAGTCGGTATGGTGATCAATCCATCCCGCACCCAAATCATTACCTTGTATGCAGTTTAGCGAATCTCGCATTCTAACACTTGGTCATCCTCACAAGCATTGTAGAATTTCTCTTGTCGACGAACCAAGTTCGGATAAATCCGTAGATTCTGCAAGCCAAACAAACATCTATCGTCCCTTCACAACTCTCAGGTTTTGCGTAATTCCTATAAGATCGTCTGTCGACAAAGGTATATCCTCTTCCAGGGTTCTTCCTTCAGCAAGAATGTGCTTGCTTCTTCGCAGGTCCTGGGGCATGTGGGTTATGGCCCATCTCATCACTTGTAGTCCTTGAACTTATTATCGGGCAACTGATCATTGTTCCAACTTCCTAGTATTCTTAAATCCATCCAATTGTATTGTCTTCCTTCCTTCTATTGGCACCAATCTAGGACATGATTACTCAGACTCATCATGGAGTTTCCATTGATCCATATTTCCAACATCATACCTCCTTTATATCCAATAGTACTTCATCTCTTCATCCTCGTGGGGTATCCCTCATACCGAGATAAAAACTTATACTTATGAAGTCCATACTCTACTTCGTGGAACATCATTATCCTTTCCGCGGTCAAGCGTCCTTACAGGGGAATATTGGCCATCTCTTCATGGCACTTCTTCAACTGGGAACCGTGAAACACATCCTGAACTCCTGACAGTCCTTCGGGTAACTCCAACTTGTTGGCCACTTCTCTCATACGCTCCAAAACGCGGTATGGTCCTACAAATCTCGGGGCTAACTTTATCTTAACTCCAATTCATTTAACTCATCGCAGAGGGAACACATGAAGACATGCTGTCTCCAATTTCATAGGATACCTCCCTGCGTTTTTGAGTCTGTATAACTCTTCTGCCTGGACTGAGCTACCTTCAGTCGATCTCGAATAAACTTAACATTCTCTTCTGACTCCTTGCTCACATTTGGTCCAAACAACTGACGGTCTCCAACTTCATCCCACATACTCTTGGGGTATCACACATATTGAGACAAAACTCGTATTCATTTTGTCCGAAATCCATTACAGGGTACTACCACCCTTAAAATGCACAAATCTTCCATAGACCATATTCTCATATCCTCAAAATGGTCAAAATTCTTCTTCATAGGGTAACAACTCATAAAATCCATATCAGTACCAACGATGCTACTTCATTCATTCTCAAATGATTACAATCTCTCGCTTTTCCATTACATGTCTCAACTCAACACCTCAATATAGAAGAGAATGTTCTCACTTCTTCTACTCCATTTCTTTTGTTGCAAACTCAACTATCTAGCACAAGTTTCCTTCTCCTTGGGGCATTCTCTGGCAAAGTGCCCTGCTTCATTACAACGGAAACATATTACTTCTGGGAAGATTCGAGGTTTCCTTGTGATTATATAGCCTACTTGGGTCCTTGGCTTCCTTTTTGGGCAACTGCGGAGGTAGTGCCCTGACTCCTTGCACCTGTAACAGATGATATGACTCAGGTCCTTCCTGGAATCCAATCTGCTTCTCTTCCTGGACTTTTCCATTCCAATCAGGGCTTCTATCTCCTGTGGGTCATATTCTACTTCCTCTGTCGGGAATTCTACTAGATCCCCATTCAAACAATTTTGGGAGATGTGTCCTTCTTCTCCACATGAATAGCAAGACTTAGTGCAGGGTTTACTTGGTTCCTCTTTGGGTGTGTCCTCCACATCTTCCTTCATCATAGGTTCTTCTAAACTTTCCATAAGGGCTCCTCTCGTTGCTTCTTTCTTCTGCTGGATGGTTCTTTGTACCATGGTATAAATGTGACACTGAGCAGGATAGTGGGTAGTCCCTTCACACAAGAAACAAGTAATCTGCCCAATTGGGCATTCTTCAACTGGGTGACTTCCTTCACAATTAGGGCATTCATCCTTGTGTTCTTTATGGGTGTGTCCTATTTCTCCACAAATCTTACATGCACAAGGTTTCTTCATATCCTTTCCATAAGGTTTCAACTTCTGGGACACAAACCGAGACTTTGGCAAAGTTAACTTAAATTCTTTCCAAGTGGTTACTCCTTGCCATCCATTGATGGTTTGATACATCCTCCACCAAGTAGCAGCACCTCTTTCAAAGCATTGAAGAGCATGCTGGGCCATATCCTTTCCGACTATAGGGTTGTTCTCCATATGATCCTCCATGTTCTGAATCCATCGGTCTGTCTCCAATTGACTCATCGGTCTAGAAAATACAAGCTCATCTCCATTCATCCTCTATTGGGTCCAAGGGTTTTGGGGTGAGATAAGAGGGATAGAGAGGGATACACACAATGCAAACAACAGTTTTGAAAAGACAGGTTTTTGTTGTGGCTGTCGAAAAACATCAAACAAATGACAGCTCACAAACGTCGCATCTAATGTAGATATATAACAGGGGTTTGGTCTTCTAAGGTCAAATAAATCTTCAACGTCTCCAAACTCTTCAAGACTTGTTCATGCCTCCAATGGCTTCTTCCGGTCATACTTGTCTTTCTCAAGTCCTTTTTGCCAGCTCATCTCTGTTGACGTGAAATCTCTCGTGACATCCTTTAATATTCTGGAGTTGCATTCCAAACTTCTGGGTTTCAACATCCTTGGCATGAACCATGATCAGACTGTCCTTCAGTTCCTGACGAATCTTCGGTATCTAGAGGTTTTGCTCCTCCAGCTTGGCTACTTCAGCTTCTTGCACCTAAATTCTTCACGAAATGCTTCCCTGTCAAAATACAGCTTCCTGGAGCTCCATCTTAAAATTCTTGATGTACTACTCCAGATTCTGGCGATACACCAGCTAAGGTTAAAACTTCATCTTACTGTTAGGTGCTCCATCAACCTTCTACCATCCAATCCTTCCGAAGAAATGCATGCTTAGCTCAGCTCGGTGACCATAGTATCAGTGGCGATGACATCACGGATAACGTGTTTCTGCCCTTGTCATTGCCATGAGCTATCTTCCATAGTTGATATCTCCTACCTTAGGGTTTTCTTGACAAAACTTTGAGTTCTCAACTCTCCATGTTCCGGTCTTTCTCCCATACACCTTGATCTCGGGTATTGACAACTTCCATAATCTGTTAGGTTCCATAAGGGTAGCATTCCTAGGTCATACAAATCTGGGGATTCTTCAGAGCCTACAATTCTCCTAGTCTTCAGAGTCTTCAACAGCTGTAGTTTCCATTATTCAGATGCACGGAAAATACTCTTCATTCCGAAGTGGCCTTAGTTGTCCGATATCTCGTACTTCTTGGGGTGGTCTCATCAGTGGAATCCTCGAGTGGTCAAAAAGGGAAAGGGGTATGGTCTCACTAAAGAGAATTTTTGAATACGCTCAGAAGAGAAGAGAGGTAAAAGATCTTTTTGAAAGGGAAAGTTGTAGAGAAAAATCTTTGCTATGGGCTTTCCAATTTCTAGGGTCACGTCCTACAGTCAACATGTGCTCTGATACCATCTTGTAGCGACCCGACCCGAATGGGTCAAGTCTCTGTGCTTAAGTGTCATCCCTGGATCGGTATGCTGACACACACAGTACTCGAAGGATTTATAACAGAGGTAAATCACATGTATAAAGTATCGTAAATACTATTACCTCAATCCAAATAGCGGAAGCAACAAGGTTGTGGATTCCCAGCAACACCAACGACAAAGTTGAGTGTAGAAATCGTAACCTAACGTATCACTTACTCGTCGTAAGAAACCTGCAACATGAGACGTTGCAGCCTGAAACGGGTCAGTACATTCAAATTCACACCATAGAGAATGATGAACAATGGCTATCACTACATGCATATTTGGCTGGTGGAAAAGCTCTATGGTTATAAGGTTTTTGCGTAAAGCCAATTTTTCCCTACTGCAAAGGAATAAATTTTATTTAACTATCATGGTGGTTGTTGAACATTGAGAATGGTTGACAGCATTCTCAATCCCAATTAAGTAACATCATTAAACCCAACAATATTCATTTAAAGTAACGTGATGAGATCAACAGGATAATCCAAGAACTAGATACTCAAGATGTCCATAACCGGGGACACGGCTAATCATGATTAGTTTGTACACTCTGCAGAGGTTTGCGCACTTTTCCCCACATGACTCGATCGCCTCCGTTTGTTTTCTCGCACTACATGGTGTTTGAGAAACGGATGACCGAGACATAGTCTTTCAGAAGCTAGCACCTTACATGTGGGGTAGACCGTACCACCTACAACCCCTACATCTGCTAGTCCACCCCGTAAGAGTTCGCACAACTTAGTCAACTATGCCAGAGCCCATAGTAGCATGTGGCTGCACACGGAAGTTTCTAGCATGAATTATCTTATGATCCCTTTGAGCCTGGGTGGCGGTCCAAAATAAAACAGGCAAGTCCTGATAGACATCAGGTGCCTCAATCCACCCAGATGTGTGTTAAGTGCACCTTAGATAAACCATTAAAATTATCAACTCACATCTGTCATGGATATCACTCACCCAATCCACGTCTACTAGCATAGCATGGCATAATAAGCAAACGTAGAAGTAACTCCCAAAGGTTTCATAATAATACAGGTAATAGGTACTACCTCATCTACTTCCCATCCCACAATTTAATTAGATCCTAATCATGCAATGTGAGAGGATTGATCTAATGCAATAAAACATGGGTTGTAGAAAAGGTATGATCAAAGTGTGAACTTGCCTGCAATGTTGATGAAGATGATTCGCACTCAAAATCTTGATAGCTCTACTCGTCACACTCCGGTCAATCTATCGTAAGCAAGCAATAGTAACCACACATAAGCAATCACTCAAAAGATCAGAAAGAACGAAGAAGACGATTCGGAAACATCAAAACCAAGCAAATAACTCTTGCAACATAAAACAATTTCTAACAGTACCAAAATTATGTGAATTTGGCCTTATTAGAATGTTTAGGTCAAGAGCTTCGATTTGCAAAAAGAATCAACTCAAACGGAGTTCGAAACTCAAGTTATGATCAAACGAAGTTTGAATTCAAATCTGATCTAATTCAAATTTTAAACTTTTCAAAATCATGTTTAAGTTGTTTATCCGGATAGAGGGGATCATAACGAAGACGTGAGCGTTGGTTTCGTTGAATTTGGACAAATGGTGTAAAAGTTATGACTGTTTGAAGAACAGGGACTAATCTGTGAAGAAAGTATTCACGTCTAGGTCCCTGGCCAAAAAAAATACAGAAAAAGAAAAAGACTAAAAGGCGGACGTTCACTTATAAGGTCTAAACAGTGGACGTTCGCTGTTTAATAAAACCTAAAAAAATAGATCTAGTCTAGGGTTTTTTTAAACCTATCTTAAAATAAAACCGGATCGGACCGGGCGGTTTTATACCGGTTCGGGGCGGTTCTTCGGTGAGGAACCGGCGGCGGATCTCCGGCGAGGGCGGCGCGGCTCCGGCGAGGGCAGCGCGCTCCGGCGCGGCGGCGGCAGCGGCGCAGGGCGGCGGAGGCAGCAGCTACACGGGGCGGCGAGGGGCTAGGCGAGGCGCGGCTGCGGCAGAGGGGAATGACGCAGGCGAGGCAGCAGCAGCGGCGAGCTCCGGCGGCGCGGGCGGCGTGATGCGGTGGCGGCGGCGCGGGATGCGGCGCGGGGCGGCGTGGAGAGAGAGGCGGCGGCGAGAAGCGGTGCGGCGGGGAGAGAGAAGCCGGGGCGGCGGCGGCTTTATAGGGAGGGGAGGAGAGGGCGGCTTGGGCGAGGGGCCATGGAGAGGCGGCGGCGCCATGGACTCCGGGGAGGAGTCCCGGTCGGGGACGACAGGCGAGGCGGCGCGGAGCTGGGCCTTGGCCTGGCTTCGGCTGGGCCGGCCCAGTTGGCGGGAAGGTTTTTTTCTTTTTCTTTTTTTTATAAACACAGACAAAGAAAGAAAGAAAAACAAAATAAAATAAAGTATTATATAGGCATATAATATATCAAAATTTTCGGAAAAAGATTTTCTACATGGTGAACATTTTTATAACTTCAAATAAAATCCACACAAATTCAGATAAATCAAAGAGTGCTACTGGTCTATTAAAATGCAACAAAAATCCTTTTAAAAATACCAAAATGATTCCAAATTAATTTTTCTCCAAATTTTCTATTATAGGGAATCATGTTACCCTAATTTGCATATATTTTATTTTTGGAGAAAAATAATTTGAATAAAAATCAAATAACTCCAAAGTGAAAATAAATTAAAAAGAACTTTGAATTTAAGTCTTGAAACTCCCAACTCATATTTCCTATAATTTGAAGAAGTCATTTTATCTTCTCTCGTGAAAATCATTGAGTTGCATAATAAAGTTTCTGAATTGGAAATATTTTCCAAATGAAATTCAAATATTTTCAACACCCCCTTGTCATTTAAATAAATGGAAGAAGTCATGTCATCTTCTCTCCAGGGTTTTGTGTTTGAAAAGAATTTGAATTCACAGAGATCAGAAAGCAAATATGAAAGTTTGGGAAAGTCCTTTTATTCCCTCTCATTTAACTTTCAAAAGTTTCAAATTCACTCACTTTCAGACAATCAATCAAACAATCAATCAAATCTATCTATTTATTATAACATTCCAAAATTTAGAATTTTGGGATGTTACATAAAACAACCACCATGCTCTAAAAAGATATAAGTGAAGCACTAGAGCAAAATTATCTAGCTCAAAAGATATAAGTGAAGCACATAGAGTATTCTAATAAATTCCGATTCATGTGTGTCTCTCTCAAAAGGTGTGTACAGCAAGGATGATTGTGGTAAACTAAAAAGCAAAGGCTCAAATCATACAAGACACTCCAAGCAAAACACATATCATGTGGTGAATAAAAATATAGCCTCAAGTAAAGTTGCTGATAGATGAAGACGAAAGAGTGGATGCCTTCTGGGGCATCCCCAAGCTTAGGATTTTGATTGCCCTTGAATTTTACCTTGGGGTGCCATGGGCATCCCCAATATTAGGCTCCTGCCACTCCTTGTTTCAAAATCCATCAAATCTTTACCCAAAAACTTGAAAACTTCACAACACAAAACTCAACAGAAATTCTCATGAGCTCCGTTAGTATAAGAAAACAAACCACCACTTTAATGTACTGTAATTAAATCATTCTTTATTTATATTGGTGTTAAACCTACTGTATTCCAACTTCTCTATGGTTCATACCCCCCGATACTAGCCATAGATTCATCAAAATAAGCAAAACAACACACGAAAAACAGAATCTGTCAAAACAGAACAGTCTGTAGCAATCTGGAGGTTTCGAATACTTCTGTAACCCCAAAAATTCTGAAAACTTAGGACGGCCTAAATAATTTGTAAATTGATCTACTGCAGCTAGAATTGGTATTTTATCGCTCTCTGGTAAAAAATTAAAATTATTTTTGTGAGCGCATACTTTCTGTTTTTTCAGCAAGATCAAACAACAATCACCCAAGAAGATCCTAAAGGCTTTACTTGGCACAAAAACTAACTAAAACATAAAAAACACAATCATAACATGGGATAGATAAATTATTTATTACTAAACAGGAACAAAAAGTAAAGAACAAAAATAAAATTGGGTTGCCTCCCAACAAGCGCTATTGTTTAACGCCCTTAGCTAGGCATTGATAATTTTAATGATGCTCACATAAAAGACAAGAATTGAAGCATAGAGAGAGAATCATGAAACACGTGACAAATACATCTAAGTATAACATACTTCCTATGCATAGGCATCTTATAGGCAAACAAATTATCATAGCAAGCAAAAACTAGCATATGCAAGGAAGCGGAAAGAAACAATAGCAATCTCAACATAACGAGAGGTAATTTAGTAACATGAAAATTTCTACAATCATATTTTCCTCTCTCATAATAATTACTTGTGGGATCATAAGAAAATTCAACAAAATAGCTATCAGAAAACATATTCTTAACACGATCCACATGTATGCAAAGTTGACACTCTTCCAAAATAGTGGGATTATCATTAACTAAAGTCATGACCTCTCCAAACCCACTTTTATCAAAAACTTCATAAGATTGAACATTCAAAAAATATGTGGGATCTAAAGTTGACACTCTTCCAAACCCTTGCAAACATTATTATCAATCTCATATTCATCATGGAGCTTAAATAAATTTTCAAGATCATAAGAAGAATCACCCCAATCATGATCATTGCAACAAATAGTAGTCATAGCAAAACTAGCATCCCGAAGCTTGAGGTTTTGCATATCATTAACACAATTGACATTAAGAGAATTTATAATAACATCATTGCAATCATGCTTTTCATCGAAGGAACTATCAAGTATGGGTGCAATAGCAACGATCTCATGTTTAACATAAGGAACTATAGCAAATTCATCTTCATAAATATTGGCATCATGGCCACAAGAATAGCAAGCATCATGTTCATCAAGGGATATTTCAATCAAATCATCGGAATCACAATTATCTATAGATTCATGCATATCATTATTTTCTTCCAAAGCAACGGTCATTCTTTCAATAAATTCTTTGACATAGACATTATGAGCATAGTTTTCATAGCAATATTTAAGTATGTCAAAATTTTCAGATTCATAGAGAGTAATATCATACTTTTCAATCAAAGAAGCCAGTTCATAAGCACCCTTAAGAGCAACAAATTCTACAATTTGTTCGATATCGTAGTAACTATAAACACCCTTTGCATAAGAAGATAATATTTCATTATCATTAAACTCGCATAGGTAGGGAAGGTGTTTTTTAGGGTTCTTAGAGCAACAAGTAAAATCATAAATTTCACAAAGATTCCAAGCATAACACAACAATCTGTTTATTTGATCCCATAAGAGTCTCCCTTTTTCAGACACACGGTGACGCACAAAATGAGCATGCTCATCTAAAGATTTCCCATCAACTAGGCTAGTTGGGGATTCAGCACGAGCGCATAAGGATCAAAGATGATCCAAGTAGAACACTTTAAGTGGATCCATATCAATAGATTCTTATCAAGAAAAGATGCAAGCAAATAGAAGGCACATGGAAACACAAACAAAGATACATACGGGAAGAAGGCGAAGAAAAGGCAAAGGTTTTCGAAAATCATTTTAGAAGTGGGGGAGAGGAAAACGAGAGGCGAATGGCAAATAATGTAATGCGAGGGAGAAGAGTTTATGATGGGTACTTGGTACGTCTTGACTTGGCGTAGATGTCCCCGGCAACGGCGCTAGAAATCCTTCTTGCTATTCTTGAGCATGCGTTGGTTTTCCCTTGAAGAGGAAAGGGTGATGCAGCAAAGTAGCGTAAGTATTTCCCTCAGTTTTTGAGAACCAAGGTATCAATCCAATAGGAGATAACACGCAAGTCACCTAGTACCAGCACAAACAATCAAGAACCTCACAACCAACACGATAAAGGGGTTGTCAATCCCTTCACGGTCACTTACGAAAGTGAGATCTAATAGAGATAGTAATATAAATATTTTTTGGTATTTTTGTTATATAGATTGGAAAGTAAAGATTGCAAAATAGTAAATGAGATGTGATGTAAATAAAAAGAGATGCAATATGATAAGCAAGAGAACCGAGGGCCATAGGTTTCACAAGTGGCTTCTCTCATGATAGCAAGTATTACGGTGGGTGAACAAATTACTACCGAGCAATTGATAGAAGAGTGCATATTTATGAGAATATCTAGGCAATGATTATGAAATATAGGCATCACGACCGTGTTAAGTAGACCGAAACGATTCTGCATCTACTAATATTACTCCACACATCGACCGCTATCCAGCATGCATCTAGAGTATTAAGTTCATAAGAACAGAGTAACGCTTTAGGCAAGATGACATGATGTAGAGGGATAAACTCAAGCAATATGATATAAACCCCATCTTTTTAACCTCGATGGCAACAATACAATACGTGCCTTGCTGCCCCTACCATCACTGGGAAAGGACACCGCAAGATTGAACCCAAAGCTAAGAACTTCTCCCATTGTAAGAAAGATCAATCTAGTAGGCCAAACTAAACCAATAATTCAAAGAGACTTGGAAAGATATCAAATCATGCATATAAGAATTCAGAGAAGAACCAAATATTTTTCATAGATAAACTTGATCATAAATCCACAATTCATCGGATCTCGGCAAACACACCACAAAAAGTATTACATCGAATAGATCTCCAAGAACATCGAGAAGAACTTTGTATTGAGAATCAAAGAGAGAGAAGAAGCCATCTAGCTAATAACTATGGACCCGAAGGTCTGTGGTAAACTACTCACACATCATCGGAGAGGCTATGGTGTTGATGTAGAACCCCTCTGTGATCGAATCCCCCTGTGGCAGATTGCTGGAAAAGGCCCCAGATGGGATCTCACGGGTACAGAAAGTTGCGGTGGTGGAAAAGTGGTTTTGTGGTTCCCCTGGATGTTTTTAGGGTATAAGAGTATATATATATAGGCGAAAGAAGTACGTCGGTGGAGCTCCGTGGGGCCCACGAGGGTGGGGGCATGCCTACCCCCTGGGTGCGCCCTGCTACCTCGTGGAAGCTTCGCGGAGTTCTAGACTTCAACCCCAAGTCTCCTGGTTTGCATTTGTTCCAAGAAAGATCATCGCGAAGGTTTCGTTCTGTTTGGATTCCGTTTGATATTCCTTTTCTGCGAAACACTAAAATAGGAAAAAAAAACAGAAACTGGCACTGGGCCTCCGGGTAATAGGTTAGTCCCAAAAATAATTTAAAAGTGCATATTAAAGCCCATTAAACATCCAAAACAGATAATATAATAGCATGGAACAATAAAAAATTATAGATACGTTGGAGACGTATCAATTCCCCTGACCGGACTGTTGATGATAACCACCCTGATTGCCTTGATTGCTTGGATGACCCTGGAAACCGGAATTAGAACCGCCACCACCGTAACCCGGACCATGAGAACTGGATCCTGAGTCGCCGCCTGGCCCATAATTGTTCTGGAATAAATTTGTATTTTTGAACTCCTTCATAATTTGGCAATCTTTCCAGAGGTGACTTGACGTCCTTTCCCGCGTACCATGCTTTGGGCAAGGCTCATTCATCATCTGCTCAAGATTGATAGCTATCCCTCCTGCCCGAGGAGGTGGCTTTCCCTTACGACACTGACCATTATTCTGCGTGTTGGTGTTGGCCACAAAATCTGAATTACCATCGGCCTTGCGCTTACCATTGCCCCCCTGATTCGCCGGGTTATGATGCTGGCCCTTGGTGTTGCCACTCTTCTTTCCCTTTCCCGCCTTTTCTGAAGGAAATATGCCCTAGAGGCAATAATAAAGTTGTTATTTATATTTCCTTATATCATGATAAATGTTTATTATTCATGCTAGAATTGTATTAACCGGAAACTTAGTGCATGTGTGAATACATAGACAAACATAGTGTCACTAGTATGCCTCTACTTGACTAGCTCGTTAATCAAAGATGGTTAAGTTTACTAGCGATGGATAAAGAGTTGTCATCTGATAAACGGGATCACATCATTAGAGAACGATGTGATTGACTTGACCCATCCGTTAGCTTAACACTATGATCGTTTAGTTTATTGATATTGCTTTCTCCATAACTTATACATGTTCCTATGACTATGAGATTATGAAATTCCCAAATACCGGAGGAACACTTAGTGTGCTATCAGACATCACAACGTAACTGGGTGACTATAAAGATGCTCTACAGGTGTCTCCAATGGTGTTTGTTGAGTTGGCATAGATCGAGATTAGGATTTGTCACTCTGTGTATCGGAGAGGTATCTCTGGGCCTTCTCGGTAATGCACATCACTATAAGCCTTGCAAGCAATGTGACTAATGAGTTAGTTACAGGATGTAGCATTACGAAACGAGTAAAGAGACTTGCTGGTAACAAGATTGAACTAGGTATTGAGATACCGACGATCGAATCTCGGGCAAGTAACATACCGATGACAAAGGGAACAACATATGTTGTTATGCGGTTTGACCGACAAAGATCTTCGTAGAATATGTAGGAGCCAATATGAACATCCAGGTTCCGCTATTGGTTATTGACTGGAGACGTGTCTCAGTCATGTCTACATAGTTCTCGAACCCGTAGGGTCCGCACGCACGTTCAGTGATGATCGGTATTATGAGTTTATGTGTTTTGATGTACCAAAGATAGTTCGGGTCCCGGATAGGATCACAGACATGACGAGGAATCTTGAAATGGTCGAGACATAAAGATTGATATATTGAACGGCTATATTCGGACACCGGAAGTGTCCCGGGTGATTTCGGAGAAAACAGGCGTTCTGGAGGGTTACCGGACCCCCCCGGGAACTAGTGGGACTAGATGGGCCTTAGTGGAGAGAGAGGGGGGCTTCCGGGGCAGGCCGCGCACCCCCTCCCCCTTGAGTCCGAATTGGACTAGGAGGGGGGGTGGTGCCCCCCCTTTCCTTCCCCTCTCCCACTCCTTCCTTCCCCTCCTAGTAGGACTAGGAAAGGAGGATTCCTACTCCTACTAGGAGAAGGATTCCTCCCCTCCTTGGCGCGCCCTAGGGCCGGCCGGCCTCCCCCTTGCTCCTTTATATACGGGGGCAGGGGGACACCCTAGAAGACACATCAGACAACTGTCTTATCCGTGTGCGGTGCCCCCCTCCACCATAATCCACCTCGGTCATATTGTCATAGTGCTTAGGCGAAGCCCTACGCCGGTAACTTCATCATCACCATCATCACGCCGTCGTGCTGGCGAAGCTCTCCCTTGACACTCAGCTGGATCGAGAGTTCATGGGACGTCATCGAGCCAAACGTGTGCAGATCGCGGAGGTGTCGTACTTTCGGTACTAGGATCGGTCGGATCGTGAAGTCGTATGACTACATCAACCGCGTTGTCATAACGCTTCCGCTTACAGTCTACGAGGGTACGTGGACAACACTCTTCCCCTCTCGTTGCTATACATCACCATGTTAGATCTTGCGTGTGCATAGGAATTTTTTTGAACTTACTGCGTTCCCCAAAGTGGCATCCGAGCCAGGTTTATGCGTAGATGTTATACGCATGAGTAGAACACAAAGGACTTGTGGGGGTGGGTATATACATATTGCTTGCCGTCACTAGTTGATTCTTGATTCAGCGGTATTGTTGGATGAAGCAGCTCAGACCGACATTACGCGTACGCTTACGCGAGATTGGTTCTACCAACGTGCTTCACACACAGGTGGCTGGTGGGTGTCAGTTTCTCCAACTTTATTTGAATCGGATACAATGAACATGGTTCTTTCTGAAGATCAAAAAGGAATCACTATACCGCCTTGTGGTTTTTGATGCGTAGGTAAGAACGGTTCTTGCTTAGCCCGTAGCAGCCATGTAAAACTTGCAACAACAAAGTAGAGGACATCTAACTTGTTTTTGCAGGGCATGTTGTGATGTGATATGGTCAAGACATGATGCTAAATTTTATTGTATGAGATGATCATGTTTTGTAACAGAGTTATCGGCAACTGGCAGGAGCCATATGGTTGTCGCTTTATTGTATGAAATGCAATCGCCATGTAATTGCTTCACTTTATCACTAAGTGGTAGCGATAGTCATCGAAGCGATAGTTGGCAAGATCACAATGATTCTTCGATGGAGATCAAGGTGTCAAGCCGGTTAGATGGTGATCATGACAGGTGCTTTGGAGATGGAGATCAAAGGCACAAGATGATGATGGCCATATCATATCACTTATATTGATTGCATGTGATTTTATCCTTTATGCATCTTATTTTGCTTAGTTCGGCGGTAGCATTATAAGATGATCTCTCACTAAATTTTATGGTATAAGTGTTCTCCCTGAGTATGCACCCTTGCTACAGTTCGTCGTGCCGAGACACCATGTGATGATCGGGTGTGATAAGCTCTACGTTCACATACAACGGGTGCAAGCCAGTTTTGCACATGCGGAATACTCGGGTTAAACTTGAAGAGCCTAGCATATGCAGATATGGCCTCGGAACACTGAGACCGAAAGGTCGAGCGTGAATCATATAGTAGATATGATCAACATAGTGATGTTCACCATTGAAAACCACTCCATCTCACGTGATGATCGGACAAGGTTTAGTTGATATGGATCACGTGATCACTTAGATGATAAGAGGGATGTCTATCTAAGTGGGAGTTCTTAAGTAATTTGATTAATTAAACTTTAATTTATCATGAACTTAGTACCTGATTGTATTTTGCATGTCTTTGTTGTTGTAGATAGATGGCCCGTGTTGTTGTTCCATTGAATTTTAATGCGTTCCTTGAGAAAGCTAAGTTGAAAGATGATGGTAGCCATTACACGGACTAGGTCCGTAAATTGAGGATTATCCTCATTGCTGCACAGAAGAATTACGTCTAGGAAGCACTGCTAGGTGACAAACCCGTTGCAGGAGCAACGCCAGATGTTGTGAACACCTGGAAGAGCAAAGCAGATGACTACTCGATAGTTCAGTGTGCCATGCTTTACGGCTTAGAGCCGGGACTTCAACGACGTTTTGAACGTCATGGAGCATATGAGATGTTTCAGGAGTTGAAGTTAATATTTCAAACAAATGCCCGGATTGAGAGATATGAAGTCTCTGCTACCTCTTGAGCAGTTGCATTGGTTTTCCCTTGAAGAGGAAAGGGTGATGCAGCAAAGTAGCATAAGTATTTCCCTCAGTTTTTGAGAACCAAGGTATCAATCCAGTAGGAGGCCACGCACGAGTCCCGCACACCTACACAAACAAATAAATCCTCGCAACCAACCCGATAAGGGGTTGTCAATCCCTACACGGTCACTTACGAGAGTGAGATCTGATAGATATGATAAGATAATATTTTTGGTATTTTTATGATAAAGATGCAAAGTAAAATAAAAGACAATGAAATAACTAAGTATTGGAAGATTAATATGATGGAAAATAGACCCCGGGGCCATAGGTTTCACTAGTGGCTTCTCTCAAGAGCATAAGTATTTACGGTGGGTGAACAAATTACTGTTGAGCAATTGACAGAACTGAGCATAATTATGAGAATATCTAGGTAGATCATGTATATAGGCACAAGGTCTGAGACAAGTAGACCGACTCCTGCCTGCATCTACTACTATTACTCCACACATCGACCGCTATCCAGCATGCATCTAGAGTATTAAGTTCATAAGAACAGAGTAATGCTTTAAGCAAGATGACATGATGTAGAGGGATAAACTCATGCAATATGATATAAACCCCATCTTGTTATCCTCGATGGCAAGAATACAATACATGCCTTGCTGCCCCTACTGTCACTGGGAAAGGACACCGCAAGATTGAACCCAAAGCTAAGCACTTCTCCCATTGCAAGAAAGATCAATCTAGTAGGCCAAACCAAACTAATAATTCGAAGAGACTTGCAAAGATAACTAATCATACATAAAAGAATTCAGAGAAGATTCAAATATTGTTCATAGATAAACTTGATCATAAACCCACAATTCATCGGTCTCATCACACTTCTATTTATTTACAACTCAATGATTACAACTCGATACTAGAACAAAGTATGACTCTATATGAATGCCTTCGGCGGTGTACCGGGATATGCAATGAACCAAGAGTGACATGTATGAAATGATTATGAATGGTGGCTTTGCTACAAATACTATGTCAACTACATGATCATGCAAAGCAATATGATAGTGATGAACATGTCATGATAAACGGAACGGTGGAAAGTTGCATGGCAATATATCTCGGAATGGCTACGGGAATGCCATAATAGGTAGGTATGGTGGCTGTTTTGAGGAATATATAAGGAGGTTTATGTGTGAAAGAGCGTACCATATCACGGGGTTTGGATGCACAGGCGAAGTTTGCACCAACTCTCAATGTGAGAAAGGGCAATGCACGGTACCGAAGAGGCTAGCAATGATGGAAAGGTGAGAGTGCATATAATCCATGGACTCAACATTAGTCATAAAGAACTCACATACTTACTGCAAAAATCTACAAGTCATCAAAACCAAGCACTACGCGCATGCTCCTAGGGGGTAGATTGGTAGGAAAATACCATCGCTCGTCCCGGATCGCAACTCATAAGGAGGACAATCAAAGAACACCTCATGTTAAAAATTTGTTACATAACATTTACCATACGTGCATGTTACGGGACTTGCAAACTTCAACACAAGTATTTTTCAAATTCACAACTACTCAACTATCACACCTTTGATATCACTACCTCCATGTCTCAAAACAACTATCAAGCATCAAACTTCTCTTAGTATTCAACACACTCATAAGAAAGTTTTTACTAGTCTTGAATACCTAGCATATTAGGATTATTTAAGTAAATTACCATGCTATTTAAGACTCTCAAAATAATCTAAGTGAAGCATGAGAGATAATAGTTTCTATAAAACAAAACCACCACCTTTCTCTAAAAGATATAAGTGAAGTACTAGAGCAAAAACTATATAACTCAAAAGATATAAGTGAAGCACATAGAGTATTCTAATAATTTCCGAATCATGTGTGTTTCTCTAAAAAGGTGTGTACAGCAGGTATGATTGTGGTAAACTAAAAAGCAAAGACTCAAATCATACAAGACGCTCCAAGCAAAACACATATCATGTGGTGAATAAAAATATAGCTCCAAGTAAAGTTACCGATGGAAGTAGACGGAAGAGGGGATGCCTTCCGAGGCATCCCCAAGCTTTGGATTTTAGGTGCCCTTAGATTATCTTGGGGTGCCATGGTCATCCCCAATATTAGTCTCTTTCCACTCCTTGTTCCATAATCCATCAAATCTTTACCCAAAACTTGAAAACTTCACAACACAAAACTTAAAGTAGAAAATCTCATGAGCTCCGTTAGCGAAAGAAAACAAAACACCACTTCAAGATACTGTAATGAACTCATTCTTTATTTATATTTGTGTTAAAACTACTGTATTTCAACTTCTCTATGGATTATAAACTATTTTACTAGCCATAGATAAATCAAAATAAGCAAACAACACACGAAAAACAGAATCTGTCAAAAACAGAACAGTCTGTAGTAATCTGTAGCTAACGCAAGATCTGGAACCCCAAAAATTCTTAAATAAATTTCTGGACGAGATGAATTTATCTATTAATCATCTTCAAAAAGAATTAACTAAATAGCACTTTACAAATAAAAATGGCAGCAATTCTCGTGAGCGCTAAAGTTTCTGTTTTTTACAGCAAGATTAAAAAGACTTTCCCCAAGTCTTCCCAACGGTTCTACTTGGCACAAACACTAATTAAACACAAAAAACACAATCAAAACAGAGGCTAGATAAATTATTTATTACTAAACAGGAGCAAAAATAAGGAATAAAAATAAGATTGGGTTGCCTCCCAACAAGCGCTATCGTTTAACGCCCCTAGCTAGGCATACAAGCGAAGATAGATCTAGGTATTGCCATCTTTGGTAGGCAATCCATAAGTGGCTCTCATAATAGATTCATAAGGTAATTTAATTTTATTTCTAGGGAAGTGTTCCTTGCCTTTCCTTAATGAAAAATGGAATCTAATATTCCCTTCCATCATATCAATAATTGCACCAATCGTTCTAAGGAAAGGTCTACCAAGAATAATAGGACATGAAGGATTGCAATCTATGTCAAGAACAATAAAATCTACGAGCAAATAATTCCTATTTTCAACAATAAGAACATCATTAATTCTTCCCATAGGTTTCTTAATAGTGGAATCCGCAAGGTGCAAGTTTAAAGAGCAATCATTGAAATCATGGAAACCTAGCAAATCACACAAAGTCTTTGGAATCGTGGAAACACTAGCACCCAAATCACACAAAGCATAGCATTCATGATCTTTAATTTTAATTTCAATAGTAGGTTCCCACTCATCATAAAGTTTTCTAGGGATAGAAACTTCCAACTCAAGTTTTTCTTCATAAGATTGCATCAAAGCATCAACGATATGTTTAGTGAAAGCTTTATTTTGACTATAAGCATGAGGAGAATTTAGCACGGATTGCAACAAGGAAATACAATCTATCAAAGAGCAATTATCATAATTAAATTCCTTGAAATCCAAAATAGTGGGTTCATTAATATTTAAAGTTTTGACTTCTTCAATCCCACTTTTAACAATTTTAGCATCAAGATCTAAAGACTCCGAATTTTTGGAACGCCTTCTAGGTAGAGGTGGATCATATTCAGTCCCATCATTATCAAGATTCATATTGCAAAACAAAGATTTAATAGGGGACACATCAATAACTTTTAGATCTTCATCTTTATTTTCATAGAAACTAGAAGAACACGCTTTTATAAAGCAATCTTTCTTAGCACACATCCTAGCGGTTCTTTCTTTGCACTCATCAATGGAAATTCTCATGGCTTTGAGAGACTCATTGACATCATGCTTAGGTGTAATAGATCTAAGTTTCAAATAATCAACATCAAGAGAAATTCTATCAACGTTCCTAGCCAACTCATCAATCTTAAGCAATTTTTCTTCAATCAAAGCATTGCAATTCTTTTGCGAAGTAATAAATTCTTTAATTTTAGATTCAAAATCAGAGGGCATCTTATTATAATTTCCATAAGAATTGTTGTAGGAATTACCATAATTATTAGAGGAATTACTAGGATACGACCTAGGATTAAAGTTTCCTCTATACGCGTTGTCACCAAAATTATTCATACCAACAAAATTCACATCCATAGATTCATTATTATTCTCAATCAAAGTAGACAAAGGCATATCATTAGGATAATAAGAAAAACTTTTATTAGCAAATAATTTCATAAGTTCATCCATCTTTCCACTCAAAACATTAATTTCTTCTATCGCATGCACTTTTTTATTAGTAGATCTTTCAGTGTGCCATTGAGAATAATTAACCATAATATTATCTAGGAGTTTAGTAGCTTCTCCTAAAGTGATTTCCATAAAAGTTCCTCCCGCGGCCGAATCTAAAATATTTCTAGAAGCAAAATTCAATCCGACATAAATTTTTTTGTATAATCATCCACAAATTCAAATCATGCGTAGGGCAATTACGTATCATTAATTTCATCCTCTCCCAACCTTATGCAACATGTTCATGGTCAAGTTGCTTAAAATTCATAATATCGTTTCTAAGAGAGATGATCTTAGCGGGAGGAAAATACTTAGAGATAAAAGCATCTTTGCACTTATTCCAAGAATCAATACTATTTTTAGGCAAAGACGAAAACCAAGCTTTAGCACGATCTCTAAGCGAAAAAGGAAATAGCTTCAATTTAACAATATCATTACCCACATCTTTGTTCTTTTGCATATCACACAAATCAACGAAGCTATTTAGATGGGTAGCGGCATCTTCACTAGGAAGGCCGGCGAATTGTTCTTTCATGACAAGATTCAATAAAGAAACATTGATTTCACAAGATTCAGTATCGGTAAGAGGAGCAATCGGAGTGCTAAGGAAATCATTGTTGTTAGTATTGGTAAAGTCAAAAATTTAGTATTATATTGAGCCATCGCAACAAGCAAGCAATCCAACACACGAGCAAACAAGAGACGGGCAAAAAGAGGCAAATAGAGAAAGAGAGGGAGGATGAAGAGAGAGGGCAAATAAAACATCAAGGGTGAAGTGGGGGAGAGGAAAACGAGAGGCAAATGGCAAATAATGTAATGTGGGAGATAAGAATTTGTGAAGGGTACTTGGTGTGTTGACTTTTGCGTATACCTCCCCGGCAATGGCGCCAGAAATCCTTCTTGCTACCTCTTGAGCACTTGCGTTGGTTTTCCCTTGAAGAGGAAAGGGTGATGCAGCAAAGTAGCGTAAGTATTTCCCTCAATTTTTGAGAACCAAGGTATCAATCTAGTAGGAGGCCACGCACGAGTCCCTCGCACCTACACAAACAAATAAATCCTCGCAACCAACGCGATAAGGGGTTGTCAATACCTACACGGTCACTTACGAGAGTGAGATGTGATAGATATGATAAGATAATTTTTTTGGTATTTTTATGATAAAGATGCAAAGTAAAATAAAAGGCAATGAAAATAACTAAGTATTGGAAGATTAATATGATGGAAAATAGACCCGCGGGCCATAGGTTTCATTAGTGCCTTCTCTCAAGAGCATAAGTATTTATGGTGGATGAACAAATTACTGTTGAGAAATTCACAAAATTGAGCATAGTTATGAGAATATCTAGGTATGATCATGTATATAGGCATCACGTCCGAGACAAGTAGACCGACTCCTGCCTGCATCTACTACTATTACTCCACACATCGACCGCTATCCAGCATGCATCTAGAGTATTAAGTTCATAAGAACAAAGTAACGCTTTAAGCAAGATGACAGGATGTAGAGGGATAAACTCATGCAATATGATACAAACCCCATCTTGTTATCCTCGATGGCAACAATACAATACATGCCTTGCTGCCCCTACTGTCACTGGGAAAGGACACCGCAAGATTGAACCCAAAGTTAAGCACTTCTCCCATTGCAAGAAAGATCAATCTAGTAGGCCAAACCAAACTGATAATTCGAAGAGACTTGCAAAGATAACCAATCATACATAAAAGAATTCAGAGAAGATTCAAATATTGTTCATAGATAAACTTGATCATAAACCCACAATTCATCAGTCTCAACAAACACACCGCGAAAGAAGATTACATCGAATAGATCTCCACAAGAGAGGGGGAGAACTTTGTATTGAGATCCAAAAAGAGAGAAGAAGCCATCTAGCTAATAACTATGGACCCATAGGTCTGAGTTAAACTACTCACACTTCATCGGAAGGGCTTTGGTGTTGATGTAGAAGCCCTCCGTGATCGATGCCCCCTCCGGCGGAGCTCCGGAACAGGCCCCAAGATGGGATCTCATGGATACATAAAGTTACAGCAGTAGAATTAGGGTTTTTTCTCCATATCTGGTAGTTTGGGGGTACGTAGGTATATATAGGAGGAAGGAGTACGTCGGTGGAGCAACAGGGGGCCCACGAGGGTGGAGGGCGCGCCCCCTACCTCGTGGCCTCCTGGTTGATGTCCAAGTCCTCTGGATCACGTTCGTTCTGAAAATCACGTTCCCGAAGGTTTCATTCCATTTGGACTCCGTTTGATATTCTTTTCTGCGAAACTCTGAAATAGGCAAAAAACAACAATTCTGGGTTGGGCCTCCAGTTAATAGGTTAGTCCCAAAAATAATATAAAAGTGCATAATAAAGCCCAATAATGTCCAAAACAGAATATAATATAGCATGGAACAATCAAAAATTATAGATACGTTGGAGACGTATCAGTCTCCAATAAGTTCTACAGCTGCAAAATAGAGGTGAATAGTTCTGTCAGTGAACATATGCTCAGAATATCTGGGTACTACAACCACTTGACTCAACTGGGAGTTAATCTTTCTGATGATAGTGTCATTGACAGAGTTCTTCAATCACTGCCACCAAGCTACAAGAGCTTTGTGATGAACTATAATATGCAAGGGATGGATAAGACAATTCCTAAGCTCTTCGCAATGCTAAATGCTGTGGAGGTAGAAATCAAGGAGCATCAAGTGTTGATGGTCAACAAGACCACTAGTTTCAAGAAAAAGGGTAAAGGGAAGAAGGGGAACTTCAAGAAGAATGGCAAGCAAGTTGCTGCTCAAGTGAAGAAGCCCAAGTCTGGACCTAAGCCTTAGACTGAGTGCTTCTACTACAAAGGGACTGGTCACTGGAAGCGAAACTGCCCCAAGTATTTGGCGGAGAAGAATGATGGCAAAGTGAAAGGTATATTTGATATACATGTTATTGATGTGTACCTTACTAATGCTCGCAGTAGCGCCTGGGTATTTGATACTGGTTCTGTTGCTAATATTTGCAACTCAAAACAGGGGCTACGGATTAAGCGAAGATTGGCTAAGGACGAGGTGACGATGCGCATGGGAAATGGTTCCAAAGTCGATGTAATCGTCGTCGGCACGCTACCTCTACATCTACCTTCGGGATTAGTTTTAGACCTAAATAATTGTTATTTGGTGCCAGCGTTGAGCATGAACATTATATCTGGATCTTGTTTGATGCGAGACATTTATTCATTTAATCAAAGAATAATGGTTTCTCTATTTATATGAGTAATATCTTTTATGGTCATGCACCCTTGATGAGTGGTCTATTTTTACTAAATCTTGATAGTAGTGATACACATGTTCATAGTATTGAAGCCAAAAGATATAAGTTTAATAATGATAGTGCAACTTATTTGTGGCACTGCCGTTTAGGTCATATTGGTGTAAAGCGCATGAAGAAACTCCATGCTGATGGACTTTTGGAATCACTTGATTATGAATCACTTGATGCTTGCGAACCATGCCTAATGGGCAAGATGACTAAGAGTCCGTTCTCCGAAACAATGGAGCGAGCAACAGACTTATTGGAAATAATACATACTGATGTATGCGGTCCGATGAGTGTTGATGCTCGCGGCGGGTATCGTTATTTTCTTATCTTCACAGATGATTTGAGAAGATATGGGTATATCTACTTGATGATACATAAGTCTGAAACATTTGAAAAGTTCAAAGAATTTCAGAGTGAAGCAGAAAATCATCATAACAAGAAAATTAAGTTTCTACGATCTGATCATGGAGGAGAATATTAGAGTTACGAGTTTGGTCTTCATTTGAAACAATGCGGAATAGTTTCGCAACTCACGCCACCTAGAACATCACAACGTAATGGTGTGTCCGAACGTCGTAATCGCACTTTATTAGATATGGTACGATCTATGATGTCTCTCACTGATTTACCGCTATCGTTTTGGGGTTATGCTTTAGAGACGACTGCATTCATGTTAAATAGGGCACCATCAAAATCCATTGGCAAGAAACCCAAGTTTTTGTTTCTTAAAGTTTGGGGCTGCGATGCTTATGTGAAAAGGCTTCAAACTGATAAGCTCGAACACAAATCGGAGAAATGTGTCTTCATAGGATACCCAAAGGAAACTGTTGGGTACACCTTCTATCACAGACCCGAAGGCAAGATATTTGTTACTAAAGAATGGATCCTTTCTAGAGAAGGAGTTTCTCTCGAAAGAAGTGAGTGGGAGGAAAGTAGAACTTGACGAGGTAATTGTACCTACCCCCTTATTGGAAAATAGTTCATCACAGAAATCAGTTCCAGTGATTCCTACACCAGTATGTGAGGAAGCTAATGATGATGACCATGAAACTTCTGATCAAGTTACTACCGAATCTCGTAGGGCAACCAGAGTAAGATCCGCACCAGAGTGGTACAGTAATCTTATTCTGGAGGTCATGTTGCTTGACCATGACAAACCTACGAACTATGAGGAAGCGATGATGAGCCCAGATTCCGCAAAATGGCTTGAGGCCATGAAATCTGGGATGGGAGCCATGTATGAGAACAAAGTGTGGACTTTGGTTGACTTGCCCGTTGATCGACAGGCCATAGAGAATAAATGGATCTTCAAGAAGAAGACTGACGCTGACGGTAATGTTACTGTCTACAAAGCTCGACTTGTTGCAAAAGATTTTCGACAAGTTCAAGGAGTTGACTATGATGAGACCTTCTCACCCGTAGCGATGCTTAAGTCCGTCCGAATCATGTTAGCAATTGCCGCATTTTATGATTATGAAATTTGGCAAATGGATGTCAAAACTGCATTCCTTAATGGATGTCTTAAATAAGAGTTGTATATGATGCAACCAGAAGGTTTTGTCGATCCAAAAGGTGCTAACAAAGTGTGCAAGCTCCAGGGATCCATTTATGGACTGGTGCAAGCCTCTCGGAGTTGGAATATACGCATTGATAGTGTAATCAAAGTATATGGTTGTATACAGACTTTTGGAGAAGCATGTATTTACAAGAAAGTAAGTGGGAGCTCTGTAACATTTCTTATATTATATGTGGATGACATATTGTTGATCGGAAATGATACTGAATTTCTGAATAGCATAAAAGGATACTTGAATAAGAATTTTTCAATGAAAGACCTCGGTGAAGCTGCTTATATATTGGGCATCAAGATCTATAGAGATAGATCAAGACGCTTAATTGGACTTTCACAAGGCACATACCTTGATAAAGTTTTGAAGAAGTTCAAAATGGATCAAGCAAAGAAAGGGTTCTTGCATGTGTTACAAGGTGTGAAGTTGAGTCAGACTCAATGCCCGACCACTGCAGAAGATAGAGAGAAAATGAAAGTCATTGCCTATGCTTCATTCATAGGTTCTATCATGTATACAATATTGTGTGCCTTGCTATTAGTTTAGCAGGGAGGTACCAAAGTAATCCAGGAGTGAATCACTGGACAGCGGTCACGAACATCCTGAAATACCTGAAAAGGACTAAGGATATGTTTCTCGTTTATGGAGGTGACAAAGAGCTCGTCGTAAACGGCTACATTGATGCAAGATTTGACACTGATCCGGATGACTCTAAGTCACAAACCGGATACGTATTTTTATTGAATGATGGAGCTATCAGTTGGCGCAGTTCCAATCAGAGCGTCGTGGTGGGATCTACGTGTGAAGCGGAGTACATAATTGTTTCGTAAGCAGCAAACGAAGGAGTTCATATCTGATCTAGGTGTCATACCTAGTGCATTGGGTCCACTGAAAATCTTTTGTGACAATACTGGTGCAATTGCCTTGGCAAAGGAATCCAGATTTCACAAGAGAACCAAGCACATCAAGAGACGCTTCAATTCCATCCGCGACCAAGTCAAGGAGGGAGACATAGAGATTTGCAAGATACATACGGATCTGAATGTTACAGACCCGTTGACTAAGCCTCTCTCATGAGCAAAACATGATCAACACTAAGACTCCATGGGTGTTAGAATCATTATAATGTAATCTTGATTACTGACTCTAGTGCAAGTGGGAGACTGAAGGAAATATACCCTAGAGGCAATAATAAAGTTTTTATTTATATTTCCTTATACCATGATAAATGTTTATTATTCATGCTAGAATTGTATTAACCGGATACTTAGTACATTTGTGAATACATAGACAAACTGAGTGTCACTAGTATGCCTCTACTTGACTAGCTCGTTAATCAAAGATGGTTATGTTTCCTAGCCATGGACAAATAGTTTTCATTTGATAAACGGGATCACATCATTAGAAAATGATGTGATTGACTTGACCCATCCATTAGCTTAGCACTATGATCGTTTAGTTTATTGCTATTGCTTTCTCCATAACTTATACATGTTCCTATGACTATGAGATTATGCAACTCCCGAATACCGGAGGAACACTTAGTGTGCTACCAAACATCACAACATAACTGGGTGACTATAAAGATGCTCTACAGGTGTCTCCAATGGAGTTTGTTGAGTTGGTATAGATCGAGATTAGGATTTGTCATTCCATGTATCGGAGAGGTATCTCTAGGCCCTCTCGGTAATGCACATCATTATAGGCCTTGCAAGCAATGTGACTAATGAGTTAGTTACGGGATGTAGCATTACGGAACGAGTAAAGAGACTTGCCGTAACGAGAATGAACTAGGTATTGAGATACCGGCGATCAATCTCGGGCAAGTAACATACCGATGACAAAGGGAACAACGTATGTTGTTATGCGGTTTGACCGATAAAGATCTTCGTAGAATATGTAGGATCCAATATGAACATCCAGGTTCCGCTATTGGTTATTGATCGGAGACGTGTATCGGTCATGTCTACATAGTTCTCGAACTCGTAGGGTCCACACGCTTTAAGTTTGGTGACGATCGTTATTATGAGTTTATGTGTTTTGATGTACCGAAGACAGTTCGGAGTCCCGGATAGGATCATGGACATGACAAGGAATCTCAAAATGGTCGAGACATAGAGATTGATATATTGGACGAGTATATTTGGACACCGGAAGTGTTCCGGGTGATTTCGGAGAAAACATGAGTGCCACAGGGTTACCGGAACCCCCCCCCCCCCGGGGGGGAACCAGTGGGCCAAGATGGCCCTTAGTGGAGAGAAGGGGGCTTCCAGGGCAGGCCGCACGCCCCCTTGATAACCCACATGTATAGGGGATCAATTGTAGCCTCTTTCGATAAGTAAGAGTGTCGAACCCAACGGGGAGCTAAAGGTAGAACAAATATTCCCTCAAGTTCTATCGACCACCGATACAATTCTACGCACGCTTGACGTTCACTTTACCTAGAACAAGTATAAAACTAGAATTACTTTGTAGTTGTTTTTTAATAGGTTTGTAAGATAATAAAGAGCACGTAAATAAAAAGTAGGGGCTGTTTATGTAAAGAAGAAATAAAGTTAGTATAGCGAGTGTGGAAAAGTGGTGGTAGGAGTTGCGAAATTGTCCCTAAGCAATTGACTACTTTACTAGACCGATAGCAAGTTTTATGTGGGAGAGGCCACTGCTAGCATGTCATCCCTTACTTGGAATTCTATGCACTTATGATTGGAACTATTAGCAAGCATCCGCAACTACTAACGTTCATTAAGGTAAAACCCAACCATAGCATTAAGATATATTGGCCCCCCTTCAATCCCGTATGCATCAATTTCTATGCTAGGTTGAAGCTTCTGTCACTCTTTCCCTCCAATACATAGTCCTATCAACATACAACTAACCCTATGGTGTGATCCACGCGCGCGCTCATATGATGGGCACCAAAGGACACCAACATAACCACAAGCAAATTAAATCAATCATAGTAATTCACCAACCACCGATAGGACAACGAAAATCTACTCAGACATCATAGGATGGCAACACATCATTGATAATAATATGAAGCATAAAGCACCATGTTCAAGTAGAGGGTATAGAGGGTTGTGGGAGAGTGGACCGTTGTAGATAGAGGGGGAAGGTGATGGAGATGTTGGTGAAGATGGCGGAGGTGTTGGTGTAGATCGCGGTGATGATGATGGCCCCCGGCGGCGTTCTGGCGCCACCGGAAGCGAGGGGGAGAGGGGCCCCCTCCTTCTTCTTCTTCCTTGACCTTCTCCCTAGATGGGAGAAGGGTTTCCCCTCTGGCCCATGGCATCCATGGTATGGGAGGGGCGAGAGCCCCTCCGAGATTGGATCTATCTCTCCGTCTTTCTCTGTTTCCGCGTTCTCAGATTCTGCCCTTTCACCGTTTCTTATATCTCCGGAGATCCGTAACTCCGATTGGATTGAAACCTTCGGCCCGATTTTTTTCCGAAAAATAGCTTTCTTGCAGCCAAAGAAGAGCAGTAACCGCCTACGGGGGCCACGAGGGTCAAGGGCGCGCCCAAGGGGCGTGCCCCCTACCTCGTGGCCCCCTCGGGCACCGTCTCGCGTTGATTTTCTTCCCATATCTCACAAATATTCCAAAAATATTCTCTGTCCATTTTTATTCCGTTTGGACTCCGTTTGATGTGGATTTTCTGCGAAACAAAAAACATGCAACAAACAGGAACTGGCACTGGGCATTGGATCAATATGTTAGTCCCAAAAATAGTATAAAAAGTTGCCAAAAGTATATGAAAGTTGTATAATATTGGCATGGAACAATCAGAAATTATAGACATGACGGAGACGTATCAGCATCCCCAAGCTTAATTCCTGCTCGTCCTCGAGTAGGTAAATGATAAAAAAATAATTTTTGATGTGGAATGCTACCTAGCATAATCTTGATCATGTATCTAATCATGGCAAGAATATTTAGACACGAGTGATTCAAAGCAATAGTCTATCATTTGATATTAAGACAATAATACTTCAAGCATACTAACCAAGCAATTATGTCTTATAAAAATAACATAGCCAAAGAAAGCTCATCCCTACAAAATCATATAGTCTGGCTATGCTCCATCTTCACCACACAAAGCATTCAAATCATGCACAACCCCGATGACAAGCCGATAAATTGGTTCATACTTTTTAACGCGCTTCAGCCTTTTCAACCCTCATGCAATACATGAGCGCAAGCCATGGACATATCACTATGGGTGGAATAGAATATGATGATGGAGGTTTGTGTGAAGAAGACAAAAAAAGGAGAAAGTCTCATATCGACGCGGCTAATCAACATGCTATGGAGATGCCCATCAATTGATGTCAATGTGAGGAGTAGGGATTGCCGTGCAACAGATGCACTAAGAGCTAGAAGTGTATGAAATCTCAAACTGAAACTAAGTGTGGGTGTGCATCCAACTTGCTTGCTCATGAAGACCTCGGGCATTTGAGGAAGCCCATCATTGGAATATACAAGCCAAGTTCTATAATGAAAATTCCCACTAGTATATGAAAGTGATAACTCAAGAGACTCTCTATATGAAGAACATGGTGCTACTCTGAAGCACAAGTGTGGTAAAAGGATAGTAGCATTTCCCCTTCTCTCTTTTCTCTCTCTTTTTTGGGCCTTCTCTTTTTGGCCTTTCTCTTTTTTATTTTTTTCGTCCGGAGTCTCATCCCGACTTGTGGGGGAATCATAGTCTCCATCATCCTTCCCTAACTAGGACAATGCTCTAATAATGATGATCATCATACTTTTATTTACTTACAACTCAATATTACAACTCGATATCTAGAACAAAGATATGACTCTATATGAATGCCTCCGGCGGTGTACCAGGATGTGCAATGATCTAGCGTAGCAATGACATAAAAAATGGACAAGCCATGAAAACATCATGCTAGCTATCTTACGATCATGCAAAGCAATATGACAATGATGCTCAAGTCATGTATATGATGATGATGGAAGTTGCATGGCAATATATCTCGGAATGGCTATGGAAATGCCATGATAGGTAGGTATGGTGGCTGTTTTGAGGAAGATATAAGGAGGTTTATGTGTGACAGAGCATATCGTATCACGGGGTTTGGATGCACCGGCGAAGTTTGCACCAACTCTCGAGGTGAGAAAGGGCAATGCACGGTACCGAAGAGGCTAGCAATGATGGAAGGGTGTATAATCCATGGACTCACATTAGACATAAAGAACTCATATACTTATTGCGAAAGTTTATTAGCCCTCGAAGAAAAGTACTACTACGCATTCCCCTAGGGGGATAGATTGGTAGGAAAAGACCATCGCTCGTCCCCGACCGCCACTCATAAGGAAGACAATCAATAAATACCTCATGCTCCAACTCCGTTACATAACGGTTCACCATACGTGCTTTCTACGGGACTTGCAAACCTCAACACAAGTATTTCTCAATTTCACAATTACTCAACTAGCACGACTCTAATATCACCACCTTTATATCGCAAAACTATTGCAAGGAATCAAACATATCATATTCAGTGATCTACAAGTTTTATGTAGGATTTTATGACTAACCATGTGAATGACCAATTCTTGTCAACTCTCTAAATGGATATAAGTGAAGCAATAGAGTTTAATTCTTTCTACAAAAGATATGCCCACGCTCTAACAAATATAAGTGAAGCAAAAGAGCATTCTACAAATGGCGGTTTTCTATGTGAAGGGAAATAGGCAATCCAAACTTCAAATGATAAAAGTGAAGCACATGAAGCATTCTATAAAGCCATACTCAAAAGATATAAGTGAAGTGCAAAGAGCATTCTATAAATCAACCATAGACTATCTCATACCAGCATGGTGCATCAAAGAAAAGTGAAAACTAAATGCAAAAGACACTCCAAGATTTGCACATATCACATGAACGAAACGAATCCGAAAACATACCGATACTTGTTGAAGAAAGATGGGATACCTTCCGGGGCATCCCCAAGCTTAGACGCTTGAGTCTCCTTGAATATTTACTTGGGGTGCCTTGGGAATCCCCAAGCTTGAGCTCTTGCCTCTCCTTATTCTCCTCACATCGAGACATCCTCGATCTTTAAACACTTCATCCACACAAAACTCAACAGAAAACTCGGTAAGATTCGTTAGTATAATAAAGCAAATCACTACTCTAAGTACTGTTGCAAACCAATTCATATTTTGTTTTTGAATTGTGGCTACTGTAGTATAACTTTTCCATGGCTTAATCCACTGATAGAAATTGATAGTTTCATCAAAACAAGCAAACTATGCATCAAAAACAGAATCTGTCTAAACAGGACAGTCTATAGTAATCTAAACATTCACCATACCTATGGTACTCCAAATATTTTACCAAAATTACAAAAAATAAACAATTTGTATAGAAAGACAGTGAAAAAAGTTTCGGAACTGTTTTAAGTTCAAGTAAAAAATGTAAAATCGCGCACTACAGCCAAAGTTTCTGTCCTGCACCGCACAAACCAACAAGTAATCTAAAATATCCTAAAGGCAAACCTTGGCACATTATTTTTATTTTTAAACCTTATAAAAGCACACAACAGAAATAAATGAATCTCTAAAACTTCCGGGTTGTCTCCCTGGCAGCGCTTTCTTTAAAGCCATTAAGCTAGGCATATAGTGCTCAAGTAATGGATCCACCCAGATGCCAAGGTATATCAAAGCCAATTTTAATTAACAATGATTTGTAATTTAGTAGTGAGCACAAAGTAACATATATCATGTAATGACGAAGTCTAACTCTCTTCCTATGCATCGGCATGTCATAAAAGAACAATTCATGCACACAAAGTAAAGGCCAATGCATAGTATAAACAGTTTCTTACAATTTTTTCGTGTTGGAAACATAAAGAGGCGGAGATGTAGTTCCTCTCATAATAATTGCAAGTAGGAGCAGCAAGCACATGCATATTATATCTATCAAAATCATCACGTGTAGTAGCAAAACGCAACCCATCAATATAATCCTTAATAAGGGTAAACTTCTCTGATATAGTGTAGTTGGGAGAATTCAAAACGATAATAGGACTATCATGCGTGGGTGCAATAGCAACAATTTCATGTTTAACATAAGGAACTATAGCAAGTTCATCTCCATAAGCATAATTCATATTGGCATCTTGGCCACAAGCATAACAAGCATCATCAAAAAGGGATATTTCAAAAGAATCAATGGGATCATAACAGTCATCATAGCAATCATCCTTCGGTAAGCACGAAGGGAAATTAAACAATGTATGAGTTGAAGAGTTACTCTCATTAGAAGGTGGGCACGGGTGATCAATCCGCTCTTCCTCCTTTTGTCTTCGCTCTCCTCATCATCTTTTTCATCCAATGAGCTCACAGTTTCATCAATTTATTCTTCCATAGACTCCTGCAAAATATTAGTCTCTTCTTGGACAGCGGAGACTCTATCAATAAAACCATCAATATCGGAACTGAATTCATAATTCTCATAGCAATATTTAAGGATAGCTAAATTTTCAGGTCTATAAACTGAATCATCAAAATTTTCACACTCTTTAAACAAAGATTCAATTTCAAAAGCACCCATAAAAGCAACAAATTCTTCTATTTGTTCCACATCATAGTAATCATATATACCATTAGCATAAGAAGCCAAGGTTTTATCATCATTAAATTTGCATGAAAAGGGAAGGTGTGGAGCCTTCATCCTAGAGCAACAAGTATAATCATATCTCAAGCATAGTTCCTGAGCATACCAATGCAACATATGAATTTGATCCCATAATAGTTTCCCTTTTTGAGTCAAGCGATAATCCCTAAAGTGTTCACGTTGATCCAACATGTCTCCCATTACATAATTGAATGGGGTTTTCTCAGGATTATCAAAGTAGTACATGATATTTTTCACAAAACCAGCATCGAGGGTTTTAGGAGGTTCCCCATCTCCATGAGTAGCAGGTACACATAATTTTTTTGGTATTCGTGTTCCATATCCATAACTAAATATAGAGAACAACTTAGAACAGCAACTAAAAATTACTTAGTGATAAAGCAAACAAGCACACACGAGAATATTCACCCCACGCTATGACTCCACGGCAACGGCGCCAGAAAAAGGTCTTGATAAGCCACAAGTATAGGGGATCAATTGTAGCCTCTTTCGATAAGTAAGAGTGTCGAACCCAACGAGGAGCTAAAGGTAGAACAAATATTCCCTCAAGTTCTATCAACCACCGATACAACTCTACGCACGCTTGACGTTCGCTTTACCTAGAACAAGTATAAAACTAGAAGTACTTTGTTGGTGTTTTTGGATAGGTTTGCAGGATAATAAAGAGCGGGTAAATAAAAAGTAGGGGCTGTTTAGGTAAAGAAGCAATAAACTTAGTATAGCGAGTGTGTAAAAGTGGTGGCAGGAGTTGCGAAATTGTCCCTAAGCAATTGACTACTTTACTAGACCGATAACAAGTTTTATGTGGGAGAGGCCACCGCTAGCATGTCATCCCTGACTTGGAATTCTATGCATTTATGATTGGAACTATTAGCAAGCATCCGCAACTACTAACGTTCATTAAGGTAAAACCCAACCATAGCATTAAGATATATTGGTCCCCCTTCAATCCCGTATGCGTCAATTTCTATGCTAGGTTGAAGCTTCTGCCACTCTTGCCCTCCAATACATAGTCCTTTCAACATACAACTAACCCTATGGTGTGATCCACGCGCGCGCTCATATGATGAGCACCAAAGGACAGCAACATAACCACAAGCAAATTAAATCAATCATAGTAATTCACCAACCACCGATAGGACAACGAAAATCTACTCAGACATCATAGGATGGCAACACATCATTGGATAATAATATGAAGCATAAAGCACCATGTTCAAGTAGAGGGTACATTGGGTTGCGTGAGAGTGGACCACTATAGATAGAGGGGGGAAGGTGATGGAGATGTTGGTGAAGATGGCGGAGGTGTTGGTGTAGATCGTGGTGCTGATGATGGCCCCCGGCGGCGTTCCAGTGCCACCGGAAGCGAGGGGGAGAGGGCCCCTCCTTCTTCTTCTTCCTTGACCTTCTCCCTAGATGGGAGAAGGGTTTCCCCTCTGTTCCATGGTCTCCATGGCAAGGGAGGGGTGAGAGCCCCTCCGAGATTGGATCTGTCTCTCTGTCTCTCTCTGTTTCTACGTTCTCGGATTCTGCCCTTTCACCGTTTCTTATATATCCAGAGATCCGTAACTCCGATTGGATTGAAACCTTCACCCCGATGTTTTCCCGAAAATTAGCTTTCTTGTGGCCAAAGAAGAGCAGTAACTGCCTTACGGGGGGCCACGAGGGTCAGGGGCGTGCCCAGGCGGGGCGCCCCTGCCTCATGGCCCCCTTGGGCACCTTATCGCGTTGATTTTCTTCCCATATCTCATAAATATTCCAAAAATATTCTCTATCCGTTTTTATTCTGTTTGGACTCCGTTTGATATGGATTTTCTGCGGAACAAAAAATGCAACAAACAGGAACTGGCACTGGGCACTGGATCAATATGTTAGTCCCAAAAATAGTATAAAAAGTTGCCAAAAGTATATGAAAGTTGTAGAATATTGGCATGGAACAATCAAAAATTATAGACACGACAGAGACGTATCACCCCTCCCCCTTGAGTCTGAATTGGACTAGGGGGGGGGGTGGCGCCCCCCCTTTCCTTCCCCTCTCCCCCTCCTTCCTTCCCCCCCCTAGTAGGACTAGGAAAGGAGGAATCCTACTCCTACTAGGAGGAGGATTCCTCCCCTCCTTGGCGTGCCCTAGGGTCGGCCGGCCTCCCACTTGATCCTTTATATATGGGGCAGGGGCACCCTAGAAGACACATCAGACAAATGTCTTAGCCATGTGTGGTGCCCCCTCCACCATAATCCACCTCGGTCATATCGCTGTAGTGCTTAGGCGAAGCCCTGCGTCGGTAACTTCATCATCACCGTCATCACGCTGTCGTGCTGACAAAGCTCTCCCTCGACACTCAGCTGGATCGAGAGTTCATGGGACGTCACCGAGCCGAACGTGTGCAGATCACGGAGGTGCCGTACTTTCGGTACTAGGATCTGTCGGATCGTGAAGATGTACGACTACATCAACCGCGTTGTCATAACGCTTCCGCTTACGGTCTATGAGGGTACGTGGACAACACTCTTCCCCTCTCATTGTTATGCATCACCATGTTAGATCTTGCGTGTGCGTAGGTATTTTTTTTTGAAATTACTACGTTCCCCAACATTTTCATCATTGGATTTGGGGTCCTTGGTACTACCAGAGTCAGCATATTTAATCAGAGCTACCATCAGCTCCCCCATGTCATTGCAGTGGCGCTTGAGTCGCCCTAGCTTCTATTTATGAGGCAAAAAAGGCAATTTTTCTCTAACATTAGGACCGCTGAGCCAACATTAATGTTATCCGATGACTGCAGGATGGCTTTGACCCAGCACACCCAATGGGTCATTGACTCGCCCTCTTCTTGGGCACAGGCATCCAAATCCACAATCGACATGGGCTGCTTGCACGTACTTTAAAATTCTAGATGAACCGGGCCTTTAACTCGGCCCACGATCCAATGGAATTGGCAGGCAGTCCCTTTAACCAAGTATGGGCCATCCCATCTGAGGGAGTCCTGGATTAGGGGGTGTCCGGATGGCCGGACTATACCTTCAGCCGGACTCCTGGTCTATGAAGATACAAGATTGAAGGCTTCGTCCCGTGTCCGGAAGGGACTTTCCTTGGCGTGGAAGGCAAGCTTGGCGATACGGATATGTAGATCTCCTACCATTGTAACCGACTTTGTGTAACCCTAACCCTCTCCGGTGTCTATATAAATCGGAGGGTTTTAGTCCGTAGGACGACATACACAACAACAATCATACCATAGGCTAGCTTCTAGGGTTTAGCCTCTCCGGTCTCGCGGTAGATCTACTCTTGTACTACCCATATCATCAATATTAATCAAGCAGGACGTAGGGTTTTACCTCCATCGAGAGGGCTCGAACCTGGGTAAAACTTCGTGTCCCTTGCCTCCTGTTACCATCCGGCCTAGACGCACAGTTCGGGACCCCCTACCCGAGATCCGCCGGTTTTGACACCGACATTGGTGCTTTCATTGAGAGTTCCTTTGTGTCGTCGCTGTCAGGCTCGATGGCTCCTACGATCATCAGTAGCGACGCGGTCCAGGGTGAGACCTTCCTCCCCAGACAGATCTTCGTCTTCGGCGACTTCGCACTGCAGGCCAATTCACTTGGCCATCTGGAGCAGATCGAAAGCTATGCCCCTGGCCGTCAGGTCAGATTTGGAAGTTTAAACTACACGGCTGACATCCGCGGGGACTTGATCTTCGACGGATTCGAGCCACTGCCAAGTGTGCCGCACTGTCACGACGAGCATGATCTAGCTCTGCCGCCGAGCAGTGCCCTGGAGGCGTCTGCATCGGCTTCGACCCTTAATTCGGAGCCAACTGTGCCAATAGAGGATGGGCGGTTGGACGCCGCCTCGAGGGCTGCGATCCCAACGGCGATCGAGCCGAACACCAGCCCCGCACTCCGCGAGACTCGTGACTCCAAGGAGCCGGACTCCTCTCCGGACTCCGAACCCTCCGCGCCCCTGCCGATCGAATCCGATTGGGCGCCGATCATGGAGTTTACTGCCGTGGACCTCTTTCAGCACTCGCCTTTCGGCGATATTTTGAAGACGCTAAAGTCTCTCTCTTTATCAGGAGAGCCCTGGCCGGACTATAGTCAGCAAGGTTGGGATACGGACGATGAAGAAATTCAAAGCCCACCCACCACCCACTTTGTAGCCACTGTCGACGATTTAACCGACATGCTCGAGTTCGACTCCGAAGACATCGACGGTATGGACGCCGATGAAGGAGACGATGAAGAACCAGCGCCTATTGGTCCCTGGAACACCACCTCGTCATATGACGTATACATGGTGGATGCACCAAAATATGACGACGAGGAGCGGAAGGACGAACCGAAGGCTTGTTCCCTCGAAAAGCAGTCAAAGCGGCGACGCAAGCGCCGCCCCAAATCCCGCCTCGACAGAAACAATGATCACACAGACCCAGTGCTAGAGCAGGGCGAACCGCTACCGGACAACGGCAATCCGGATAATCAAACCGAACAAACAAATGCTATCAAGGATAATGGTCCGGACGATATAACGCCGGACAGGCACCCGGAGCAGCAGAATGCCCATAAAAGGCTTGTTGCCACCGCGAGGAGTCTTAGAAGGCAGAAGCAAAAGCTCAAGGCTGCGCAAGACACACTCCAAATCAGATGGAGTAAAATACTCAACACAGCAACAAGGTACGGTGACAATCGCCCCTCCAAGAGCTACCCAAAGCGGAAGCTGCTACCAGAATTCGATGAGGAGGCCTCAGACCCCCCACAACCAAATACCAAAGCAGCCACCTGGTCGGATAGACGAACCCTCTACCAACACAGAGCGGCATACAACGTCGCTCACAATACAACACGCGACCCATGCGAGGGCTCGCACCCAAAGGACGGCGCAACAAGATCCATCTATGGACCACGCAAGCGCGCCCCAGGATACAATGCAACACAACAAACATCTGAACAACGCGGTACACCCAGCTACAGGGGTGCCGCACACCCCCTATGTTTCACCGATGAGGTGCTGGACCATGAATTTCCAGAGGGATTCAAACCCGTAAACATAGAGGCATACGACGGAACAACAGACCCTGGGGTCTGGATTGAGGACTACATCCTTCATATCCATATGGCTCGAGGAGATGATCTCCACGCCATCAAGTACTTACCCCTCAAGCTCAAAGGGCCAGCTCCCCGAAAGCTCCATTGGAAGTTGGGAAGAGCTTGAAGACGCCTTTCGGGAAAATTTTCAAGGGACTTATGTCCGACCTCCGGATGCGGACGATTTGAGTCATATAACTCAACAGCCCGGAGAGTCAGCCTGAAAGCTTTGGAACGGGTTTCTTACTAAAAAGAACCAGATTGTCGACTGTCCGGATGCCGAAGCCTTGGCAGCTTTTAAGCATAGCGTCCGTGACGAATGGCTCGCCAGACACCTCGGCCAAAATAAGCCGAGAACGATGGCCGCATTAACAAACCTCATGACCCACTTTTGCACGGGTGAGGACAGCTGGCTAGCCAGATGCAGCACCAGCGACCCCAGTACATCTGAAGTTGGAGATGGAAACGGGAAATCACGGCGCAACAACAATGACAAACGCCGGAATAAAGAAGACCGCACGAAGGGCACGGCAGTAAACGCCGGATTCAAAAGCTCTCGGCCAGGTCAAAAGCTGCCCTCTAAAGGCACCAGGGATGAACTATCCAGCCTCAACAAAATTCTGGACCAAGTATGCCAGATCCATAGTACCCCTGGTAAACCTGCCAATCATACCCATAGAGAATGTTGGGTCTTCAAGCAATCCGGCAAGCTCAACGCCGTACACAAGGGGGAGGATACACCAAGTGAAGACGAGGACGAGCCTCCCAAGCAAGACACGGGGGAACAAAAGAAATTTCCACCAGAAGTCAAAACAGTAAACATGTTACACGTGATCAAGGGAAAAAACAACACAGCACTCCCAGGAAAATATACCCAAGTGCCTATCACCGCGAAGTCCTGCCACTGGTCGTCTCAACCGATCACTTTCGACCATCGCGATTACTCAGCAAGTATCCGACACGCAGGATGGGCTGCCCTGGTATTAGACCCAGTAATTGGCGGATATCACTTCACACGAGTCTTGATGGACGGCGGCAGCAGCCTAAACCTAATATATCAGGATACAATCCACGGGATGGGGTTAGACCCAACACAAATTCGCCATAGCAATACTACCTTTAAAGGAGTAACGCCAGGCCCAGGGGCTCATTGTACGGGCTCCCTCCTACTACAGGTGATATTCGGCTCCCCCGATAACTTCCGTCGCGAGCATTTAACCTTCCACATCGCTCCGTTCCAAAGTGGCTATCAAGCACTGCTCGGACGCGAAGCTTTCGCTCGCTTTAATGCAATACCACACTACGCCTCCCTCACACTCTAGATGCCCGGTCCACGTGGCATCATTTCAGTGCACGTGAATATCAAGCGATCTCTGCGCGCCGAAGAGAGTGAGGCTGCCTTGGCAGCCGCACACTAAAGGCGCCCGGACCAGCGAAAGCATCCAATAGGTCGTCAAGACCTCAGACACAACTAATCAAGTCCGGTGCCACTACTTATACCGAATAAATGGTCACACCCCTATTTGTTAATACAAGGGGCTTGGCAATTTCTTCTCGTCTTGAATTATACATGGTTTCCTTAAAAAACTATCTTTTTGCACGACAACTTTTTCACTTAACTTCCTCTCTTTTGCAGATGATCATCGTGCTACACCCGTCCAGGATACGGCACAACGGAGACACATGCGCAGACGTGCAGCAGGGACCCGCTCCAAGGATTCTTTTTAGATTAAGACCCTGCGTAAACTTTTTTTACTGTCTCTTGTTGGTACATATCCACCGTTGAGAAGGATGCTGACGTCTTGGCATGTGGCCACGCCAGAACAATGCACGTACCTGGACACAAGGGGCTTCTTACAAAGGCCATTATTTAGGCCCGGTTTATACCACAAAGACCGAATACCTTAGGGAGTGTTCGGCGTCGCGAGTTTGGCCCTATATGCATCAGCTCCGAATCATTGTCTTTGGTCAAATGTTGGGTTTGCCCGGCTCCTGTGTTTTGGTGCCTTACATTCCGCTTTACCGGCTAAGGTAGCACCAGGAGAACTACTGCGATTGTGCCCTGGTTCATCCGAACGAGCACCTCAGTAGAGAAAGCCGAAAACTGACTGTCATGATATAGCGTGAGACTGGTCAACCACTCGATGACCTGTGGGAATGTTATAATTCCTCCGCCTTAACGAAGGGTCGTTTTCCGGCCAGGCATGTACGCACCCCGGGATCGGGAGAGTGCGGAGCCACCAGGGGCTATCTAGTAGCCCCACTATCAAACTCCTATGGCTAAGTGAAAGTGTTAAAGCATTATAGTCCGGTTGCCTCGCTCGCTCTGCTATCACCTCCTTAATAGGACCAAGACGTTGGGTTAAGTGTGAACGCGTGTTTTTGCGAGCACCTCCGCATTATATGCGTGGGGGTTGAAGCCGACGACTGCAATCTTTCAGGCTATACACATGTATACATAAACGGCCGCCCAGGAGGCATCATATTACTTTCAGGCAAAAGTGTAAAAATAGCCTTATAAAAATTTATAAAAGAATTTCGCTTACAATGAGATTACATATCACTCAAACATAATATTTTTTGAGCACTGGGTCTCTATCAAACAAGCACCCTCAAGAACTTCTTCAAAGTAGTGCTCAGCAGCCCTTCGACCTATGGCCGAATCCCGCGCTGCAACAGTGGTAGCATCCGTCTCCGCCCAGTATGCTTTAACACGGGCAAAGGCCATCTGTGCGCCCTCTATGCACGCTGACCTCTTCATCGCATTAATGCGCGGCACCATGTCAAGGAACTGCTGCACCAAGCTGAAATAGCTGTTCGATTTTGACCTTTCCGGCCATAGCTGATCCACAACAGACCTCATGGAGAGTCCGGACAACCTATTTAGTTCGGCCCATTTGGCTAATTGGTCAGTCAATGAAAGCGGACGCTCGGGAGAATGGAATTGTCTCCAAAACAGTTGGTCTACTTCACAGTCCGTCTGACCCTGGAAGTACTTGGCCGCATCGGTAGCGCTCACCGCCAAATCCATATACACATCCTCCGAACTCCACAGCCGATCCAGAGGGGCATACCATGGATCTCCGAACTTCCTCCGCAACATAAAGGATTTCCTAGCTACAATATCCCCGGCTTCCCGCAGCTCCTCCTTATTTGCCCTCATAGCAGAGCGGAGGTCTTTTCTCGTCGTAGCAGCCTTCTCAAGGTCCGATGCCTTCGCTTGGTTTTCCTTTTCAAGAACCTGGCAACGGTCGGCGGCGGCTTTTAATTCTATGGCCATCTTGGCCATCTTGTCTCAGCTCTCGCCATGCGCGGCCTTCTCGGCTTGCAACTCTTCGGCCGCCTTCAAAGCAGCCGCATTACCCAACCTTGCTTGTTCCATGGCTCGGGCAAGTTCTGCCCGCAAGGCTTCAACAGTGGCAGCTCCATTTGCAATCACAACATATTAAAGATACCGGCATCATGCTGCTCTTCCTATGTGGCGTTTACCAGATAATGACACTTACCCTGTGCCTCGTCAAGCCTTTTGTTAACAAGCTCGATGTCGGCGTCTGCCGCATCCAACTGCCGTTCTAAATGGGCAAACTCGCTAGTCCGACTAGCCACCGGAGCTTCCATCACCTGCACATAGAGGCAATATGGTTATTACCTGGGAATATGATCCTCTGTTCGTCGTCGTTTCCGACGACAACCAGAGTCTCAGGGGCTACTATCTACACAGGGCACACCTAGCATGTGCAGGACTATCATACATTCTTTTACGTACCTCAAAGCCTATCAGTAGACTCATAAAAGCTTCATGCAATCTGCTTTCGGCGGACGAGATTCTCTCCATCACCGTATTCATCAGCACATGGTGTTCATCTGAGATGGCCGCTCGCCCCACCAAATCCCTCAGAACATCCGATCGCACACTAGACGGTGCCGGACTCTTTTGTATGCTCTCCTCGGGAGCCGGACACTGGGAGCTTCGGGGGTCAATGGGATTATCTTCTAGCCTCACCGGACTCTGAGAGGCCCTCTGCGACAACACTTCAGGGTCGCCCGCTTCCGGAGCGGAGGATTCTGGAGGAGGCGTTTCGCTCTCCATCATCTCTGGAAGAAGATCCCCCGAAGACGAGCTCATTTGAGAGGGGCTAAGGCCCGAACTGCAAAGATATGTGCGGTGGTTATTTTCTCAGAAGAAAAAGATGGCATATCTGTACTATTAAAGTATTTCGGGTCACTTACGACTCGTGGGAGACTTGATCCCCCCACGGACTTTGTGCGGCAACAGCGCCCCCCAAGGTAGGACCCTTTGTGGGAGACTTCTCCCGTTTGGAAGCTTCGGCTTCCGAATCCCCGGGCGCAGTCCTTTTCCTCTTCTGGTCGTCTTCCTTCATGGAGACGCTCGCTCCCTTGGTTAGAATGGGCAGCGTTGGGGGCCCTCGTCCGCTCGTATTATCCTCCACAGTATCTTCCTTCAAGGGCTCCGGGCAAGGTGCGGTCTGGAGCATTTTTTCCAATACCGGATTTTCCAAACTCTCAGGGAGGGGGGCCGAACACCAAATCACCTTCGCCTTTGTTAGCCAGTCCTGGTCAAAAAGCGAACTCTCAGAAATAACTTCGTAACAAAGGAGAGATAGTATGTTCGGCCGGAAGATGCCTTACCTGTTCGGCGGCGCGGTTACTACTCAGGCCCACGTCCTCGGTGATTTCCGGACACTCCACCTGAGGTCCGAAGAATGACTTGTACATCTCCTCGTACGTCAGGCCGAGAAAATTTTGAATGACACGCGGTCCCTCGGGATTGAACTCCCACAGGCGAAGAGGCCGGCGTTTGCAAGGCTGGACTTGACGAACCAGCATAACTTGTATTACCGCAACCAAACTGAAATCTCCATTGAAGAGATCTCGAATGCGGCTTTGCAGTATAGGCACGTCCTTGGCTGGACCCCAGCTCAGACCTCTGCTGATCCATGACATCAGTTGTGGTGGAGGGCCCCAGCGGAAAACAGGGGCGGCCGCCCACTTGGCACTTCTAGGAGCCGTGATGTAGAACCACTCCTGTTGCCACAATTTAGACACCTCTGGGATGGAACCTTTGGGCCACGGAGCTCCCGTCATCTTGCGTATTGAGGCACCTCCACATGCTACATGTTACCCCTCGATCATCTTCGGCTTTACGTCAAAGGGCTTGAGCCATAGGCCAAAGTGAGGGGTAACCCGGAGGAAGGCCTCGCACACGACAATAAATGTCATGATATGAAGAAAGGAGTCCGGAGCTAGATCATGGAAGTCTAGCCCGTAATAAAACATCAAACCCCTGACGAAAGGATCCAGAGCAAGGCCTAGACCTCGGAGGAAGTGGGAGACGAACACGACGTTCTCGTTGGGTTCGGGGGTGGGGACGGCCTGCCCTCGGGGAGGCAGCCGATGCAAAATATCGGCGTCAGATATCTGGCCTCCCTCAACTTTTTGATGTCTTCTTCCGTGACGGAGGAAGGCACCCATCGGCCTTGAAGGCTAGATCCGAACATGACTGAAGGTTCGGAGCACCTGACCTGAACTTTGGGCATTTGAGCTTGAGGTGGGGGAAGGATTTGATTGAGCACGGGAGGGAAAAAATAAAGGCCTTGTCCCTTTATAAAGAGGGTGAATATCAAGCGTCCTCTCCGTGTCCGTTTGGACTTGCCTGTAATCTAGGAGTCCTAGAAGCGGTTGGGTTACCCACGCCCGTATTGATGAGAATCCCAGAATAAGGGGACACGATCTCTGCTTTAACAAGACGTGCCAAGGAAACCGCCTCGCATGACGCGCTGAGGTGGGATAATAAAACGACTCGGATAAAGGCTTGGCCGTGGTGTGTCACACTACGGAATACGTCAGCAGATTAGATTTGTGTAAATATTATTCTCTCTATGGCAATATGTGGAAACTTATTTTGCAGAGCCGGACACTATCTTTGTGTTCAAAATCTTCTATGAAGTACTTGGAGGAGGAACCCGCCTTGCAATGTCGAAGACAATCTGCGCGCCGGACTCGTCGTCATTGAAGCCTGGTTCAGGGGCTACTGAGGGAGTCCTGGATTAGGGGGTGTCCGGATGGCCGGACTATACCTTCAGCCGGACTCCTGGACTATGAAGATACAAGATTGAAGACTTCGTCCCGTGTCCGGAAGGGACTTTCCTTGGCGTGGAAGGCAAGCTTGGCGATACAGATATGTAGATCTCCTACCATTGTAACCGACTTTGTGTAACCCTAACCCTCTCCGGTGTCTATATAAACCGGAGGGTTTTAGTCCGTTGGACAACATACACAACAACAATCATACCATAGGCTAGCTTCTAGGGTTTAGCCTCTCTGATCTCGTGGTAGATCTACTCTTGTACTACCCATATCATCAATATTAATCAAGCAGGACGTAGGGTTTTAACTCCATCGAGAGGGCCCGAACCTGGGTAAAACTTCGTGTCCCTTGCCTCCTGTTACCATCCGGCCTAGACGCACAGTTCGGGACCCCCTACCTGAGATCTGCCGGTTTTGACACCGACACCATCCAACATCATGGTGAAGTACTTGGCACACGCAGCATCGCTGACCTCCAACAGCTCCATGGCCATCTCGTAACTCTCTATCCACGCCTCGGGGGGGGGGGGGGGAAGTCGGCTGTATAGTTAGGCACCTTACGAGGTCCTTTGAAATCGTTAGGTAAACACTCATTCCGCAGAGCTAGTACTAAACATGGTACGTCCGTGGCTCTAGAGGTCATGCCTGCCTCCACTGAAGTTGTCAGATAAACCGGGGGAGGCTGATGAGCCGCTGGTTCAGCCTCTCGACGTGCTCCGCCTTGGCCCACCAAATTCTGAGCACCATCCTGCGTCGTGTCATGCCCACGAGGCTGGTTACGGCGCGTGTCACTACTTGAAACGGCCGGGGAGTCCGTGTGTCTACTGTAACTCCGGCTTGGGCGAGGGGTTGAGTGAATCCTTTCACGACTGTAAGAATAAGCCTCCTGCTGCACCAATGCTGTCTGAAGAAGCTCTCTAGCCCTCCTTGTTTGTGTCGCAGCTGGAGACTCACCTTCAACTGGGAGAGCCGACAGTCGTGTTGCCGTAGCGATCATATTATCCAACGGGTTAGAATAATGACCCGGTGGTGTCAGTACATACTGTGGAGGAGTATTATTTAGATGAGGCGTATCTGTTGTGCGTGGCTGAGCCGGCGCTCCGGTCCTAGGTATAGCCACCACCCGGTTTACCTCCGGCGGGTCACTGGTCCCTGCACCAGGTGTGTTGAAGAGGTTTCTCGCCCCATAAACCGGAGGCAGACGACTACGGTGCCTTCTTCTCATGACTTCGTTTGAAGCGTTCTGATCCAACGAGAGTCGGAAGGAATCAGCCTGGATCCTTTGTGCCTGAGCATCCAGAGCAGCTCGCTCCATAGTCATCCTCGCGTTCTCAGCTGCCAGATCTTCCTTGGCTTGAGCTATCTCATCTCCCAGTTTTGCGACTTTCGCGTTATGCTGAACTTGATTTGCCGGGTTTACCTCTGTCGTTAACAATGTTGTCAAGGTGTCCAATAAATCAGACAGGACCTGAGCCGACGGGCGCACAGAGCCTCCTGCCCAGCCGCCATCGCCGCTGCTGACCCGGAAACAATTGCCGCAGCAGTCGAAGAATTCAGCCCTGACTGTGTACCGGCCATGAAAATCGCAACCCGGTTTGGCGGCTCATAGGTGTCCGGAATACTATCGCCATCGGAACAGCCCCCAAGCCTGCCGTCTTGCAGCTGATACAATGAAGTAGTCTCTCCTGTGGATGACTCACCATCAGAATAGATGGCCGTCTCACCGCCAGACACGCATCCTTCCTCAAATTCTGCCCCATGGATGAATCCAACGAAGGCGTGCTTCATGGCGGGTTGAACTCGGGCGGGTCATGCACGCTGAGTCGTCTCGATGATGTCGGTGCAGATGTCCAGTTCAGGTCCCAGTTCACCGATCTTGTCGATGAAAACATGAATTCCGCCGAAGGGGACCCGGTACCTGTACTCAATTGAGCCGGCCTCGGGGCCCCAGCCTGCATCGTCGATGTAGAGCTTGCCGCGGCGACTCTTGGTCATCCGGCCCATAGCGTATCCCTTGATCCCTTCGAAGTTGCCCTTTAAGAACTCAAAACCACTGTGTGCTGGCCCCACGGTGGGCGCCAACTGTCATGGAATTGTCACAGCAAATGTCCTAGCAGAAGGACTTAGTCGTGGAGCCATCACAACAAGGTTAGCTTAAAGGGGTTAAATGGGACAAAGGACACAGGTAATTTATACTGGTTCGGCCCCTTGCGGTGAAGGTAAAGGCCTAATCCAGTTTGAGGTGGTATTGCTTATGTCTCGATTACCAGGGAGCAAATATGCTTGACCTAGTTTTCGATTTGTTGTCTCTTGCTCTAAGCCACCTCCGGGTCGTCCCTTTATATACACACGTTGACGCCCAGCGGCCTCCAGAGTCCCGGCCGGCTCATAAATGTGTCCAGTCCAGTGACTAATTACACTTGCCTTATAATACAAGTCATACATATACAACGGTTTTACCCCTATGGGCCTTAAGCCGCCCTTGGGCCTTGGGCCCTTTAGTGAATCTGCTTCATGAACCGCCATCATTAACATCTTCATGGGCTTTAGTTTGATGAACCGCCATTGGGATAACCCGGCCCCTTTTGGGCAGGTCATGCCCAATAGTCATATCCCCAACAACTAAGTTCCAGTAACTTGGTGATAGTGACTAGAGAACTCTGTCAAACACTATCTTATTTGGAAGATTAACTCCCACTTGATTCAAGCAATTGTAGTACCCAGACAATCTGAGCACATGCTCACTGGTTGAGCTATTCTCCTCCATCTTGTAGGCAAACTACTGTCAGAGGTCTCATACCTCTCGACACGGGCATGAGTCTAAAATACTAATTTCAACTCTTGGGACATCTTATATGCTCCGTGGCGTTCAAAACGTTTTTGAAGTCCCGGTTCTAATCCGTAAAGCATGTCGCACTAAACTATCAAGTAGTCATAATACCGAGCTTGTCAAACGTTCATAACGTCTACATTTGCTCCTGCAATAGTTTTGTCACCTAGCGGTGCATCAAGGACATAATTCTTCTGTGCAGCAATGAGGATAATCCTCAGATCACGGACCTAGTCCACATCATTGCTACTATCAACTTTCAACTTAGTTTTCTCTAGGAACGTATCATAAATAAAACGGGGAAGCTATACGCGAGCTATTGATCTACAAGATAGATATGCAAATACTATCAGGACTAAGTTCATGATAAATTTAAGTTCAGTTAATCATATTACTTAAGAACTCCCACTTAGATAGACATCCCTCTAGTCATCTAAATGATCACGTGAGATGGAGTAGCTTTCAATGGTGAACATCACTATGTTGATCATATCTACTATATGATTCATGCTCGACCTTTCGGTCTTAGTGTTCTGAGGCCATATCTGCATATGCTAGGCTCATCAAGTTTAACCTGAGTATTCTGCATGTGCAAAACTGGCTTGCACCCGTTGTATGTGAACGTAGAGCTTATCACACCCGATCATCACGGGGTGTCTCGGCACGACGAACTGTAGCAACGGTGCATACTCAGGGAGAACACTTATACCTTGAAATTTTGTAAGGGGTCGTCTCATAATGATACCGTCGTACTAAGCAAAATAAGATGCATAAAAGATAAACATCACATGCAATCAAAATATGTGACATGATATGACCATCATCATATTGTGCCTTTGATCTCCATCTCCAAAGTACCATCATGATCTCCATCGTCACCGGCATGACACCATGATCTCCATCATCTTGATCTTTATCAACGTGTCGTCACATGGTCTTCTCGCCAACTATTTCTTTTGCAACTATTGCTATCGCATAGCGATAAAGTAAAGCAATTATATGGCGCTTGCATCTTATGCAATAAAGAGATAACCATAAGGCTCCTGCCAGCTGCCGATAACTTTAACAAAACATGATCATCTCATACAACAATTTATATCTCATTGCGTCTTTGACCATATCACATCACAACATGCCATGCAAAAACAAGTTAGACGTCCTCTACTTTGTTGTTGCAAGTTTTACGTGGCTGCTACGGGCTTCTAGCAAGAACCATTCTTACCTACGCATCAAAACCACAACGATTTTTCGTCAAATGTGTCATTTTAACCTTCAACAAGGACCGGGCATAGTCAAACTCGATTCAACTAAAGCTGGAGAAATAGACACCCACTAGCCACCTGTGTGCGAAGCACGGCGGTAGAACCAGTCTCATGAACGCAGTCATGTAATGTCGGTCTGGGCCGCTTCATCCAACAATACCGCCGAATAAAAGTATGACATGATGGTAAGCAGTATGACTATTATCGCCCACAACTCTTTGTGTTCTACTTATGCATATAACATCTACACATAGACCTAGCTCTGATACCATTGTTGGGGGACGCTGTATTTCGAAAATTTTCCTACGATCACGCAAGATCTATTTAGGAGATGCATAGAAACGAGAGGGGAGAGTGTGTCTACGTGCCCTCGTAGACCGAAAGCGGAAGCGTTTAGTAACGCGGTTGGTGTAGTTAAACGTCTTCACGATCCAACGGAGTTACGTTGTGACATTTGATAGCACACAAGGTGTTCCTCCGGTATTCGGGAGTTGCAAAATCTCATAGTCCGAGGAACATGTATAAGTCATGAAGAAAGCAATAGAAATAAACTAAACGATCATAGTGCTAAACTAAAGGATGGGTCTTGTTCATCACATCATTCTCTAATGATATGATCACGTTCATCAAATGACAACACATGTCCATGGCTAGGAAACTTAACCATCTTTGATTAACGAGCTAGTCAAGTAGAGGCATACTAGGGACACTTTGTTTGTCTATGTATTCACATATGTACTAAGTTTCCGGTTAATACAATTCTAGCATGAATAATAAACATTTATCATGATATAAGGAAATATAAATAAAAACTTTATTATTGCCTCCAGGGCATATTTCCTTCATTTATGTCATCATAATAGAACTTATACTCCTTTCGGACCCGTGTCTCAATAGATCTCCATACAATTAATGCATGGGAGAACACCAAGATCCTTTATGTCATTGTTGGAAGATATAAAACTCCCAGTTTAGCTAGTGAGTTGTCATCTACATGAGGTAGGGAGCTACTCATTGGACTTATGGTAGCATCGTCTCAACGTTTGTCTTAACTCATAAAATATAATGTTCAGACAACATGCCTTATGTTATTTTTTCTTTCACAACAAAATCTATTGGTTGAGAAACATAAAATTATTAATTAAGTCAACATAAACACATGTCATGATGATAAATTGATAACACAACCATCTTGACAATTCCTTAATCCATACAAGAGGATGATACGTCTCCGTCGTATCTACTTTTCCAAACACTTTTGCCCTTGTTTTGGACTCTAACTTGCATGATTTGAATGGAACTAACCCGGACTGACGTTGTTTTCAGCAGAATTGCCATGGTGTTATTTTTGTGCAGAAATAAAAGTTCTCGAAATGACCTGAAAATCAACGGAGAATTATTTTGGAATGTATATAAAAAAATACTAGAAGAAGAATCCACGTCAGGGGGGCCTCCACCTGTCCACGAGGGTGGGGGCGCGCCTGCCCCCCTGGGCGTGCCCCCTACCTCATGGGCCCCCTGACGCTCCACCGACCTCAACCTTGACTCCATATATTCACTTTCGGGGAGAAAAAAAATCAAAGAGGACTCATCGCGTTTTACGATACAGAGCCGCCGCCAAGCCCTAAACTCTCTCGGGAGGGCTGATCTGGAGTCCTTCGGGGCTCCGGAGAGGGGAATCCGTCGCCATCGTTATCATCAACCTTCCTCCATCACCAATTTCATGATGCTCACCGCCGTGCGTGAGTAATTCCATCGTAGGCTTGCTAGACGGTGATGGGTTGGATGAGATTTATCATGTAATCGAGTTAGTTTTGTTAGGGTTTGATCCCTAGTATCCACTATGTTCTGAGATTGATGTTGATGTGACTTTGCTATGCTTAATGCTTGTCACTAGTGCCCGAGTGCCATGATTTCAGATCTGAACCTATTATGTTTTCATGAATATATGTGAGTTCTTGATCCTATCTTGCAAGTCTATAGTCACCTACTATGTGTTATGAACCGGCAACCCCGAAGTGACAATAATCGGGACCACTCCTAGTGATGACCGTAGTTTGAGGAGTTCATGTATTCACTATGTGTTAATGCTTTGGTCCGGTACTCTATTAAAAGGAGGCCTTAATATCCCTTAGTTTCCAATAGGACCCCGCTGCCATGGGAGGGTAGGACAAAAGTTGTCATGCAAGTTCTTTTCCATAAGCACGTATGACTATATTCGGAATACATGCCTACATTACATTGATGAATTGGAGCTAGTTCTGTGTCACCCTATGTTATGACTGTTACATGATGAACCGCATCCGGCATAATTCTCCATCACCGATCCAATGCCAACGAGCTTTCCATATATTGTTCTTCGCTTATTTACTTTTCCGTTGCTATTGTTACAATCACTACAAAACACCAAAAATACTACATTTGCTACCGTTACTTTTTCTATCATTACCACTACTATCATATTACTTTGCTACTAAATACTTTGCTGTAGATATTAAGTTATCCAGGTGTGGTTGAATTGACAACTCGGCTGCTAATACTTCAGAATATTCTTTGACTCCCCTTGTGTCGAATCAATAAATTTGGGTTGAATACTCTACCCTCAAAAACTGTTGCGATCCCATATACTTGTGGGTTATCAAGACTATTTTCTGGCACCGTTGCCGGGGAGAATAGCTCTATTCTTTGAGTCACTTGGGATTTATATCTATTTATCACTATGAAGAACTTGAAAGATCCAAGAACCAAGATTTATCCCTCAACTACGAGGGGAGGTAAGGAACTGCCATCTAGCTCTGCACTTGATTCACCTTCTGTTATGAGTAAACTTGCGACACCTAAACCTGCTTCTGCTATTAATTCTGATATGTCGCATGTTATTGATGATGCTACTTCTTCTATGCATGATACTTATGATGAAACTACTTCTATGCTTGATACTACTGTGCCACTTGGTGAATTTCTTGATGAACAACTTACTAGGGCTAGAGAGAATGAAATTATTGAAACTGATAATATTGATGAAAGTGATGATGGAGATTCTCCCCCTAGATATGAATTACCTGTTGTGCCTGAGGGCTATGTTATGGATGAAGAGACTGCTAGAGATTTTCTTGCTTGCAATGATAGGACTGATCTTAAGAAATTATTAGCTAAGCTAAAACAAAAAACTCTGAATGCTAGAATGAAATATGATCCTGCTTATGCTACTTCACCTATCTTTGTTACTGATAAGGATTATGAATTCTCTGTAGACCCTGATATAATTACTTTGGTTGAATCTGATCCTTTCTATGGCTATGAATCTGAAACTGTTGTGGCACATCTTACTAAATTAAATGATATAGCCACCCTGTTCACTAATGATGAGAGAACTCGCTACTATTATATCCTTAAGATATTTCCGTTCTCATTAAAGGGTGATGTTAAGATATGGTTTAATTCTCTTGATCCTGGTTGTGTGTGTAGTCCCCAGGATATGATTTGTCACGACGTTGTAAAACGACGGCCAGTGAATTGTAATACGACTCACTATAGGGCGAATTCGAGCTCGGTACCCGGGGATCCTCTAGAGTCGACCTGCAGGCATGCAAGCTTGGGGGAGGCTTCTCCAATTACTTAATGTTTTGCCTGATCATCCTCTTAAGAAAAATGAAATACTTGATATCTTTTATAATGGACTAACCGATGCTTCCAGAGACCACCTGGATAGTTGTGTTGGTTGTGTTTTCAGGGAAATAACACCAGATGAATCTGAAATTCTATTGAATAATATGTTGACCAATGAAAATAATTGGACACTTCCCGAGCCAACTCCGAAGAAAAGGGGTATTCTATTTCTCAGTCCTGAAGATATGCAAGAGGCAAAGAAATCTATGAAGAAAAAGGTATTAAAGCTGAAGATGTTAAGAATTTACCTCCTATTGAAGAAATACACGGTCTTAGTTTACCGCCCGTTGAAGAAACACATGGCCTTGATAACCCGACACAGGTAGTAAAGGTAAATTCTCTCTATAGATATGATAAAGTTGAAATCCCTCCTACTAAGTTTGCTAGCCAATGCTTGATGAGTTTGATAACTTTATGGTTAAGCAAGAATATTTTAATGCTTATGTTGGTAGACAATTGAAACATAATGCTTATATGATTGAACACTTGAGTGATTATATGGCTAATGTTAAAGGTGAACTAAAACTTATTAGTAAATATGCTTCTATGGTTACCACTCAAGTAGAACAAGTACTTAAAGCTCAGAATGATTTGCTCAGTGAATTAAATAGTAAGAAAAATGATAATGCTATTAGAGTTATGACTAGAGGTGGCAAAATGACTCAGGAACCTTTGTATCCTGAAGGCCATCCTAAGAGAATTGAGCAAGATTCTCAGAGAATTAATATTGATGCACCTAGTCCTTCTAAGAGGAAGAAAAAGAAAAATGATAGGACTTTGCATGCTTCTAGTGAACCTGTTGATGACACACCTGAGAATCCCAATGATTTTTCTATTTCTGATGCTAAAACACAATCTGGTAATGAGCATGAACCTAGTGATAATGTTAGTAATGATGTTCATGTTGATGCTCAACCTAGTAATGACAATGAAGTAGAGATTGAACCTGCTATTGATCTTGATAACCCACAATCAAAGAATCAACATTATGATAAGAGAGACTTTGTTGCTAGGAAGCACGGTAAAGAAAGAGAACCATGGGTTCAGAAACCCATGCCCTTTCCTCCTAAACCATCCAAGAAAAAGGATGATGAGGATTTTGAGCGCTTTGCTGAAATGATTAGACCTATCTTTTTGCGTATGCGTTTGACTGATATGTTTAAAATGAATCCTTATGCTAAATATATGAAGGAAATTGTTACAAATAAGAGAAAGATACCGGAAGCTGAAATTTCCACCATGCTTGCTTATTATACTTTTAAGGGTGGAATACCAAAGAAACTTGGAGATCCAGGAGTACCAACTATACCATGCTCCATTAAAAGAAACTATGTTAAAACTGCTTTATGTGATCTTGGAGCCGGTGTTAGTGTTATGCCTCTCTCTTTATATCGTAGACTTGATTTGAATAAGTTGACACCTACTGAAATATCTTTGCAAATGGCTGATAAATAAACTACTATACCTGTCCATATTTGTGAGGATGTGCCTGTTGTGGTTGCAAACATTACTATTTTAACAGATTTTGTTATTCTTGATATTCCCGAGGACGATAGTATGTCTATTTTGTTGGAAGACCCTTTTTGAATACTGCAGGGGCTGTTATTGGTTGCACCAGAGGCAATATCACTTTTCATGTTAATGGTAATGAGCATACGGTACACTTTCTGAGGAAACAACCTCAAGTCCACAGTATCAATTCTATTGGAAAAATTTCAACTATTACTATTGGAGGTTTTGAATTTCCTCTCCCTACTGTCAAGAAGAAATATGATATTCTTATTGTTGGGGACATGCATATCCCCGTTGAGGTAACCTAGTGTTATTCGAAAATTCTCTGGTTCCATGTTATTCGCAATGAGTTTGTTAACAAGACCTAATCAACCTTGTTAGTGGATTCCTTTTGATGAGCATGAGATGGATGAATTTACATAACACAACTCTTTGCACCCTCTTTTTACTTTCTGTTATTTATATTAAATAAAGCAAAAATAGTAATTTATGTCTGCTATCTGAATTATCCATGCAATAAAAAATACCCCGAAAATAAAAGTTCTCCAAATGCCCTGAAATTTAAATATGATTTTTTCTGGAATATTTGAGAATATCTGGCACTGAGAACATAGCAGGGGGAGCAAGCACCTGGCCACGAGGGTCCAGGGCGCGCCCACCCCCCTGGGGCGCCCCCTGCCTCGTGGGCCCACCGTGGCTCCCCTCCACTTATTCCAGCTACCACACACTCCTTCCTCCCACAAACATCACTAACCAGCTCAAACCTGAGTCCAAGCTCATCTTGCTGCCATTTTTGATCTCCTTGCTCGAAGCTCCATTCACAAAACTGCTTTGGGGGATTATTCTTTGGTATGTGACTCCTCCAATGGTCCAATTAGTTTTTGTTCTAGTGCTTTATTCATTGCAAATTTTTTCTGCTTAGGTGACCCTGTTCTTGAGCTTGCATGTCAAATTTATATGGTCAAAATTAGTTTTAATGCATGATATATCCTCTAGGCACTTGTGGAAGTAGTTGCTATCAATTTTGTTGAGTTTGGTTCACTTTTATTTTGAAGTTACTAAAAAATTTAGTAAATTTTTCAGAGGAAGAAATATGTTTAGGAAAATGTACCAAGGTGGTCCTTCAAGGAAGCAAGGACCCAGGCTTGCAATACACGATGCCGATGATGAACCACCGAGGGAAGCTCAGGTGCGGGCTTGTGAATGGCCATCAGAGGATTTTATGGATCGAGCAGGAATCAAGGAAGAATTTAACGCGTATGTGCGTAATGCCGATCTTGAGAGCTTCGAGGCAGATAAGTGCCGCCAATATCACTATCTCACTGATTCCTTTGTGAGAAGGTTTGAATTTTCATCATCACACAATTCTCAAACTGTCCTATTTGATCTTTATGAAAATTCTTATACTATGGACTTAGAGGATTTTAATACTGCTTGCAAACTTCCACAATGGGGCACCACTAGTGAGCCTCGCAAATCTGAGTTTAGAGATTTTCTTGCTATTATAATTGTGGGGGAATCTAGAGATATAACACAAGCTACCATAGGAAGCATTCATTTTCCTGCTATACATTATTTTGTTCTCTTCATAGGTAGCTGCATAAATGGTAAGGATGAAGCATGTCACATGTGTGTCCCTGACCTCAGTGTTCTCAGGAGTGTTGTATTAGGAGATAAACATTATAATTTGGGAGCCATTGTTGCACGTAGGTTGCATAATAATAGATTTAATGGAGATTTCTTTGGTGGAATTTATTCAACCCGTCTAGCTAATTTTCTTGATATACCCATACGTGGGTATGATATTGAGTTGCCTCATGTTTATTTAGATTATGAGGCTATGGTTCGTCATTAGTTTGTTGAGAGGAATGATTAGTTTCTCCAGTACCGACTAATCTTTGACAGACGACGCACCTATCACGTTGCTCTCCTTGCTCCTACTTTCTTTTACTTTCAGGCAAAAGGGAGATATGTCATAACCAGGGAAGAGGCGAACGAGTATGAGAGGAGGACTGAGGCAGCTCGCCTCCACGCTGCAGCCCACGATGCAATAGCCGCTGCATCTCAGTACGACCCCAAGTATTACTTTGGATATCCGCCAGGCCAGCCGTGGCCATAGACCAACTTAGGCCAAAAGCCTAAGCTTGGGGGAGTACATATTTCTCACCGACATTACATTCATGTTCACACACTCATGCTAGTTGTTGGTGCTCATACTTTTTCACTGTATCATCCATGCTATTTTATTTCCCTTCTTATGCTTTCTTCTTGTGTGTTTGATAAACCTTAAGAAAAAACAAAAAAAAATAGATGTAGCTTTTAGCTAGTTTACTTTCCATGCCTGTGGTAGTAATTAAAAAGAAAACCCAATTATAATGTGTGTAGCATGGAAGATATCGAGATCTCTCGGTTGTTATGTTGACAATGCAAGTATACCACTCAAAATATAATTCATCTCTATTTCAAAACCGAGCTCTGGCACCTCTACAAATCCCTGCTTCCCTCTGCGAAGGGCCTATCCATTTACTTTTATGTTGAGTCATCATCCTCTTATTAAAAGCACCACTTGGAGAGCACCGCTGTCATTTGCATCCATTACTGTTAGTTTACATTGAGTATGACTTGACTGGATCTCTTTTACCATGAATTACAATGTCTAATCAGTCCTTGATCTTTAAAGGTGCTCTGCATTTATGTTTTGCGGTCTCAGAAAGGGCTAACGAGATACCATCTTGTTCTATCATATCATGATTGTTTTGAGAAAGTGTTGTCATCCGAGATTTATTATTATTGCTCGCTAGTTGATTATGCCATTGATATGAGTAAACATGAGACCTAAATGTTATTGTGACTATGGTTAGTTCATAATCTTTGCTGAAAACTTGAATGTTGGCTTTACATATTTACAACAACAAGAGCAAACAGATTTTGTAAAAGTTTTTCTTTATCACTTTCAGTTTATCAACCGAATTGCTTGAGGACAAGAAAAGGTTTGAGCTTGGGGGAGTTGATACGTCTCCGTCGTATCTACTTTTCCAAACACTTTTGCCCTTGTTTTGAACTCTAACTTGCATGATTTGAATGGAACTAACCCGGACTGACGCTTGTTTCAGCAGAATTGCCATGGTGTTATTTTTGTGCAGAAATAAAAGTTCTCAGAATGACCTGAAAATCAACGGAGAATTATTTTGGAATATATATAAAAAATACTAGAAGAAGAATCCACGTCAGGGGGGCCTCCACCTATCCACGAGGGTGGGAGTGCGCATGCCCCCTGGGCGCGCCCCCCTGCTTCGTGGGCCCCCTGACGCTCCACTGACCTCAACCTTGACTCCATATATTCACTTTCGGGAGAAAAAAATCAAAGAGAAGGATTCATCGTGTTTTACGATACGGAGCCGCCGCCAAGCCCTAAACTCTCTCGGGAAGGCTGATCTGGAGTCCGTTCGGAGCTCCAGAGAGGGGAATCTGTCGCCATCGTCATCATCAACCTTCCTCCATCACCAATTTCATGATGCTCATCGCCGTGCGTGAGTAATTCCATCGTAGGCTTGCTGGACGGTGATGGGTTGGATGAGATTTATCATGTAATCGAGTTAGTTTTGTTAGGGTTTGATCCCTAGTATCCACTATGTTCTGAGATTGATGTTGCTATGACTTTGATATGCTTAATGCTTGTCACTAGGGCCCGAGTGCCATGATTTCAGATCTGAACCTATTATGTTTTCATGAATATATGTGAGTTCTTGATCCTATCTTGCAAGTCTATAGTCACCTACTATGTGTTATGATTCGGCAACCCCGAAGTGACAATAATCGGGACCACTCCCGGTGATGACCGTAGTTTGAGGAGTTCATGTATTCACTATGTGTTGATGCTTTGGTCCGGTACTCTATTAAAAGGAGGCCTTAATATCCCTCAGTTGCCAATAGGACCCCGCTGCCACGGGAGGGCAGGACAAAAGATGTCATGCAAGTTCTTTTCCATAAGCACGTATGACTATATTCGGAATACATGCCTACATTACATTGATGAATTGGAGCTAGTTCTGTGTCACCCTATGTTATGACTATTACATGATGAACCGCATCCGGCATAATTCTCCATCACCGATCCAATGCCTACGAGCTATCCATATATTGTTCTTCGCTTATTTACTTTTCCGTTGCTATTGTTACAATCACTACAAAACACCAAAAATACTACTTTTGCTACCGTTACTTTTGCTATCGTTACCACTACTATCATATTACTTTGCTACTAAATACTTTGCTGCAGATATTAAGTTATCCAGGTGTGGTTGAATTGACAACTAAGCTGCTAATACTTGAGAATATTCTTTGGCTCCCCTTGTGTCGAATCAATGAATATGGGTTGAATACTCTACACTCGAAAACTGTTGTGATCCCCTATACTTGTGGGTTATCATAGGACATATGTCATATGACGAACATCTTCTTTCTTTATAACAAGCCTCTTGGTTAGACAAGCATTTTAACCTTCCAAGATTTCCCTCGGAGTCACGTATGGATTTGTAAAGCCATTTACACCCTACCATATTTAACCCATTAAGAAAACTCTATATTTCATACACCACATCAGCTCGTAGCCTTCATCCTACATGGCACACAAGCCATTGAACCTTCACACACATTATTTACCACATGGAAATTAAGAGGGTTGACACTATGTGTTGCATTTGTGATTTCATAATCCTCAACCCACTTATGTGTATGACCTTAACCCAAAAGAAATTTCATGCAAAGTCGCTAGAGGTTGTCTCCTCTGAATAAAATTCTCCCGCTTATGATGACAGGGCTTTAACCATAGAACCAAAACCATAAAGTAAATCATGGATCATCGACGACTTCATGAACCCATCGTCAACATGGTCAACGAGAGGAGAAAACCCTAATGAGAAGGGAAACTTTGAATTGTATATTTCATCATGTAGTAGTAATCTACATCACCAGGTGCACTAGAACACTTGTCAGATGAAGCTACCTCAAATCAATAAAATTTGAGTACCCGCTAGTAACTTTCGCAAGCATATAGGACCACTCGTAAATGGTAAAAAAATGAGATGGACTTTTGTACCTTGGGTGTTGCACATGCAGCCTGATGAACAATAAAATAAAAACCAGTGAAACAATTCTTAAACTTTTGATTATTTTATTATGATGAACATGGTTGAGTCTTCTACCTCTTGTGAAGTTTCAAGAGAAAATGACATGTGGTGCTCTAAAAAAGCAAAATCGGTGCTTTGAAATGCAATTTTAAAGAATTATCGAGGTCTATTTTTTCATCTAGATCACCATGGATGTCATTTTTCCACATAAATTCACACGTATGTAGAACGCAACCATGTTTGATGCTAAAATATTTTCTCGGTTTTAGAGTTCACCTGGTTGCATTTGAGAAAATATGATATCTTGTAAATGGAAAAGGCCAATCTCTAGACCATACTTAGAACAGATTATCAAGTTGCTTCTCTTCCTTGTTCGGTTCATGGTACCCGACCATTGAAAGAGACTGGGAGAGGGGCATTGCCCCCCTATGTTTGAGAAACTTATTCATAGATCCTTCAAATTTACATATGAAACTGGAAAATATTCTACTTGTTCCCACCTAAAGCTTAGCAATTTGTGTTTGCCTTGCCCTTTTATTTGGTTCCTGGCTCTGTCATGGTCCCAAATCCAAAGAACCCCATAGAACACAAGCTCCAATTGCCTTCCAACACATACATCCTTCAAACAAATCACCTCACCAAAGCAGCTCGTTTCCTCACTCTCCAACATAGGCATGCTTCCATGATTTGTTGGTTAGCTCACCAGCCACACCTAGGATGTCGTCTTTCACGGGTTCACGGTTCAGCTCACTGATGACGAAGCCCCGCTCATGTTGAGCGTACATGGCGTGTTTGTTGTGACCAAAAGTAGAGTATTCTACACTCATACCACTAGCTTGTCTTGCAATGCAGAGCTCAGATTGGAGCAGAATCCGGGCCAAAAACTTACTGCCTACAATCCCTAGAAATTAACTCATAACTACCCCAAAATTACCACAGGTGAAAATATACAAAATATGATCAGATAACACAATAAAAATTTAAATTAGTGCTTAACGATATGATAAAATGGGTAATATATAGAAATAAAAATATTAGTACAAATAATAAATAAGAATGCAAAAGTGTACAAACTATTGTTGCAAGCATCTATGAAGAAAATCTCTTCATCTTCTATTTCCACAACATAAATGAAGTTAATATAATGCACCAAATTAAGTCACTCAATACATAAACATAATTTTTAGTCTTTTTACAATCAACTAGCAAAGTGCCCCCCTCAACGCGCGGGCTAGGATTTTGCAAATGTAATTTACATAGTCAATTTTTAGCCTTTTATGTTGAAAACATATTGCTTCATCTGTGTAAATAATAATTGGGACTGAATTTGGGGTCATTTACAAAATGATCTTTTTGCAAACATAATCCCGCCTTTGGATTATCTTTTGGGAAATATATATATCAATACATGTTGTATTGGTAACTCAAGAGCTTTTCATATTAATGCATAAAAAAATTTTGGATGGGTTGTTTGATTATGCCATGGATATTTTGAGAGAGTAGCATTCACAATGCTTTCTCAACCGAAGAATCACTTTCAGTTATATTTAGCTTTAAGGAATCGAAAGGGGAAATCAAACAAAAGATACATAAGTCCTCCATGTAAAATACCAGCAAGTATATACCATCCTAAATTTTGAAAGAAAAAAATTGCAGTGACCATATAATTAGAAATACAATCCTATAGATAATGAAGTAAAGAGATTAAAAAAATCAAATCATGATTATGGCCTCCACTCTATATCTGCATCAATTCAAAATTAGGCTAGTGGAGATCATCGAAAAAGGGGGATCCATCCACATGGACTTTCTGTTTAGATAACTAAACATTGAAGTCCTTCAAGATGCTCTAGATAATGATTTGGATAATCTTCCTTAATTATTAGAACATTTGTGTATAATTTTTTGATCATGTATATGAAAAATGTTAATCAAGCACTTGAAAATTGTTGATGTGTATAGAAAAAAAGTTGACCATGTGTTTAAAAAATGTTAATACTGGATTTGGAAAATGTTAATCAATGATTTCCAAAAAAATGTTTAACGTGCATAGAAAAAATGTTCACCATGTATTAGGAAATGTTAATCACACATTTAAAAAATATAGAAAATGTGTATAGAAAATTGTTGAAAATGTTTTTAAAAATGTTAAATTTGTATTGAAAAAATATTGAATATGTATTAGATGGGTGTTAGGATCTAGCCACACCTAATGCAAGTTTTTTTTCGTGAGAAATAAGCCTTATATGTCATACACAATATATATTTTTTGCAAAATTCCCTTAGTATAAGCCACAACATGGCTAAGAATTTGAGGATCTAAGGCAAGAAATATGCGGCAAAAATGACGGCAAAATTAGTCACCAACCAAACAGACCCTAAAAAATCTCCAAGGTCATATCAGATACTCTAGACTAGCACACGCACAAAAGCTCAAAGGCTAACAAACTGGGGCGCCCCTATATCTCACCTTGAGCGAGATGAGGGAACGCTCGCTGAAGGGGAGACCACGATGGGCCAGCCCAGGAGCGCGGGAGACCACAACCTCCTTTTCTGTTTCTTTACATATTCTATTTTAGTTTTTTCTTTATTTTTCCAATTTTTTCATACTTGGAATATTCTAAATAGATACTTTAAAAAAATCTATTTTTTTCAAATATTGACCAAGCATGTGAAATTTTATAAATTTGTATATATTAAAAAGGTTAAGCAATCATTTGATTTTTTTTCAAAAAAGTATTTGAAAAATGTTAATCAAGCATTTGAAAAATGTTAAATGTGTACAAAAAAGGTTGAAAATGTATTTAAAATGATGATTTTTTATCATGTATATAAAAATGTTAATCAAGCATTTCATAAAATGTTGAACAAGTAGCTAAAAAGTGTTTATCAAGCATTCGAATTTTCTAAAATGTGAATAGAACAAATGTTGACCATGTATTAAAAAATCATGGTTTTTTTTGATCAGGTATATGAAAAATGTTAATCAATCATTTGAAAAAATGTTCAACAAGTATTTGAAAAATGTTAAACATTTCAGAAAAGTTGATGTGTATAGAAAAAATGCCGACCATGTGTTTAAAAAAAATGTTAATATTGCATTTGGAAGATGTTAATCAATGATTTAAAAAATGTTTAACATGCATAGAAAAAATGTTGACCATGGACTAGCAAAAGTAAATCTTGTATCTGGAAAATGTTAATCAAGCATTTAAAAAATAAAAAATATGTATAGAAAAAGTGTTGACCATGTTTTAGAAAAATGTTAAATTTGTATTGAAAATATATTGAACATGCATTAGAAAAATGTTGTTGACATATGCAAAAAATGTAGAATGAAAACCAAAAGAGACAAAGAAAACCAAAGAATTGGAAAAAGGAAAAATAAACAAAATAAACCAAAGAAAAAAGAAAAAGAAAACTGACGAAAGAAATGCAAAAAAGAATGAAAGAAACGGAGAAAAAAGAAAAAAGAAGAGAAAACCCCGAACGAATCTGAATAAGACAGAAAAAACGGTGGATAAATTTGGCTCTTTTACCTTAAGTAGGTCGTGCCTTTAAAGTTCATCCTGAACTCAACCGAGTGTTCGTGGCTAGTGTCGCTATAAACTATCTGGCACACTGAGGTTCAAACCCCTTTTCCCACTATTTCATGTATTAAGTGGACCGGCCCAATTGCTACGCGAGAATTCTTCAGCGAGAGGTTCTTTCCAACTCGCTTAATGCGAGACACAACAAAATCGAGATCGCAGAACCGAGAGTACTCCTTCAAAGATCACTTTGACCTTTCCAGATTGCGACAAGTGACATATTTTCTTTTTTCGTAGATCCGTTTATTTAAAACATTGTATCTCTTAAATCGTGTCCAAATCTCGAAACATTTTCATCATTGGACTCCTCACGTCGAGATCTTAAAAATTAGATCCCATGTCAATAGGTTTTGATGAACTTTTTTATCCAAAAAAAACAGACGAAGAAAACTGAAGCAGGAGCATGTTTTCTTTCTTTTCGAAAAAAGGCACGACTGTGCCTCTCGCAGAAGTAAATCCATGCCTCCATGAGAACTAAACCATACCTCTCGCGGAAGGAAACAAAAAAAACGCGTTTTTTTCGGTTTCCAGAGGCACGGCTGTGCCTCCCGCGAAAGCAAATCCGTGTCTTTCTGGAAGCAAAACTGTGCCTCTCGCGAAAGAAAGAAAAAAAGAAAACACGTTTTTTTTTTCAAGAGGCACGGCTGTGCCTCCCGTGGAAAAGAAACGCATTTTTTCGTTCCCGAGAGGCACGGCCGTGCCTCTCGCGAAAGAAAAATAAAGAAACGTGTTTTTTCCGTTTTCGAAAGGCATGACCGTGCCTCTCGTGGAAGGAAAAATAAAAGAAAACACGTTGTTTTTTTCGTTCCCGAGAGACACTCCCATGCCTCTCGCAAAAGCAAAATCTTGCCTCTTGCGGAAACAAAAAAAACATGCTTTTTCGCACAATTTTTTTTCATCCAAAAGCTAAGAAAAATCGGTGAAAACCAAAAAAAAATGTAAAAACTGGTATAAAAAGCTGAAAACGCATGTGAAAAAATGAACAAAATCCGAAAGGAGCGTCCAAAGTGTGACATGTGACAGCGGCCGAGAGTGCACCAGTTCATCCCCAAATAATCGTCGAGAGGCTCCCGAAGAAGCGCTCGTCAACTTTTTGCTCTAAACTGGCACATCCCGACGAAAAAGAATTAGAAATGGATCGTTGTGTGACAAAGGCCAGACGGCCCAAGACAAAAAGAGGTTACATGAAAATCTGTCCCTGGTCAGCAAACCGGAATGATGCAAAAACGCTAATTGTGGCGTTATAATCGCGAGCTACAGGCTGTAGTTAATTGAGGTACTGTAAAAAAAGAGAAAAGTATACTTTTCATCCCTTAATTCTTGGCGAAATCTAAATTTGGTTCCTCAACTTCAAAACCGGACAATTTGCGCCCTTAACTACTGAAACCGGCCAAGATTCATCCCTGGTCACGGTTTTGACCGGTTTTGGTGCTGTCCCAACCCGGTTTTGACCGTGCCGACTCAAATTCGCATACCTTTTCCAAGTCCGTTTAATGTTTTCAAATTCGGGTATTATTTTCAAATACGTGAACTTTTTAAAATTTTGTGTACTTTTCCAAATCTGCATACTTTTTCCAAGTTCACGTACTTTTTTTTAAATCCACGTACTTCTTTAAAGTTCCTGTGGTTTTTTTAAAATTCATGTAATTTTTAAAAATTGACATACTTATTCCTATTCACGTATATTTTTTTGTGTTTGAAAATTTTATGTGAAATTGAAACGTATGCGGATTTGAATATCTTCGCGAATTAGAAAAAAATGTGTGGATTTGAAAATTTATGTCAACTTGAAACAAGTATGTGAATTTCAAACAAAGTTCATGGATTGGAAAGGAACACGGATTTGAAAAAAATACACGAACTTTAAAAAGTATGCGGATTTGAAACAAGTACGCGAATTTTAAAAACAGATAGATTTGAAAAAAAAAACTACTTGGATTCGATAAAATTACACGAAGTTGAAAAAAATACACTGATTTGAGAAAATTACGCAAATTAAAAAAATCATGGATTTGAAAAAGTACACAAATTTCAAAATAGTTCACAGATTTGAAAAAGGTATGTTTATTTTTGAAAAAAATGCACGACCTTGAAAAACTATGTGGATTTGAAAAGAGTATGTGAATTTTAAAAAGTTCACGGATATGAAAAAATTACGCGAATTTTAGTCGGCACCGGTCAAAACCGGGGTCAGTCAGCACCAAAACCGGTCAAAATCGAGACCAGGGACAAATCTTGTCCGGTTTCGTTAGTTGGGGGTGCAAGTTGTCCGGTTTCGGAGTTGAGGGACCAAATTTAGACTTCACCAAAAGTTGAGGGACGAAAAATATACTTTTCTCTAAAAAAAATACTGAGATTTAACTAATTCTAGTCACATGAGAATGAGCAAATCCGTAAATATAAACTCATAGTTATTTGAGCACCTTAAAACGATCTGAGCATTGTGCGATTAAAATGTATGTCTCACATAAGTCGTGTGACTAGTAGTGTGTTTATCTCTATATATCCTATGAGTATAGATTTCATTCGAGCAATGGAACTGGGTGCTGTGCTCCGCTGCATGTTGACTGAAAATAAATATGGAAAACTCGATCAATCTGTCTCGCGGTACGCTTATAGTTGGACAATTGAATTGACGCACTTTCCCCACTTGCATTTATTTCTGGATTTATTTCAGGATTTTCGGCGATGCGTATTTAGTGGGAGGAGACGTTTCCGTCGATGACGAGATGCCTACGGTGATTTCGTAAAGTTCAAGATGATATGCCGGCTCAGCCTTTCGAAGATGCTCATAGGGGTAGGATATGCGTGTGTGCGTTCATAGAGATAAGTGTATGTGCGTGTATATGAGCGATTGTGTTTGTCCTGTTCAAAAAAAAGTATATGCTTGCGCTAAAATAGTACGGCTGCAGCTAACGGCGTCTTATTTGCGCAAACAGGTCGGAGCCGGTTTACACGAGGCGCGATAAGCGACAGATCAACCAAACGCGTTTGTCCTTTGTACTGACGTGGACTAGTGGCCGTCGTCGTCACTCCGGGCTCGCACGAGCCACCGCGTCGTCGCCACACCACGGCTCCGCAGCCTTGCCGCCGAAGCATCTTCTGTCGAGACAACGGGCCGGGCAAGGTGGCGCGGTGGCGCGGAAGCGGAGCGGCAATGTTTGACCTGACCCGATCCCCTCCTCCTCCAGCGCACGCCTCCTCTGTCGCCCGTCGTGCGAGGTCCATTCCACCTTGCGTTGTAACATGGCGGCATGGCCGGGGGGCGACACGACAGCAAGGCGCCAACTGGCTCACGGGCCCCACGAGCGCGTTTGGACCAGGACCCCGTCGCCAGAGGCCCAGAATACCAGTAGTGCACGTAAAATACTGCCGCCGTTCCTTCTTGATGTCAGCAATGATTGCCATGTAGTAGGAGTACATGTTGCTCTCCATGCAAAAATAAAAACAAAATAAAAAATCGTACATGTTGCTCGGTCATACGACCTTGTAGGGAGTATAAGCGTTAATTAAGGCCGGAGTGCATGCATCTACCGATCCACGTGTATGCATGTAGAGACGGTATGCTCTGTATGTATTTCGCAAAAAAAAAATGCTCTGTATCTGTATGTGCGTACATTCCTCGAAATATCTTAATTCCGAGTAGCTTGCCGCACTGAGCAACGTACGTGGGCGACATTTCCACGTCCGCCAGCTATATATACAGCCCACAGGAACCTCTCGCCCTCTCACTTTTAATCCCGTCTCATCATCTGTCTCCCGTTGTTTGCTAGCCACTTGCGACGACTCCAAAACCTCATCACCAAGGAAAAAGAGAAGTCGCCGTCGCCGTCCTCGACCGATCCGATGGAGTCCGAGAAGGCGTCGCGGCCGGCGTCGCTCCTGGGGACGCTCCGGACGGCGGTGAAGAAGGTGCGGTTCCTGCTCTCCTTCAGCGCCACGCGGTGGATCATCAACTCCATCGCCGGCCGCCGGAGCGCGCCCGGCGCGACGGCGCCGCTCCGCCTCAGCTTCGGGTCCAGGCGGCCGGGCCTGCTCGACGCGGAGGACGACGACGACGGCTCCCCCGCGTCCACCACCGGGCCGTCCAGGACGGTGAGCCTCGGGTCGGGCGGCGTGTCGCGGACGAGCAGCGCGGTGGCGGCGTCAGAGTACTCGCGGTCCGCGTCGTCGGGCGCGACGTCGTCGTCGAGCGGGGGGTCGTCGCCGGCCGGGGACGACGACATCGACCGGCGCGCGGAGCAGTTCATCGCCAACTTCTACAAGCACATCCAGATGGAGCGGCAGGTGTCGCTGCAGCTGCGGTACTGCCGGGTCGACAGCCTGCAGGAGAGGTCGCCTACCCGCAGGGTTTCTTGACCGATTTGATCCCCCGGATATGCATTGCGATTCTTGTTCATTTCGTGTCAAAACAGGTGTGTGTATGTGGATTTAGATGGGTGTTTTTTCGTTCCATCATTTCTGCGCGTCTTCTAGGATATTAATTTGTTCTGTATTTCTGTAAGATCGAGATTACAGAGTGCGAGTAGAAATAAACAGAGTTCTTTGAGAACTTGGGGGAGAATCGAGTACTCTCCTCAACATTGAGAAATATCTTAGTATGTACTACATCATTCACAGAATCTGAGGAGAATAGGCTGAATAGCAGGCCTTGATATGCAGCCCTTCTATCTTTTTACAACAGCAACTGTAATCTGGATTTCATCCAACCAAAACAATTAGCCAAGCGTGCTCACGATATAATTTACCTAGCCAGAATCAATTAGTCAATAATATACGGTTGGTACCATCTCCTTGCAGGTCTGCAATATTCGATTTCACATGGGCGGCCGGAACCAATGAATCAAGTATTTCTTTATAGGTCTGGCTTATTCAATTCCACATGGGCAACATCTACTCTATACACTACACTCACAGTGCAAACTTCACATGTGCACTTTTCATCCCTTGATTAACAGGTCCTTCTCTTCTCCCTCTCCGTAGACTTTTAATGGGTCCACGCCTAGCTGCTTGGCACGCTTTGTTGGTCGGCTGGATTGCATACAAGAACCGGATCAATTTAGGTGGAGCTTACACCAGAATTAAAAGTTCTTCCTTAACTCTGTTATGTTCGGCTCTTTACCTCTTGTCACTGTGATGTTCCTATAAGTAGGAATAAAATTATGGAAGCTCAAGATCACTCTAAATATTGTGACTTTCTCTGGTTTTTATACCAAGGGGTCATCTTTACAAGGGACAACCTTGCACGTCGCAACTGGCAAGATAGTAATAAGACTTGTGCCTGTGGAAGGGCATCTAGCCGAGTGGTTGGAGCACTGTTGTGCCTCTTAATTAAAATGCGCAGGGCTCTTCTTCTGTTGGTCTAGATGAGGCAATCAAACATCTCTTATTTTGTGTCAAATCCTTGAGCTATCTGGTCCATTTTCATGGCTTCAAATATATATCCACCTCATAATGTCTGTTAATTTTTTGTCAATTGGTTGCACGATATCAGTAAAAACCTACTTCACATCCCCGGGTGCAGACGGCGACCATACATTGGGCTTGGGCTCTTTGGCTATGCAAAATAATGATGTCAGTTTTGACACGAAAAAAAGATGATTTCTTCTCCATTGTAGGAATAAGCAGAGTTCTTTGAGAACTTGGGGAGAATGAATATTCTTCTCAACATTGAGAAACGTCTTTTGTATGCGCATCACTCATTGAAAGTGAGGAGATTACAGAGTGCAAGTGGAAATAAACAGAGTCTTTTGACTTGGGGAGAACGAGTATTCTCCTTGACATTCAGAAATACTGAGTATATTCGTATGTACATCATCACTCCTAAAATGTGAGAACAATGGGCTGAAGAGCAGGCTTTGATATGCAGTCCACTGTACAACAGTCTATACGGCCCTTCTTTTACCTTATACAACAGCAACTACAAGCTGGATTTCATCTACCCAAACTATTCGTCAAGCGTGCTATTCGCATAATTCACCTAGCCGGAATCAATGAATCAAGAATCTACAGTTGGTACTATCTCCTTACAGGTCTACCATATTCAACTTCACATGGGCACCATCTACCGTATACTCCCAGTACCACGTTCCGCTGTCCATCATTTCTTTGCTTATAGGATCTAACTTAACAACAAAACCTGATGGACAAAGATAATACATTGAGAAATGTCAGATGCATGATATAAGCTACTACAGTACCTCTGTGACTAAATATAAGACGTTTTTGCAGTTCAACACGGAGGTATTTGAATGCAACGGGAATAGAAGATAATGATATAAGCAATAAATTTAGGTACTATTTTGTTGTGTTATGAACCTAAGGGGGAAAACGAGAGGATGTGCTTGCACACAATCTTTTCTGAACCAGAAAGTAGGGTACATGAACCAACAAACCTGCTTCGTCCTGAATGATGCACATTCTATGACCATCTGGCACTTCAAACATATGGTTACCCTGGTAGAACAAGGAAATCAGATTATGAGAAGGAAAAGGAGGGAAATGAAATTCACACACTTCTTAATTATCGCACCTTCAAGAGAATGTCTTTCGCCTCAAATTCTGCATTTCCATGAAGAATAATCTTTAAAGATTCTGATCTTTCAACATGATGCTTCCAATAAACATTAATGGGAGAATCCCAGCTGATCCCTTCGTTCACAATTTTAACATTTTGCAGCTTGCATCTCCCACACCTTTCAATAAACATGGAATTCAGAGTTTCATCCATATATGATACGTAGATGCGTGCTTCAGAAAACATGTGCTTAGAATAGACAATACCTGGCTCCATAGTGTAGTATTTGTTCACCATCAGTGTTCCTCTTTGTTGAACCCATAATATTATCAGCTAGAATAATAAGGCTCCCATCCAGCTATAATTTCAATCAATAAATTCAGTTTGGCATATGATGGGGGAAATACATGCTAATCATCTGTTTTGATGGTTACCTCAACATCTTGCCATAGAAATTCTGCCACCTCTATTTGCAATTCTGAACCTTTAGAGATGGAGCCACCTATGAACTGCATGTGTGGAAAACTGGAAATTGAAGTAACCATGGACGCGAAAAGTAACTAAACCCCATAACTAGAAAAATGATGTATATAGAGCAGAGTTTAGACTGTAAGCACTGAAACCTTTAGAATTTTCAACTGTGCTTCGCCAGTGGAAGCTCAAATATATATCATGTGAAGAGATGAAAAGGCCATGGCTATCATGTTTTACCCATTTAATTTAGAAGTAACATACCTTTTGCTTTATGATATCCCAAAATGGTCCTAAAGCAGGATGAAGAAATATGATGAATGGCAGTCCGGAATGCAAGTACTCATTATTGTCTTTGACCTGAATTGATAAGAGAAAAAAAATACTTCGACATGATAAAAGCTGGTACCAAACGTATGCACTCACTATTATCTTTAACCAGAAAACTGAAGAATAATTCAAAAGATTATGAGATCTGATAGTAGATACTCCCTCCATAACCTAATATAAGACGTTTTTTTGACACTACAACAGTGTCAAAAAACATCTTATATTAAGTTACAGAGGGAGTAGTAAATTAGATAATAAATACCCCCTCTGTAATATTTTCATGTATTTAAGTTTCAACAAGACACCTCATGAGGTCTAGAATATTCTATTTTCCCCTGGAAGCAGAGAAACTCAGAACAACACGTACGAAATAGCGTACAGGAAAATGTATACCATAGAAAATCACCGTGTCCTTTTGATTTCCAGAGAATAGATGCTCTGGAAATTTTACTAGTAACTTGCATTGTTGTCTATTAACTAATCATATAAGTAACATTTCATTGTGATCAGGAAATGGTCCGAGAATTCCGTTTTTTTAACCATATGGCTAATTTTCCCCTTCACTGGTCTATCTTGCAGAAGTAGTAAATCAGATGACCATATGTAAATGCATCTCGGACTGTTCTTCTGAATGCAATATTATTCCAGTTGAATAAGATTAACATGGCTTAGCACATGCTAATGATATGATTGGACGTGTTTTAAGTCAATACATAATACTCGAAATATACCGGTTCGCTAGATAATATTCCTTTAAAGATGAAGAAGGCATTGAAGTTTCAAAATACCAGCAAAAATACTACTGGCGGACAGAAGCATAACCAGAAGTCTAGCACTAACAACCACAGCTCAATTTTTGTAACTATAACCAAAGCTAATGCCAATCCGTCTGCCTTAATAAGGCAAGAAAATACCACATGGTATGCCTTTCACGTTAATTATATGTGAAAATAAGACCACAAAACAGATCACAGAAGTACAGTTACCTCTGGAACCTCTATGCTGCAGCTAGAAAGGAGATCATGAGCATTGCGCATAATGTCAAGGAGTGAACCCTCTGGAGTCTGTAGACAAGTAAAGTGTATATTGTAAACCCATGTCAAAAAACATAGCAGTGCCAGAAGCATCTTACATGCTATTAATTATATTGGAAAATAAAAATCTCATGGCCCAGTGATACTACGATCTCGATCTGATACTACAAACCAAAAAATGATACTACCTGGTATCCTGATGCTGAAAACCTTACTAAGCGCTGGCCTACTAAACATAAAATTCAGTAACACTAACATGATACTAACTGATAGCAGTCAATTTTTTACTTTCACAATCAGTATAAATTAAGTGTGGATCTTCAGTCTGTCAGAGAAATAGTTTTAGACACCCAGGCAAATATTTAATATAGACTAACACAGAAATGTGAAAATAATAACATATCATATATATGAATACATGAGAGTTGCAAAGTGGTAACCTCAATTAAAAACCTTTAGGTTTTCGAAGGTACGCCAAGTTAGATAAAAGTTTAGAATTTCACAATTTGCATGCAGCAACATGAGAATCCATTGGATTGTGTAGCGTGATATTAACCTGGTGCAATGATCTGTCTTCTGATTTCAGCTTCCTTTTAGCTGATGAAGTGACTTTTTTCCTTTCATTGTACACAATGAACGTGTCGAGCTTGCCTGTTAAATATGAAATTGCTAAAACCCGAGACGCAAAAAGAGAGGTAGTTGGATACAGACATGAATGGATGGGAAGCAAATATGAAACTACTTACATACTTTCTATTCCTTTGCTGCACCTGTAGCTATATGTGTTCATAAAATTATCTGCTATGTTTTGCATTGTGCACTCTAGCCTGCCACCCGCAGCGCTGTCACATAGTAAAAATGCCGTAGCAGAAATAAGTTAGTGAATCATAATAAATCAGTTAATTTTAACAGGTATATATTTCGATTTCCCCCCAGTCCCCACTGCGGTTATGTATTTGCATGGACTCAAAGGGCCAAAATTAACTTTTTTGCGTGTGCAGGGGCCTTTTGCAATTTTCCATGAATTAACTGTCGCTACCTTAGCTGCAGTCATAAAATTATTGTCGCCGTTCCCACACCAGCTACCAAGCAATATGCAATGCATTTATGCGACATAACCAGGCACGCCTTTAATACATAAATGATAGCAAATATATTAAGAAGTATTAGCCCACCCACTGAAATCTTTGTGCTATTAATAATATGTTTCGCATTATAAGCCCAAGTGATAAGATTACAAGTGTAGAGAACTCAACACTAGGAATACAGAAAGGCCAGAAGTGTGTAGGGGATTTACTGGAAAGCAAGTACCTACACTCAAAGCCCAGATGATCCACATATGATACTGCCTTCTTCAAATTTAGCACGATTCCTGGTAAGCAGCTAGCATTTTTGCGTGATCCAACTTCCTGCGCTGCTTGCAGGTCAACATATAGAATGTTTGTATTTGCTGGATAGCTAGCCTGCAAACTAAATTAACAAAAGCCTAGATGATTTGAGGAAGATAGATATTGATGCCCACAAAAGGACAGAATCTTAGTGGCAAGAAACATCACTGCATCCAACCAAACCGAAAAAACTGGGAAACACATCCTTCGCAAAAAATGAAGCTGAGAAAGCAAAGTGTTTGAAGCTACAGCATATGCAGCTGGATCAACATCACTATGGTGCTAACAAATGATTGCCATCTTGCGATTGTAACTTGATGTAAACGTATATACAAGAATGCAAAGACGTGCATTTATACTTTTCAGAATTCAAGGTAACATAACCTGGCTACTCATATTTTTCTGAATCCTTTTTACTAGTAAGTGTCAATCTCGGTGACAACTTCATAGGATACATATAAAAACTAACTTTTGTAGCTAAGAACAAAAGAGTATAGCTTACACTTCTACGTACAATATCAAATTCACCATGAAGAGCATATACAGTAGCACACAAAAACTGGAGGGAATGGTTAAAGCATCAAGAGTAGAATGAAGGTATTCAATTGGGGCCCTTTTTGTATTCCAAATGGGGTGTGCACTTTGGGATAATATGTGCATTACCTGTCATTCGTTGCTGTAGGTTCTGATATGCCGTATTTTTCAAATTCAGTGTACTCAATGCAAGTGATACCATATTCCCAGAGCCCATCAAAGTTTTGTTTTTCAATAAGAACATTCACCCCTTCAGTAGCACCTGGTCTTCGCTCACAAGATGCAAAACCTAATTTCTGAGGTATGATATGCCATATGTCAGAATATGTAAAGATAAAAAAAATGCATAGTACAAGAATCCGGAGGTGCAAAATAGATAGCATAGTGGAGGTTAATATTAGTAATTAATGTGAGCTAGAGAAATCCTCATTTTTCTTACCTTATTGTGTCGCAGGCCTATTCCGGCCAACGCCATCAGCGTCAAATCCGTTGCAGCAACAACATTGCTGAAAATAGCAAAAGAAGTTGAAAGTCATTCCCCCCTTCCAAATAATTCTTTAGAAAACAGATAAAAAACAGATGCATAGTTCAGATAACCTGACTTGACGAACAGTTGCACCTTTTCTGCCATGACAATAAAGCCATTCAAATACACCTCGATCGCAAGCAAGTTTCCAAATAGCGCCATGACCACCGGGTTTACCCACAGGGAGAAGTGATTCGCTGATTAACCATTTGCCATCTTCAGCATTTACTACAGGTACCAAAGGCTAGAAAAGCCACGATGCAATTTAGTTAGAACTCTACAGAAGTTCTGGGCAGAGTGTGTAACTGACGATTGTACTAATAGAAATGCACACAAACGAATAGACATTACTAGAAGTCTCCAATTATATACCTGTTCAAACAAGCGGAAGTTCTCACGGCCTCTACCAAACCATTCAAGTCTTTCACAGATGGCAACTATATGTTCATGGTTATTCTTCACAGAGCTTGTCATGACCGCCACAGGGGTTATACATTGTTTCCCAAAGATCTTGAAATGGAGAAACTCTCTAGCCTGTCAAACAAAGAAGCTTCACATGATATGGCACATACACGATATTACTGGGTGTCAATGGCACTTAATTGCACTATTTTAAGCTATTCCTTGGGTAATAAAATTGTATCTAAAGAAGAGTTTTCATATACAAAATACGAGTACCTGCAGATCTCGCATCAGTCCTTCCAATAGAGATCTTCCACAGTAAGGAAGCAATGCGGCAGGAAGGGAATCACCGGTATCTGAGTCCACTAAACCAAGACGGTCACCGGCACCACCAATCGGATAAATTTCACCAAGTTCTGGCAAACCCTAGAAATGATCATATTTCAGTACGTACCCTTGAGCAGATAAATGTCGTTGGCATAAATAGATCTTAGGTAAGTGGGAATGACATTATTAAACAACAATGTCAATGTTTTCTGTCACAAATCTTAGTTAATGTGGCATACGGAATAACCTCGATTCCCCACATGGCAGCTTGAGATGCATATTCTGTATCCTCCAGTAGATTAAGTCCAGTGGGAACATGGAAGTCGACAAACTTGTCTTTGCTATGCCGGTGCTTGCTGTCCTTGGACTTGGAGACCGAGAGCAGCTCCAACGCCATAATTTGGTAGCTGGAGCAGAGCAATATATATCAGTAATACTATTTGAAATGCGAAGATCAAAGCTAGTTGGAATGGTTCAAATAATGGAAGTTTTAACTACGAAGACCAGAGGACAGTCAAGTTATGGCAAACTGGCGATCAGCTTACTTGCCAGTCGGCAGTTAGTAGTGGTAGCTTCAAATTTAAGCGAGGGCCATATTTGGCAGCACTTGCATGCAGCTCGGCCGGCCGTGTACCGAGTCTCCAACTCTCTAGGCTGGCTCTAGCGGTGCAGACAAAGAGGCGATGCTCACTCACCCGATGATGCCTCCAACGCAGTCGTAGAACTCCTCGATGTCTCCGAGAAACTTGAGCAGCCGTCCGAGCAGCAGCTCCGTCTCCCCGCTCCCAGCCTCGTCCTCCGCCGCCCCCTCCTCGCTCCACCTCCCGACCAGATCGGCCAGGCTGTACAGCGCCTCCCTCAGCGCGCTCCCGCCACCGCCCCCATTGCGGTGGCGCTCGTGGCTGCCGCCGGCCCAGCCGAGCTCCGCGCCGAGCACGTGGTCCTGGCCGGCCGCGACGAGGCATTTGAGCAGGTACGCCTCCCGGGGCCGGAGGCCGCCCAGGACCCCGCGGCTGGACGCGTCGCCGAAGAAGGCCGCGACGCGGGGCTCGGCGTCGAGCGCGCGGAGCTTGTCGCCGAGGGAGCGCGCCGCTCGGAGGCGCGCGCGGGCCGCGGAGAGCCGCGCCACCTCCGCGGCGAGGCGCGGCTGCTGCTCGGCAGCGGAGGGGCCGGGGCCGGGCCCGTGCTCGAGCGAGGCGGTGGAGACGCGCTGCTGCGAGGGCGGGGAGGGGGACGGGGAGGGGAGCGAGGAGAGGACGCGGCTGCGCGCGCCGCGGCGTCGGGGCGGGCGGAGGGGCGGGAGCTGGCGCGGGGTGAGGAGGCGGAGGTGGGGAGGGAGCGCCGGGCGGGAGGGGGTGGCCATGGTTGCTGGCAGCGGTCGAGCGGAGTGGAGGGTGGTGGTGGCGCGGGGAGGCGGGAGAGAGCGAGAGGGGGGATAAGAGGAGCTCGGTGAGAGCGAAACGGGAGGGGGATATGCTCCCGGGCGATACGGTGCGGTGCCATCTCCATATCCCTCGCGCGGCCGACCTGCTCGCGGAGCCGAGACACGAGCCGGACGGGAGGTGCTGGCCTGGTGGGTATATTCGCTCCGCGCGTCGGCCGCGTTTACATTTGTTTTTTGGAAACTGGAATGCGACGTTCGGATGAGCCCGTTGGCTGAGGCCAACTCCACCGCGCGACCCGACCCCAAACAACGGACATCCGTTTTGTTTTATTTTTGTCTTTTTGGATAGGGATTTGGGGTCGTGTCCGGGCCTGTCCTGGGATGCGGTGGCCGTGCGCCAGCGCGCTGCCGCATCCTTTTGCCCCATCATGTCCGTCAAGATCAAGAAATGCCCAAATTTATATTAAAACTAGTTTTGAACCCAAATTTTTGTCTGAAAATTAAAATAGTTTTACAACCCAATTGAAATTGTCTTTAATAAAATAGTTTTACAACCAAATCGAAATTGTCTTAACTGAACATAAAATGGACAAATACATCTATTGGTTGCCAATGTGATCCCACACGTGCTCAACCAAGTCATTTTAAACATTCACATGAGTGTGCCAATCACGCATCTCACGGTGGAATTGGGCAAACTGTTCAAATGTGGCCGGGTCTTGGTGCAGGGGCTCAATATTTTCACCTTGATAATCAAATCCTTGGTCGAAGATACTCTCATCACGCTCGTCCTTGACGATCATGTTGTGCATGATCACGCAAGCAGTCATCACCTCCCAAAGCTTCCCTTCATCCCATGACAGTGCAGGGTTTCAAACGATACCCCACCGGGATTGAAGCACACCAAAAGCACGTTCCACATCCTTTCTAACACTCTCTTGCATTTGAGCAAATCTCTTTCTCTTCTCACCTTGGGGTTTCGAGATTGTCTTCACAAAAGTTGACCACTGAGGATATATACCATCTGCTAGATAGTATCCCTTGTTGTAATGGTGGCCGTTGATCTCAAAGTTGACAGGTGAGGAGTGGCCTTCTGCAAGCCTCGCGAAGACTGGAGAACGCTGCAGCACGTTGATATCATTGTGAGAACCTGTCGTGCCGAAGAAAGAATGCCATATCCAAAGATCTTGTGATGCCACCGCTTCTAATATGACAGTGCACCCGTTAACATGCCCCTTGTACTGGCCCTGCCAAGCAAATGGACAGTTCTTCCACTCCCAGTGCATACAATCTATGCTGCCAAGCATACCTGGAAAGCCTCTAGCTGCGTTGGTCGCCAACAATCTCTCTGTATCAGCGGCAGTTGGCTGCCTCAAGTACTCTGGACCAAAGACCTCGATCACAGCCTGGCAAAACTTGTACATTGACATCAGACATGTTGTCTCACTCATGCACACATACTCATCCACCAAATCGCCTGGAATTCTATATGCAAGCATGCGGATGGCCGCGGTGCATTTCTGGTAGGAGGAGAATTCAATCTTGCCAAGGGCATCCGTCTTGCACTCGAAGTATGGGTCATGAGCAACCACTCCCTCTCGGATACGATTGAACACATGCCTTGCCATACGAAAACGGCGACGAAATTTATCCGGCCTGAAGAGCGGGGTGTTGGCAAAGTAATCTGCATAGAGCAGGGCGTGGCCTCTCTCCCTGTTGCGGTTCAGGTTGGGAGCACGGCCAGAGAGTGACCCCCTGTACCGAGGAAGCTGCCGTTGAATATGGTCGTGAACGACCAGTGCAGCCACCACAAGATTTTCATCATCCGACGACGAATCGTCCGATGAACAAAGGAAGTGATGGAAGAAAAACTCGTCTCCACTGTCCATACCTTTGTTGGCAAAAGGTCGAACACCTTGCGGTCGTGGTGGCGAAGAGGCCGCGATGATCACCTCGACGTAGCAGGTTGGTTGCCGGCCGGCTACAGGCCGCTCTGGAGCTCTCGTCGGAATCTGCCTCGGCCGCCGTGGTACGTCGCCGGCAGTCGTGTCCCCTCTGCCATCGGCAAGGACGGCGATGGCCAAACCTCCTCCGATCGACGACCAAAACTACGGCGGAAGCGCGGGCGTGGTGGCGGCCATGTCGAGACGTGGTTTGGTATGGACGGCGGGGGGGCTGCGCGGTGAGGAGGCGGCCGGAGAATAGCGGCGGCGCCGGCGGCGGGGCGGGGCGGGGAGAGAGGGTGAAGCGTTGGGAGCGAAGGGACTGCTAGTGTCCCCGACAGACGGGCCACGGGGGGGGGGGACAAGGGCGTGCGTCGAGGCCGTCCGCGCGCGTCCGTTTCACCCCAAACCGAGCGCAAATTTGGGCCGGGGATGGGTCGAAAGCGGATGGAATCCGGACATTTGTCCGTTTATGCCCGCGCGCTGGGCCGTCTTATTTGTCCCTTTTACCTCAAACGGATGGGGGCGGACAGGATAGGGTCGCGCGGTGAAGTTGGCCTGAGCCTTGGATTTCGAACAGATGGGCTTGGCCTGTTTCCTTTTTCTAAGGAATGATTATTTTTATTCCCATGCCTAGAAAAAAAGATTATTTTTATGCCCCTTGTTATATCCCATCCGATTGACTTGCCCCTAGTTTCGAAAGACCCTTAGTTTCGCCCGAGCATGTTTGCTTCTCTTATGCTTTTGTCCTTTGACTGTTTGACTGTCACCAACACTTTTGTCATGAATGCAAGTGACATGCATGATGATTTTTTAAACATTCTTATATCTTATTTGTATGTTTCTGAGTTAATATGAATTTGTTATTAAGTTTTCAAAGTGATGGTCAAAGAGCAAAAGCATAAAAGGAGCAAATGTCCTCGCGCAGAACTGGTTTTTTTTCAAATTAGGGGCAAATCAAATGGGTGTGCCCCAATTAGGGTATCGAACGTAATAGCCCATGTCCAAAACGCCCAAGTTGGAGAATGAAGAGGAGGGAAAACATAGAAGTTGTGCTCCATTGCAAAAAAAGGAGTGCAAAAAAATGAAAAAAGACGCTCCCTCCATCAAGGCAAATTCATATTTCTGGATACGTAAATCACCTGTCTAATGCTTTTTTTTGTTACAAGGAAAGAATAACCCAGGGTGAAAAGCCCCTCAGAGGAATTCTCACAAGCACATGTGATTCTCATCTCTCATGGGGGATATCACCCCCTATCCCTGTGTCAGTTTGGGCAGAGATCCAGTGACTGGCCTCTGGCCAGTCACGCCGTGACTGGCGGCCAGCCAGCCATTAGATGAAGGATGGGCAGACCAGATTAATTACTGCAGCATAAACACTAGGGATGAAAACGGCACAAAAACGGACGGAATTGGGTGCTAACATATTTGTTTTCATATTTTTTACAGAAGCGGAATGAATACAGAAACCCGGAAACAAATACTACCGGAAACCGACACGGAGCAAATACAGAGCAGACACGAAAACAAAATGATGTGTTGATCAGAACTTAAAACCCCTGATAACCCACAAGTATAGGGGATCGCAACAGTTTTCGAGGGTATAGTATTCAACCCAAATTTATTGATTCGACACAAGGGGAGCCAAATAATATTCTCAAATGTTAGCAGCTGAGTTGTCAATTCAACCACACCTGGAAACTTAGTATCTGCAGCAAAATATTTAGTAGCAAAGTAATATGATAGTAGTGGTAATGGTAGAAAATGGTAACAGTAGTAAAAGTAATGTTTTTGGTATTTTGTAGTGATGATAGGAATAGCAACGGGAAAGTAAATAAGCGAAGAACAATATATGGAAAGTTCGTAGGCAATGGATCGGTGATGGAGAATTATGCCGGATGCGGTTCATCATGTAACAGTCATAACCTAGGGTGACACAGAACTAGCTCCAGTTCATCAATGTAATGTAGGCATGTATTCCGAATATAGTCATACGTGCTTATGGAAAAGAACTTGCATGACATCTTTTGTCCTACCCTCCAGTGGCAGTGGGGTCCTTACGGAAACTAAGGGATATTAAGGCCTCCTTTTAATAGAGTACCGGAACAAAGCATTAACACATAATGAATACATGAACTCCTCAAACTACGGTCATCACCGGTAAGTATCCCGATTATTGTCACTTCGGGGTTAACGGATCATAACACATAATAGGTGACTATAAACTTGCAAGATAGGATCAAGAACTCTCATATATTGATGAAAACATAATAGGTTCAGATCTGAAATCATGGCACTCGGGCCCTAGTGACAATCATTAAGCATAGCAAAGTCATAGCAACATCAATCTCAGAACATAGTGGATACTAGGGATCAAACCCTAACAAAACTAACTCGATTACATGATAGATCTCATCCAACCCATCACCGTCCAGCAAGCATACGATGGAATTACTCACGCACGGCGGTGAGCATCATGAAATTGGTGATGGAGGATGGTTGATGATGATGATGGCGACAGATTCCCCTCTCCGGAGCCCCGAATGGACTCCACATCAGCCCTCCCGAGAGGTTTTAGGGCTTGGCGGCGGCTTCGTATCGTAAAACGTGATGAATCCTTCTCTCTGATTTTTTTTCTCCCCAAAACATAATATATAGAGTTGGAGTTGGAGTCAGAGGAGCTCTAGGGGGGCACGAGGTAGGGGGCGCGCCCTAGGGGGCAGGCGCGCCCCCACCCTCGTGGACAGGTGGTGGGCCTCCTGGCCTTCATCTTTTGCAGATATTTTTTATATTTTCCAAAAAGTTGCTCCATGAAGTTTCAGGTCATTCCGAGAACGTTTGTTTCTGCACATAAATAACACTGTGGTAATTCTGCTGAAAACAGCGTCAGTCCGGGTTAGTTCCATTCAAATCATGCAAGTTAGAGTCCAAAACAAGGGCAAAAGTGTTTGGAAAAGTAGATACGACGGAGACGTATCAACTCCCCCAAGCTTAAACCTTTGCTTGTCCTCAAGCAATTCAGTTGACAAACTGAGAGTGATAAAGAAAAAAATTTACAAACTCTGTTTGCTCTTGTTGTTGTAAATATGTAAAGCCAGCATTCAATTTTTCAACAAAGATTATGACTAACCACATTCACAATAACGCTTAGGTCTCAAGTTTACTCATATCAATGGCATAATCAACTAGCGAGCAATAATAATAAATCTTGGATGACAACACTTTCTCAAAACAATCATAATATGATATAACAAGATGGTATCTCGCTAGCCCTTTCTGAGACCGCAAAACATAAATGCAGAGCACCTTTAAAGACCAAGGACTGACTAGACATTGTAATTCATGGTAAAAGAGATCCAGTCAAGTCATACTCAATGTAAACTAACAATAATGAATGCAAATGACAGCGGTGCTCTTCAATTGGTGCTTTTTAATAAGAGGATGATGACTCAGCATAAAAGTAAATAGATAGGCTCTTCGCAGAGGGAAGCAGGGATTTGTAGAGGTGTCAGAGCTCGGTTTTGAAATAAAGGTGAATAATATTTTGAGCGGTATACTTTCATTGTCAACATAACAACCAAGAGATGGCGGTATCTTCCATGCTACACACATTATAGGCGGTTCCCAAACAGAATGGTAAATTTTATACTTCCCCTTCTACCAACAAGCATCAATCCATGGCTTGCTCGAAACAACGAGTGCCTCCAACTAACAAGAGTCCCAGGGGGAGTTTTGTTTGCAATTATTTTGATTTAGTTTGCATAAAGCATGGGACTGGGCATCCCGGTGACCAGCCACTTTTCTCGTGAGTGAGGAGCGGAGTCCACTCCTCTTGAGAATAACCCGCCTAACATGGAAGATACAGACAGCCCTAGTTGATACATGAGCTATTCGAGCATACAAAACATGATATTTATTTAAAGGTTTAGAGTTTGGCACATACAAATTTACTTGGAACGGCAGGTAGATACCGTATATAGGTAGGTACGGTGGAGTCATGTGGAATAAGTGGAGGAGTGTGTGGGTGAAAGGATAAGTGGAGGAGGGCCACCGTGGGCCCACGAGGCAGGGGGCGCGCCTAGGGGGTAGGGCGCGCCCTCCACCCTCGTGGGCAGGTGATTAACCCACCTGTTGTGTTCTCAGTGCCAAATATTCTCAAATATTCCAGAAAAAAAATCATATTTAAATTTCAGAGCATTTGGAGAACTTTTATTTTCAGGGTATTTTTATATTGCACGGATAATTCAGATAACAGACAGAAAAATACTATTTTTATTTTATTTAATATAAATAACAGAAAGTAAAAGTGGGGTACAGAAGGTTGTGCTTTCTAGTTTCATCCATCTCATGCTCATCAAAAGGAATCCACTAACAAGGTTGGTCAAGTCTTGTTAACGAACTCATTCCGAATAACATGGAACCGGAGAAATTTTGAATAACACTATGTTGCCTCAACGGGGATATGCACATCCCTAATAATAAGAATATCATATTTCTTCTTGATAGTAGGAAGAGGAAATTCAAAACCTCCAAATATAATCGATGGAATTTTTCCAATAGAGTTGATACTATGAACTTGAGGTTGTTTCCTCGGAAAGTGTACCGTATGCTCATTACCATTAACATGAAAAGTGACACTGCCTTTAGTGCAATCAATAACAGCCCCTGCAGTATTCAAAAAGGGTCTTCCAAGAATAATAGACATACTATCGTCCTCGGGAATATCAAGAATAACAAAATCTGTTAAAATAGTAACGTTTGCAACTACAACAGGCACATCCTCACAAATACCGACAGGTATAGCAGTTGATTTATCAGCCATTTGCAAAGATATTTCAGTAGGTGTCAACTTATTCAAATCAAGTCTACGATATAAAGAGAGAGGCATAACACTAACACCGGCTCCAAGATCACATAAAGCAGTTTTAACATAGTTTCCTTTAATGGAGCATGGTATAGTTGGTACACCGGGATCTCCAAGTTTCTTTGGTATTCCACCCTTAAAAGTATAATTAGCAAGCATGGTGGAAATTTCATCTTCCGGTATCTTTCTTTTATTTGTAAAAATTTCTTTCATATACTTAGCATAAGGATTCATTTTAAGCATATCAGTTAATCACATACGCAAAAAGATGGGTCTAATCATTTTAGCAAAGCGCTCAAAATCCTCATCATCCTTTTTCTTGGATGGTTTGGGAGGAAAAGGCATGGGTTTCTGAACCCATGGTTCTCTTTCTTTACCATGTTTCCTAGCAACAAAGTCTTTCTTATCATAACGTTGATTCTTTGATTGTGGGTTATCAAGATCAACAACAGGTTCAATTTCTATATCATTATCATTACTAGGTTGAGCATCATCATGAACATTATCATTAACATTATTACTAGTTTCAGGTTCATTACCAGATTGTGTTTCAGCATCAAAAATAGAAATATCATTTGGATTCTCGGGTGGTTCAATAACAGGTTCACTAGAAGCATGCAAAGTCCTATCATTTTTCTTTTTCTTCCTTTTAGAAGGACTAGGTGCATCTATATTATTTCTCTGAGAATCTTGCTCAATTCTCTTAGGATGGCCTTCAGGATACAAAGGTTCCTGAGTCATTCTACCACCTCTAGTCATAACTCTAACAGCATTATCATTATTCTTACTATTCAATTCATTGAGCAAATCATTTTGAGCTTTAAGTACTTGTTCTACTTGAGTGGTAACCATAGAAGCATGTTTGCTAATAAGTTTGAGTTCATCTTTGAAATTAGCCATATAATCACCCAAGTGTTCAAGCATATTTGAATTGTATTTCAATTGTCTACCAAAATAAGCATTAAATTCTTCTTGCTTAGCCATAAATTTATCAAACTCATCTAAGCATGGGCTAGCAAACTTAGTAAATGGGATTTCAGCTTTATCATATCTATAGAGAGAATTTACCTTTACTACCTGTGTCAGGTTATCAAGGCCATGAGTTTCTTCAATAGGTAGATGATTAAGATCATATGTTTCTTCAACAGGCGGTAAATTAAGACCACGTATTTCTTCAATAGGAGGTAAATTCTTAACATCTTCAGCTTTAATACCTTTTTCTTTCATAGATTTCTTTGCCTCTTGCATATCTTCAGGACTGAGAAATAGAATACCCCTCTTCTTCGGAGTTGGTTTAGGAATAGGCTCAGGAGTTGGCTCCGGAGGTGTCCAATTATTTTCATTTGTCAACATATTATTCAATAGAATTTCAGCTTCATCCGGTGTTCTTTCCCTGCAGAACTAACACAACTATCCAGGTAATCTCTAGAGGCATCGGTTAGTCCATTATAAAAGATATCAAGTATTTCATTTTTCTTAAGAGGATGATCAGGCAAAGCATTAAGTAATTGGAGAAGCCTCCCCCAAGCTTGTGGGAGACTCTCTTATTTAATTTTCACAAAATTATATATATCCCTTAAAGCAGTTTGTTTCTTATGAGCAGGGAAATATTTAGCAGAGAAGTAATAAATCATATCCTGGGGACTACGCACACAACCAGGATCAAGAGAATTAAACCATATCTTAGCATCACCCTTTAATGAGAACGGAAATATTTTAAGGATATAAAAGTAACGAGTTCTCTCATCAGTAGTGAACAGGGTGGCTGTCGGTGTCAAAACCGGCGCGGATCTCGGGTAGGGGGTCCCGAACTGTGCGTCTAGGCCAGATGGTAACAGAAGGCAGGGAACACGATGTTTTACCCAGGTTCGGGCCCTCTCGATGGAGGTAAAACCCTACGTCCTGCTTGATTAATATTGATGATATGGGTAGTACAAGAGTAGATCTACCACGAGATCAAGGAGGCTAAACCCTAGAAGCTAGCCTATGGTATGATTGTTGTATATGGAGTTGATTGGCTACGGACTACAACCCTCTAGTTTATATAGACACCGGATAGGGTTAGGGTTACATAGAGTCGGTTACAATGGTAGGAGATCTTGAATATCCGCACCACCAAGCTTGCCTTCCACGCCAAGGAAAGTCCCATCCGGACACGGGACGAAGTCTTCAATCTTGTATCTTCATAGTCCAGGAGTCCGGCCGAAGGTATAGTCCGGCTACCCGAACACCCCCTAATCCAGGACTCCCTCAGTAGCCCCTGAACCAGGCTTCAATGATGACGAGTCCAGCGCGCAAATTGTCTTTGGCATTGCAAGGCGGGTTCCTCCTCCAAATCCTTCATAGAAGATTGTAAACACCAAGAGTAGTGTCCGGCTCTGTAAAATAAGCTTCCACATATTGCCATAGAGAGAATAATATTAACACAAATCAAATCTGCTGACGTATTCCGCAGTGTGTCATCACACTACAGCCAAGTCCTTTACTCAAATCGTTTTCACTTTTCCACCTCAGCGTGTTTTGCGAGGCGGTTTTCCTTGGCACGTCTTGTCAAAGCAGAGATCGTGTACCCCCCCTTTTGTGGGATTCTCATCAATACGGACGTGGGTAACCCAACCGCGCCACTTATCACGGCGCTTGGGAGGCATGCGAGTTTTACTAGGCAGGTGGGGACGCACAACCGCATCCGCCCATATAAGGGGATAAGGATCCACCTTTTTACCTACGCCTTCTTCCTCCTTTGCCTATCCATCTCCTGCGCACTCGAGCTCCAGCGCCCAAGCCCACACTTCCCACCTCAACCTTCTCCAGCAATATCCGGAGTGGGAGGCAAGTGGATGGTCTCCTCCGCCGCGGAGGGCCAAGTCAAGAAGCTAAGGAAGGTCGGATACCTGTCCAAGGACATCGTGCACCGGCTTCCCGAAAAGGGGCAACTTCTCCCCACCCCAAGGCCCCATGAGAGGGTAGTATTTCTTCCCCACTTCCTCCGCGGACTGGGTTTTCCACTTCACCCATTTGTCCAGGGGCTCATGTTCTACTACGGCCTGGATTTCCACGATCTGGCCCCGAACTTCATCCTCAACATCTCGGCGTTTATCGTCGTGTGCGAGGCTTTTCTCCGCGTCCGCCCTCATTTCGGCCTCTGGCTCAAGACCTTCAACGTCAAGCCCAAGGTGGTGCGCGGCAGCCAGGTGGAGTGCGGAGGCGCCATGGCGGGCAAGATGGCCAACGTCCTATGGTTCGAGGGCTCTTTTGTGGAGACCCTAAAGGGATGGCAATCCGGGTGGTTTTATATCACCGAGCCGCGCGATCCGAAATGGACCGCAGCCCCCGAGTTCCGATCCGGACCCCCCACGCGGCTTATGTCCTGGAAAGAGACGGGCCTGTCGTGGGGTGACGAAAAAGAGGTGACCGGATTGCAAACATGCATCCAGTCCCTGGTGAACAAGCCAATCCGGCTTGTTAATGTAATCCAGGTTATGCTCGTTCGCCGGATCCTCCCGTGCCAACAACGGGATTTTAATCTGTGGGAGTTCGACCCGGCGCAGCATCAAACCCTCAGCAGGCTCTTCGACACGACGTACGAAGACGCCTGGAAGATGCTATTCAAGGGTGCCGAGGCTCCCGCATCCGCTTCCGAGGATCGCGGATACAGCTCGCAGCGTCACGCTAGCGAGGTAAGCCATCTACCCCTTTTGCAGGATGTTAAGCTTTTTTCATAGTTTGACTCTATGCGGGATCTAAACTCCCTTACCTTTGACAGGCTTGGCGGGCGATATCCGGACCGATTAACTGGCCGGCTCCGCTGCCCGAAGATCCAGCCCCAGCTCTATTAGTGAAGCTGCTGGTTCCGGCGCCTTATGTGGTGCCGGAGAAGAAGGCCAAGAAGAAGAAGACCACGGGGACTCGAAAGAGTGCCCGCAACGTGGTGGTGTCGGACTCGTCATCTGACAAGTCCGAGACGCCCTCCTCCCGTGAAAACAAGGAGGAAGAAGAAAACTCTCCCCCCCAGCGGAGGGAGGAGAGAAGAGGAAGGCCGCCCCAACGGGGGAGGCCGAGGGGTCTAGGAAAAGGAAGACCCCTCCGCCGGACTATGCCCCCAACTCCGAAGAGGGCAAAGAGGAGTGGCCAAACAGGGCCAAGCGTCCGGCGAAATCGTAAGTTCGGATATCAAAGTAACTCATGATGTTCCTTTGTTTGCACAGCTTTCCCTAATGTCGAATGTAATTATGCAGTCCGCCCCGGGCCAAATTCGACAAATCGTCGGGCGGCTCCCTGGACTTATCGGACGTGAACTCAGTTCCGCCCACTGTCTCCCCCCGCACTGCAGACGACGCCGAAGTGGCGTCGCGACAAGCTCCGGGGCAGGAGGAGGTGGTCCCGGAGGAGCCGCAAGGCAACCTCCCGGACTCCAGGAGTGAAGGGGATAAGGCCCCCCAGGGCTCCCAGTCCGGCTTTGTGCCGGACACCGCGCCGGAATCTTCCACAGTTCCGGACCGCGGTAGGCGAACTCCTTCCAAGAGGAGCAAGCCTTCTGAGCCGGCGGCCTCCGTCCAACCGGAGGTGCCGGACAATCTGCTGGAGGTGCTTGACGACGCCTCCATCGACGAGGGGCACCGTACTATTATGAGTACGGTGATCCAGAAGGTTCAGTCCGCCAAGAGCGGACTGACTGAAGCTTGCGCTAGCCTTCTAATAGGCTTCGAGGTAAGTAAAAATATGTAAAAATATTAACACATAGACAGTAGCCCCTGATGCTCTGTTTGGCGTTCGAAAAGAAAAGCCGAATAGAGGATCTATTAAATTTCGCAGGAGTCTAAAAAAAGTCAATATGCGTATGCAGGCTTCGCTGCTATCCACCGCCGCACTGACTGCAGAGGTGGGTGTCCTGAAGCAGGACCTCGAGCGGACCGAGCAAGAGCTCGGCCTTGCCAAGTGGCGGCTCGAGGAGAAAGAAGGTAAGAAATACCTTACAGAAAAAGTGCCTATAAAAAGGCTTGATTGCGAAAAGAATAACAGGATTGTACTGCTTATTGTAGGGGCCACGACGGAGGTGGCGACCCTTAAGCAGGCGCTGTCTGAGGCTGAAAGGAAAACGGCCACGAAGCGCACCGAGCGAGACAGACTTGGGGCTCAGGTCGGCGAGGTGCAGCAAGAGCTTCAGGCTCTCATGAAAAAACATGAGAGTTTGGAGCTTGAGTCGAAGGTGCAAGCATCCGAGCTTGCGACGGCCCTAGAGGCTGCCAAGTCTACCAAGGCCGAAGCCCAAAAGGCCCTCCAAGAGTTGGAGGAGATGAGGAAGATAGCAACGGGTAAGGCATTCTTTATGTAAAGCAGAAATATAAAAGTGAACTACTTGTTACTTACCCGAATCCGGAGCTCTCCAGGGGCATTCGCAGATCTTCCCCGCAGCGTATCCGCCGCCACCGCATTCTATCGAGTTGAAGTGTAGCTCGACGGAGAAGGTGTTCTAGTCTCAGTATTCTGAGGCCGGACACCCTGTGCCCTTGAGCGACCAGCTGAAACAGCTGGTCGAGCTCCACAAGGCGGCCGAACAGGCGATGAAGGGCTTCATAGTTCGGCTGTGGCCCAGAGAGGCTCTGCCTGGGAGCTATTTCGGGCTGGTGCGGCAGCTGGTGGAGGCCTGTCCAAGGCTCGAGGTCATCAAGCGCTCCGTCTGCATCGAAGGCGCCCGTCGGGCCCTTGCCCGTGCAAAGGTGCACTGGGGTAAGATGGATGGTGAGAAGCTTGTGAAGGACGGGCCGCCGCCGAGGAAGGAGCATCGCAAGCCCGAGAACTACTACAAGGATGTTCTTGCAGGTGCCCGCCTTGTGGCGGATGAATGTACCAAGGATGTGATTTTTGAATGAACTCGCTCGTGTTTATCCTGTGCGCTGAAAACTTGTTCATATGCACTAAGCAATGCTTATTGAATTTAAAATATTACTTTCTGTGCGGCCGTTTATCAAAAATTGAGAGATGGCCAGTCGTCGGCTTCTGCCCCCATGCCACTAGTGCTGGGGTGTTCGGGATAAACCTGAGCGCTCTTTTTCCCATAGTTTGGTCCTTCGAGGGAGGCGCTCAGCACAACAAACCAGGCAATCGGACTATAATGCTTGAACACTCTCACTTAGCCATAGAACTCTATAATTTTAAATTTCGGCGAAGCCCCTAGTTCGGAAGACCGAGTTCGGGGCGCTATCCATGCCTTGGCCGGACAAAGCCAGCTCCTCGCTCGAAGCGGCGTAAGCCTTTAGGGACTCGAAAAACCTCTTGAACAGCGACCGGTCTCTCGCCACATCATGACAGTCAGTTTTAGCTTTCTCCACTGAGGTGCTTAACCCAGCTGAACCGGGGCACAATCGCAGTGGTTCTCCTAGTGCTACCTTAGCCGATATAGCGGAACGTAAGGCACCAAAACATAGGAGCCAGGCAAACCCAACTATTGACCCAAATCATGATTCGGAGCCGATGCATATAGTGCTATAAGTTCGGGGTGCCGCAATTGTGAAAGTGTACGGACTTCTCACACCATTATGAGGGGTACTGGAGCCCCTGGCGTGTTTGTCGTACCATGGTGTATGGGTGCAATCATGTCATTTAATAAACATATATGTGAAAAGAAGATAATGCAAAAAATAGACAGAAAGCTATGCATTGTTTATAGAGAGGCTATTTATCAAAGCCGAATGATACAAGTAGTGCGGTAAGCAAAAGATATTGGACTATTTAGTATGTCCTGACCAGGGGCAGGCCGTGGAATTGTATTTAAAACAGGTATACCGCTCGTAACAGAGACCACCTGGGAGTTCCATAATGCGGCATGGCTTGTCTGCCTCCCTGGATCTTGCATCGTTTGTGCGGCAGTCGAATTGCCGAACAAGTCGTCTGAAGTATGGAGTCCTGAAAGTAAGAAAAAATAAAAAAAAGAATCCGGCAGCCCCTAGTACGTTTTAAGCTGTATTTTGGGCGTGCCATTATTGTGCCCCTTCCCCTGTGCCCATGGTATTTCAAGGGCGTAGTTATGTACGCGAGGTACTGGTTTCGTTATGTCGCGAGAGCTGGGGTTGGGGCCGCATTGCTACGCTTGCTCAGAGTGTGCCAGGCGGTCCCGCTGTGGGTTACTCTGGGCGCGCTTGGCAGTGTCTGGCTTTTTAACGGCCGGACTGGAGAATTGCCTAAGAAGGCTACTTTGTACTTCCGCTGTGAGAGCCGCCGTGTGCTCCTCCGTACGGAGGGAGCGTTCGGTGTTTCCGTTGACCGTGATTACTCCTCGAGGGGCTGGCATCTTGAGCTTGAGATATGCGTAGTGCGGCACCACATTGAACTTTGCGAATGCGGTTTGTCCGAGCAGGGCGTGATAGCCACTGCGAAACGGGGCTATATCGAAGATTAACTCTTCGCTTCGGAAATTGTCCGGGGATCCGAAGACCACGTCAAGTGTTAGTGAGCCTGTACAGTTGGCTTCTACACCTGGTATAACGCCTTTAAAGGTCGTTTTTGTGGGCTTAATCCTTGAGGGATCTATGCCCATTTTCCTCACTGTATCCTGATAAAGCAGGTTCAGGCTACTGTTGCCGTCCGTGAGGACTCTTGTGAGATGAAATCTGTCGATGATTGGGTCGAGAACCAATGCGGCGAAGCCACCATGACGGGTGCTAGTGGGATGGTCCCTTCGATCAAAGGTGATCGGGCAGGAGGACCATGGGTTGAACTTTGGGGCGACTGGCTCCATCGCATATACGTCCGGTAGCGCACGCTTCCGCTCCCTCTTGGGAATGTGGGTTGCGTATATCATGTTCACCATCCGCACTTGTGGGGGAAAGCCCTTCTGTCCATTGTTGTTCGGCGGCTTGGGCTCCTCCTCGTCGTCGCTGTGCAGCCCCTTGTCTTTGTTTTCGGCCCTTAACTTGCCTGCCTGCTTGAACACCCAACAATCCCTGTTAGTGTGATTGGCTGGCCTTTCGGGGGTGCCATGTATCTGGCACAAGCGATCGAGTATTCGGTCCAAACTGGACGGGCCCTGAGTATTCTTTTTGAATGCCTTTTTCTACTGACCGGATTTATAGCCTTTGAATCCGGCATTGACTGCCGTGTCTTCATTGCTGTCACTGCCGACGAGGCGTTTTTTCTTATTCCGACGTGTCCTGCCACTTTTGTCCTTGGTATCCGAATTACCAGGGTTCTTTGATAAGTTGTTACTGCGAGCTACCCAGCTGTCTTCTCCCGCGCAAAAGCGGGTCATAAGTGTCGTGAGGGCTGCCATAGATTTCGGTTTTTCCTATCCCAGGTGCCGGGCAAGCCATTCGTCACGGATTTTATGCTTGAAGGCTGCTAGGGCCTCTGCATCCGGACAGTCGACTATCTGGTTTTTCTTTGTTAGGAACCGTGTCCAGAATTGTCTGGCCGATTCCTCTGGCTGCTGAATTATGTGGCTTAAGTCGTCGGCATCCGGTGGTCGCACGTAAGTGCCCTAGAAGTTGTCGAGGAATGCGGCTTCCAGGTCCTCCCAAGAACCGATTGAGTCTGCTGGCAAGCTGTTAAGCCAATGCCGGGCCGGTCCTTTAAGTTTGAGCGGGAGGTATTTGATGGCGTGTAGATCATCGCCGCGTGCCATGTGGATGTGAAGGAGATAATCCTCGATCCATACCACCGGATCTATTGTGCCATCGTATGATTCGATGTTTACGGGTTTGAAACCCTCTGGGATTTTATGATCCATTACTTCATTCGTGAAGCATAGCGGGTGTGCGGCGCCTCTGTACTGGGCTATATCATGACGCAGCTCGGAAGAGCTATGTCTGTTGTGTTCGGCCCGGCCGGATTTGTTGTATCCGGAGTGAAGATCATCGTCACGTGCCGTAGGGCGCCTGCGCGATCCGTAGATCGATCTTGTTTGTCTTGCCTTATCCTCCAGTACGTCTCGCAGGTCTGGCGCATTTTTCCGTGCCTTAGTTGAGCGGCGGCGGGGCATGGCTTGGGTGGAGGGCCGAGAGGCCTCTCTATCGTGGCCGCGAGGTGGCCGGTCTGCCATGTCATGCGCTGGTGATGTAGGTGCTTCCTCCTCTGATCGGGGTAGCGGCCTGCGCTTTGGGTAACTCTTGGAGGGGCGTTCGAGTTCATACTCTTCGGCCGCAAGGACTTCAGTCCATCTGTCAGCTAGTAAATCTTGGGCAGCTCTAAGATGTTGCTGCTTTTTCTTGAGGCTGCTTGCCGTGGCTAAAATCCTGCGTTTGAAACGCTCTTGCTCGGCGTGGTCTGATGGTATGACGAATTCGTCGTCATCGAGGCTTGCCTCGTCTTCGGAGGGAGGCATATAGTTATCATCCTCGACTCGGACTGCCGCTCTCTCATGAGGGCTGTCTTCTCCATCTTCCTGTGCCGAATCTTGCTGAGGTGGGTGTTCTTCGGCGCTATCTGGGGTAGTATTATCTCCCGTGCCGGAATCACCGTTTTTGCTTTGGCGGGATTTAGAGCGGCGCCGCTGACGCTGGCGCTTTGGCTGTTTCTTGGGGGTGTCATCCCCCACTGTTCCATCGCCATCTCCATCTTTTGGAGTATCCACCATATATATGTCATATGACGAGGTGGCCTTCCAGCACCCTACAGGTGCTGGTTCCTGTTCGTCTCCTACATCGTCGTCCATACCGTCGATGTCTTCGAAGCCGAAGTCAAGCATGTCGGTTAAATCATCGACAGTGGCTACAAAGTGGGTGGTGGGTGGGCTTTGAATTTCTTCATCGTCCGTATCCCATCCTCGCTGACCGTGATCCGGCCAGGGCTCTCCTGATAAAGAGAGAGACTTAAGAGAATTCAGGATGACGCCAAAAGGCGAGTGCTGAAAGATGTCTGCGGTGGTGAACTCCATTATCGGCGCCCAATCGGATTCGATTGGCAGGGGCGCGGGGGGTTCGGAGTCCGGGGAGGAGTCCGGATCCTCGGAGTCACGGGTCATGCAGAGTGCGGGGCTAGCGTTCGGCTTGATCGCCTTTGAGATCGCAGCCCCCGAGGTGACGTCCAACCGCTCGTCCTCGATTGGCGCAATAGGCTCCGAGTTAGGGGTCGGAACCGATGCGTGTGCGGCCTCCAGGGCACTGTCCGGAGGCAGAGCTAGATCATGCCCCTCGAGATAGTGCGGCGCGCTTGGCCGTGGCTCGAACCCGTCGAAGATCAAGTCTCCGCGGATGTCAGCCATGTAGTTTAAGCTTCCAAACCTAACTTGATGGCCAGGGGTGTAGCTTTTGATCTGCTCCAGGTGGCCAAGCGAATTGGCCCACAGAGCGAAGCCGCCGAAGACAAAGATCTGTCCGGGGAGAAAAGTCTCACCCTGGACCACATCGTTGTTGATGATCAAAGGAGCCATCGGGCCTAAAGGCGACGACACAGAGGAACTCTCAATGAAAGCACCAATGTCGGTGTCAAAACCGGCGGATCTCGGGTAGGGGGTCCCGAACTATGCGTCTAGGCCGGATGGTAACAGGAGGCAGGGAACATGATGTTTTACCCAGGTTCGGGCCCTCTCGATGGAGGTAAAACCCTACGTCCTGCTTGATTAATATTGATGATATGGGTAGTACAAGAGTAGATCTACCACGAGATCAAGGAGGCTAAACCCTAGAAGCTAGCCTATGGTATGATTGTTGTATATGGAGTTGATTGGCTACGGACTACAACCCTGTTGGAAATATGCCCTAGAGGCAATAATAAAAGCATTATTATTATATTTCCTTGTTCATGATAATTGTCTTTTATTCATGCTATAATTGTGTTATCCGGAAATCGTAATACATGTGTGAATAATAGACACCAACATGTCCCTAGTAAGCCTCTAGTTGACTAGCTCGTTGATCAACAGATAGTCATGGTTTCCTGACTATGGACATTGGATGTCATTGATAACGAGATCACATCATTAGGAGAATGATGTGATGGACAAGACCCAATCCTAAACATAGCACAAGATCGTATAGTTCGTTTGCTAGAGTTTTCCAATGTCAAGTATCCTTTCCTTAGACCATGAGATCGTGTAACTCCCGGATACCGTAGGAGTGCTTTGGGTGTACCAAACGTCACAACGTAACTGGGTGACCATAAAGGTATACTACGGGTATCTCCGAAAGTGTCTGTTGGGTTGACACGGATCAAGATTGGGATTTGTCACTCCGTATGACGGAGAGGTATCACTGGGCCCACTCGGTAATGCATCATCATTATGAGCTCAAAGTGACCAAGTGTCTGGTCACGGGATCATGCATTACAGCACGAGTAAAGTGACTTGCCGGTAACGAGATTGAACAAGGTATTGGGATACCGACGATCGAATCTCGGGCAAGTAGCATACCGATTGACAAAGGGAATTGTATACGGGGTTGCTTGAATCCTCGACATCGTGGTTCATCCGATGAGATCATCGAGGAGCATGTGGGAGCCAACATGGGTATCCAGATCCCACTGTTGGTTATTGACCGGAGAGCAATCTCGGTCATGTCTACATGTCTCCCGAACCCGCAGGGTCTACACACTTAAGGTTCGGTGACGCTAGGGTTGTAGGGATATGTATATGCAATAACCCGAATGTTGTTCGAAGTCCCGGATGAGATCCCGGACGTCACGAGGAGTTTCGGAATGGTCCGGAGGTAAAGAATTATATATAGGAAGTGCTATTTCGGCCATCGGGACAAGTTTCGGGGTCACCGGTATTGTACCAGGACCACCGGAAGGGTCCCGGGGGTCCACCGGGTGGGGCCACCTATCCCGGAGGGCCCCATGGGCTGAAGTGGGAAGGGATCCAGCCCAAAGTGGGCTGGGGAGCCACTTCCCCTAGGGCCCATGCGCCTAGGTGGGGAAACCCTAAAGGGGGGGCGCCCCCTTGCTTGGGGGGCAAGCCCCCCACCCCTTGGCCGCCGCCCCCCTAGGAGATTGCATCTCCTAGGGCCAGCGCCCCCCCTTGGCCCCCCTATATATAGTGGGGGAGATGGAGGACTTCTTACCTTTGCCTTTGGTGCCTCCCTCTCCCTCTCCAACACCTCCTCCTCCTCCATAGAGCTTGGCGAAGCCCTGCCGGAGTACTGCAGCTCCATCACCACCACACCGTCGTGCTGCTGCTGGAGCCATCTTCCTCAACCTCTCCTTCCACCTTGCTGGATCAAGAAGGAGAAGACGTTACGCTGACCGTACGTGTGTTGAACGCGGAGGTGTCGTCCGTTCGGCGCTAGGATCTCCGGTGATTTGGATCACGTCGAGTACGACTTCCTCATCCCCGTTCTTTGAACGCTTTCGCGCGTGATCTACAAAGGTATGTAGATGCAATCCGATCACTCATTGCTAGATGAACTCCTAGATGGATCTTGGTGAAACCGTAGGAAAATTTTTGTTTTCTGCAACGTTCCCCAACAAACCCTCCGGTTTATATAGGCACCGGATAGGGTTAGGGTTACATAGAGTCGGTTACAATGGTAGGAGATCTTGAATATCCGCACCGCCAAGCTTGCCTTCCACGCCAAGGAAAGTCCCATCCGGACACGGGACGAAGTCTTCAATCTTGTATCTTCATAGTCCAGGAGTCCGGCCGAAGGTATAGTCCGACTACCCGAACACCCCCTAATCCAGGACTCCCTCAGTGGCTATATCATTTAATTTAGTAAGATATGTGTAAGTGCATCTAGTGCCACCCCTAGTTGGTTTTGGAGTATTGATGACAAACCTAGTTGAGGGACTAATGTGTTTGTGAGAATTGCAGGATAACACAGGTAGAAGTCCCTCATTGATTCGGTTTTCCTACCAGAGATGACCCCTAAAAATGTATGAAGACATTGATGTCAAAGGTGGTATATGAAGATATTCACATTGAAGACTATGACAAGAGAAGACACCGCATGAAGCCTATGAAGCTCGAAGACTTAGATCTTTCGTAGTTCTTTTTCTTCCGTGTTGAGTCATAGGAACCACCGTACTGTTAAGTGGGGTCCAAGAGAACCAGTCAGAATGACTGAAGTGATGCTTAAACAAAACCTATGTCTTTGAGTGAAGACTATGAGAGCAAATCTTGTCCAGAGTCGGACAAGCCAGCTTTGCTTGTAGCCCAAGTAAAGTTGCCGTGTGAGTTTGAAATCTGACCGTTGGAACACGTGTCAGTTCCTTAGTGACCCAGGGTCATTTCGGACAAATCAGGTCGGGTTGCCTAGTGGCTATAAATAGCCCACCCCCTACAACCATAAACGGTTGGCTGCTTAGATTTAGAGTACGGCTTTTGTCGTTTGAGAGCAACCCACCTCGAAGCCTTTGAGAGAGAATTCCTTGCGAGGATAAAGCCCTAACCACCCAGAGCCAAAGAGAATTAGGCATCACTTAAGTCTTCTTGTTTGTGTGATCTGAAGACTTATTACACTTGAGGACTATGCATCCTCCAGCCGGTTAGGCGTCGCGTTCTGAGCATCCAAGAGACATTGAGGATTGCCGGTGAACGAAGTCTGTGAAGGTTTGGGAGTCTACCTTGAAGACTTACGAGAGTGATTGGGCGAGGTCTGTGTGACCTTAGCTCAAGGGGAATAAGGTGAGGACTGGGTGTCCTGAGCTGCGTGTTCAGGACTGGGTGTCCGGGACTGTGTGTCCTCAGGTTTAAATACCTAGCCGCCCTAACCAGACGTACAGTTGTCACAGCAACTGGAACTGGTCCAGCACATCATTGTCTTCAACGAGTCATTGGTTTCATCCTTCCCTTCTCTTTACGTACTGTTACTCTTTGTGAAGTCATTGTATGATTGCACTATCTTTTATCTTCACTGAGTGATTGCTTGTTCTGTTTGGCTTCATAATATCTTCCTACCTGATCCTTACTACATTGCAGCTATTTGTCATTGTGCTTTCACTCTATTGAATACTTGACTATGGCTTGCCTAGTGTAGTCTACCTTCCGCTGCAGGGTAATATGTTTATTTCTACTGTTTGTCTTCATAACTTCCACGTTTTGAAGACTTTCATAAAAATCGCCTATTCACCCCCCTCTAGTGGATATAACGCACTTTCAATTGGTATCAGAGCAAGGTGCTCCCTTGTTCTGTGTGATTCATTTTAACCACCTGGAGTTTTAGCTATGTCGACTGCAGGGATAAGTAAAGTCTCTGCTGCGTGCCCCGTCTTCGATGGAACTGAATATCCCTACTGGAAGAATAAGATGCGCATGCATCTTGAAGACATTGACGTCGACCTATGGTATGTCGTCAAGAACAACATTCCCAAGGCTGGAGAAGGTGTCACTGCTGCTGATGTCAAGAAGTTCGTTCAACTGGACTCTACTGCCAAGAATATCATCTGTGGTCATCTGACCAAAGGACAATATGGCCGTGTGAGTGCTTTGGAAACATCTAAGCTGGTCTGGGACTGGCTCTCCAAGGTCAATGAAGGCGTCTCAACCAAGAGAGAGATCAGAGAATCAGTGTCCTTCGCAACCTCTTCAATAACTTCAAGCGAAATGACAATGAGAATGTCCATCTCACATTTGACCGACTCACTGACATCACAAATGAGCTTCAAGCCCTCGGCGCTACTGAGATCACCAAGCATGAAGTCGTCAAGACACTACTGAGATCACATGACAGTTCGTTTGACACCCTAGCCCTGATGATACAAGAACGACCTGATTTCAAGACACTCGATCCGTCCGACATACTTGAGAGGCTCAACACACATGAGTTTCAGCTTTCTAAGAAAAGAGATATCTACGGTCCAAACTATGCGCGAACTTGTGCCTTGAAGGCAAAAGTTGTCTCCTCATCTGAAGAAGAATCTGACAGCAGTTATGATGATCCTGAAGACATTGGAAAGGAACTTGCTATGCTTGTGAAGAAGTTCCAAAAATTCACCAAGAAGAAAGGCTTCCGAAAGTCTTCACGATCAAGCTCAAGGAATGATGAAGCTTCTGCTCATGACTACAAGAAGAAAACATGCCACAAGTGCAAGAAAACTGGCCACTTCATCTCTGAGTGTCCGCAGTGGGACAATGAGAACAGAAAGAAGAAGAAGAGCAAGGAATATGACTCTGACGACAAGAAAAAGAAGAAATACTCAAAGTCTTCTTCCAAGTCTTCCTCAAAGTCTTCATCACACAAGAAGAGCTCATCTGGCAAGGCACGTGCGTTTGTTGGCAAGGAAATGGATTCAGAGGAGGAGTCCGCTTCTGAGGAGGCGAAGGTGGAGTCCGAGGAGGAGTCCGATTCTGGCGTTGCAAGTCTGGCTATAGCATACGTTGCCAAGTCCATCTTCAACACTGAAGACAATGACTTCACCACCAACACCGATGCAAATGAGAAGGACTACTCTACTCCTACCTACTGCTTCATGGCACGTGGTGCCAAGGTAAACACACGCACTACCCACTATCAAACATCTAGTGACGATGACTCTGATTGTGGTTCAAGACCCAGCTACAAAACACTTGCTAAAATTGCAACTGAACAACAGAAAGCCAGGGAACATATTCAAAAACTGTTAGACAAAAGCGATGATCGGTTGGGCGCTGAAATGACTCGATCTGAGTCCTTAATTGAAGACAAAAAATCTTCATGTTAAGTATGAGGAACTTGAAAGTCGTCATGAAACGCTCTCAACAACTCATGAAAAGTTTTCCTATGATTATCTTCAAAGGAAGCAAGATCTTGAGAAATTGAGAGCGGCTCATGAAGATCTTCAAAAGGAAAACAAGTCACTTCGCGCCGAACAGATCAGTTCCGCTCAGGAAGGATTTGAACCACCATGTCTTAAATGCATTGAGCGTGATAATGCTACTTCTGTTGCTGAATGTTCTACTGCTGCTACTGTTGCAATATCTTCAACTGTTGATGTGGTAACTAACCCCTCTGCTGAGGATACCACTACTATTGCTGATGAGAATGCTAGGTTGAAGACATTGCTTGAAACAGGGATGTACAAAAGTCTTAAAGGGCATCAGACACTATGTGATGTCCTCAAAAAGCAGATTCTGAACCGAAACCCGAGGAAAGAGGGTGTTGGGTTCGTAAGGAAAATGAATGCTGATGGCACTTACTGGAAACCTGAGTGTAAGTGCATCTAGTGCCACCCCTAGTTGGTTTTGGAGTATTGACGACAAACCTAGTTGAGGGACTAATGTGTTTGTGAGAATTGCAGGATAACACAGGTAGAAATCCCTCATTGATTCGGTTTTACTACCAGAAATGACCCCTAAAAATGTACGAAGACATTGAAGTCAATGGTGGTATATGAAGATATTCACATTGAAGACTATGACAAGAGAAGACACCACGTGAAGCCTATGGAACTCGAAGACTTAGATCTTTCGTAGTTCTTTTTCATTTGTGTTGAGTCATAGGAACCACCGTACTACTAAGTGGGGTCCCTGAGAACCAGTCAGAACGACTGAAGTGATGCCTAATTCAAAAACCTATGTCTTCGAGTGAAGACTATGAGAGCAAATCTTGTCCAGAGTCGGACAAGTCAGCTTTGCTTGTAGCCCAAGTAAAGTTGCCGTGTGAGTTTGAAATCTGACCATTGGAACACGTGTCAGTTCCTTAGTGACCCAGGGTCATTTCGGACAAATCAGGTCGGGTTGCCAAGTGGCTATATATAGCCCACCCCCTACAACCATAAACGGTTGGCTGCTCAGATTTAGTGCACGGCTTTTGTTGTTTGAGAGCAACCCACCTCGAAGCCTTTGAGAGAAAATTCCTAGCGAGGATAAAGCCCTAACCACCCAGAGCCAGAGTAAATTGGGCATCACTTAAGTCTTCTTGTCTGAGAGATCTGAAGACTTATTACACTTGAGGACTGTGCATCCTCCAGCCGGTTAGGCGTCGCGTTCTGAGCATCCAAGAGACATTGTGGATTGCTGGTGAACGAAGTCTGTGAAGGTTTGGGAGTCTACCTTGAAGACTTACCAGAGTGATTGGGCGAGGTCTGTGTGACCTTAGCTCAAGGAGAATACGGTGAGGACTGGGTGTCCTAAGCTGCGTGTTCAGGACTAGGTGTCCGGGACTGTGTGTCCTCAGGTTTAAATACCTAGCCGCTCCAACCAGACGTACAGTTGTCACAGCAACTGGAACTGGTCCAACAAATCATTGTCTTGAACGAGTCACTGGTTTCATCTTCACTTCCTTTTACTTACTGTTACTCATTGGGAAGTCATTGCATGCTTGCTCTATCTTTTGTCTTCACAACGTGACTGTATGATTGTTTGTGATGCATCTAGTGCCACCCCTAGTTGGTTTTGGAGCATTGACGACAAACCTAGTTGAGGGACTAATGTGTTTGTGAGAATTGTAGGATAACACAGGTAGAAGTCCCTCATTGATTCGGTTTTCCTACCAGAGATGACCCCTAAAAATGTATGAAGACATTGAAGTCAAAGGTGGTATATGAAGATATTCACATTGAAGACTATGACAAGAGAAGACACCACATGAAGCCTATGGAGCTCGTAGACTTAGATCTTTCGTAGTTATTTTTCTTTTGCGTTGAGTCATAGGAACCACCGTACTGTTAAGTGGGGTCCAAGAGAACCAGTCAGAATGACTGAAGTGATGCTTAAACAAAACCTATGTCTTCGAGCGAAGACTTTGAGAGCGAATCTTGTCCAGAGTCGGGCAAGTCAGCTTTGCTTGAAGCCCAAGTAAAGTTGCCGTGTGACTTTGAAATCTGACCGTTGGAACACGTGTCAGTTCCTTAGTGACACAGGGTCATTTCGGACAAATCAGGTTGGGTTGCCAAGTGGCTATAAATAGCCCACCCCCCACAACCATAAACGGTTGGCGGCTCAGATTGAGAGAACGGATTTTGTCATTTGAGAGCAACCCACCTCGAAGCCTTTGAGAGAGAATTCCTTGCGAGGATAAAGCCCTAACCACCCAGAGCCAGAGAGAATTGGGCATCACTTAAGTATTCTTGTCTGTGTGATCTGAATACTTATTACACTTGAGGACTGTGCATCTTCTAGCCGGTTAGGCGTCGCGTTCTGAGCATCCAAGAGACATTGTGGATTGCTGGTGAACGAAGTCTGTGAAGGTTTGGGAGTCTACCTTGAAGACTTACCAGAGTGATTGGGTGAGGTCTGTGTGACCTTAGCTCAAGGGGAATACGGTGAGGACTGGGTGCCCTGAGCTGCGTGTTCAGGACTGGGTGTCCGGGACTGTGTGTCCTAAGGTTTGAATACCTAGCCGCCCCAACCAGACATACAGTTGTCACAGCAACTGGAACTGGGTCCAACAAATCATTGTCTTCAACGAGTCACTGGTTTCATCTTCCCTTCCCTTTACTTACTGTTGCTCCTTAGTGAAGTCATTGTATGTTTTGCACTATCTTTTGTCTTCACTGAGTGACTGCATGTTCTGTATGGCTTCATAATATCTTCCTACCTGATCCTTACTACATTGCTACTATTAAGTCATTGTGCTTTCACTTCATTGAATACTTGACTACTGGTTGTCTACTTGTAGTCTACCTCCCGCTGCATGGTAATAGGTTTATTTCTATCGTTTGTCTTCATAACTTCCACGTTTGAAGACTTTCATAAAAATCGGTATTCACCCCCCTCTAGTCGATATAATGCACTTTCAATTGGTATCAGAGCAAGGTGCTCCCTTTGTTCTGTGTGATTCGGTTTAACCACCTGGAGTTTTAGCTTATGTCGACTGCAGGGATAATTAAGTCTCCGCTGCGTGCCCCGTCTTCGATGGAACTGAATATCCCTACTGGAAGAATAAGATGCGCATGCATCTTGAAGCCATTGATGTCGACCTATGGTATGTCGTCGAAAACGGCGTTCCCAAGCTGGAGAAGGTGTCACTGCTGCTGACGTCAAGAAATTTGTTCAACTGGACTCTACTGCAAGAATATCATCTGTGGTCACCTGACCAAAGGACAGTATGGCCTGTGTGAGTGCTTTGAAGACATCTAAGCTGTCTGGGACTGGCTCTCCAAGGTCAATGAAGGCATCTCAACCCAGAGAGATCAGAGAATCAGTGTCCTTCGCAACCTCTTCAACCGCTTCAAGCGAAATGACAATGAGAATGTCCAGCACACTTATTGACCGACTCACTGACATCACAAATGAGCTTCAAGCCCTCGGCGCTACTGAGATCACCAAACATGAAGTCGTCAAGACACTACTGAGATCACTTGATAGTTCGTTTGACATCCTAGCCCTGATGATTCAAGAACGTCCTGATTTCAAGACACTCGATCCATCTGACATACTTGAGAGGCTCAACACACATGAGTTTCAGCTTTCTGAGAAAAGAGATATCTACGGTCCAAACTATGGGCGAACTCGTGCCTTGAAGGCAAAAGCTGTCTCCTCATCTGAAGAAGAATCTGACAGCAGTTCTGATGATCCTGAAGACATTGGAAGGAACTTGCTATGCTTGTGAAGAAGTTCCAAAAATTCACCAAGAAGAAAGGCTTCAGAAAGTCTTCCCGATCAAGCTCAAGGAATGATGAAGCTTCTGCTCACGACTACAAGAAGAAAACATGTCACAAGTGCAAGAAACCTGGCCACTTCATCTCTGAGTGTCCACAGTGGGACAATGAGAACAAAAAGAAGAAGAAGAGCAAGGAATATGACTCTGACGACAAGAAGAAGAAGAAATACTCAAAGTCTTCGTCCAAGTCTTCCTCAAAGTCTTCATCACACAAGAAGAGCTCATCTAGCAAGGAACGTGCGTTTGTTGGCAAGGAAATGGACTCAGAGGAGGAGTCCGCTTCTGAGGAGGCGGAGGTGGATTCTGAGGAGGAGTCCGATTCAGGCATCGCAAGGTCTGGCTACAGCATACGTTGCCAAGTCCATCTTCAATACTGAAGACAATGACCTCGTCACCGACACCGATGCAAATGACAAGGACTACTCCGCTTCTACCTACTGCTTCATGGCTCGCGGTGCCAAGGTAAACACACGCACTACTCACTATCAAACATCTAGTGACGATGACTCTGATTGTGGTTCAAAACCCAGCTACAAAACACTTGCTAAAATTGCAACTGAACAACAGAAAGCTATGGAACATATTCAAAACTGTTAGACAGAAAGCGATGATCTGTTAGGTGCTGAAATGACTCGATCTGAATCCTTAATTGAAGACATAAAAAATCTTCACGTTAAGTATCAGGAACTTGAAAGTCGTCATGAAACTCTCTCAACAACTCATGAAAAGCTTTCCTATGATTATCTTCAAAGGAAGCAAGATCTTGAGAAATTGAGAGCGGTTCATGAAGATCTTCAAAAGGAAAACGAGTCACTTCACTCCAAACAGATCAGTCCCGCTCAGGAAGGATTTGAACCACCATGTCTTAAATGCATTGAGCGTGATAATGCTACTTCTGTTGCTGAATGTTCTACTGCTACTACTGTTGCAATATCTTCAACTGTTGATGTGGTAACTAACCCCTCTGCTGAGGATACCACTGCTATTGCTGATGAGAATGCTAGGTTGAAGACATTGCTTGAAACAGGGATGTACAAAAGTCTTAAAGGGCATCAGACACTATGTGATGTCCTCAAAAAGCAGATTCTGAACCGAAACCCGAGGAAAGAGGGTGTTGGGTTCGTAAGGAAAATGAATGCTGATGGCTCTTACTGGAAACCTGAGCAGTACCCCAAAACCATGTGGTTGCTGCAAAGGAACCTTCAGCAGATCCATCCAATCTATCTGGCTTCACCTTGTGCTAACCCCATTATCATTGATGAATCCTTTGATGCAAACTATATACTGTTTAAGAATCAGAATGGTGAAGTGTTTGCCAGGTACATTGGTACTAACTGCAGGAATGGACCGCCTATGAAGAAGATCTGGGTTCCGAAAAGGTGTCTGGAGAATCTTCCTGTGAATGTCATCATGACACCTCACGTGAAGAAGACAAACCTCAGACCAAAGGCTTCATACGTCCAAAGGCTTCATACAGACAGAGGACTCACCTGAGTCGCACTAACGCAAATGTTTTGCAGGGAAACCATACTCAGGCATATGAATATGAGAGCGGTTCATCAAACCGCCATGTTCATAAGACCAAGAACTATTCTGCTTATTCTTATGAGTACTATTGTCCGCCTGCAAGACTGTTTGCTAGGGCTCCAAAGCCAAAATTCTCAGATGCTGCACTTAGACTTATTGCTTCTCAGCCACCCTTGAAGATGTGGGTGGCTAAGAAAGCTTAACTCTCTTTTGCAGGGAAAGGTCTCCAGCAGAAAACCAAAATCGTCTGACGCTATTGCTGGGGACCTTAAACATCTTGTAGGGCGCAAGATCAAATGCCCGAATGGTCTTACTATGTACTTCGTTCCTGAATCGCTTGCTACTCTCCCTATTAGTCCTAATCTGGATCTAAGCTTTCATAACCCACTGGTTCGTCAAATGTTTTTGCTTCACAATGCTCTTGGTGAAGCCTATCCCCCTAACTGCACTGTAGGGTACGACACCAGCGTCTTCAGAATGGATTATTGATAGTGGGTGTACAAATCACATGACTGGCAAAAGAAGTCTTCTTATGGACTCAACCTTACGTCCATCCGACAAGAGCCACATCACATTTGCTGACACTGGTAAAAGTAAGGTATTGGGTCTAGGTAGAGTTGCAATCTCAAGGGATCAACACATGGATAAAGTCATGCTTGTTGAATCCCTTGGCTTCAACTTAATGTCTGTCTCAATGCTTTGCGATTTGAACATGATCGTAATATTTGGAAAATATCGTTGCCTTGTACTAATGGAATCTGACAAGTCTCTAGTGTTTGAAGGGTATCGAAAAGATGATTTGTACGTGTAGATTTCTCAGCAGGACCACAGCTTGCCATATGTCTTCTAGCAAAAGCTTCAGAATGCTGGCTCTGGCATCGGAGGCTTGGCATGCTGGCATGAGGAACCTCCACACCCTTGCGAAGAAGAAGCATGTCATAGGCATCGAGGGCGTCAAGTTCAAGAAAGACCACTTATGCGGTGCCTGTGAAGCAGGGAAGATGACGAGGGCCAAACATCCTTCGAAGACAATCATGACCACTACTCGACCCTTCGAACTGCTTCACATGGATCTTTTCGGTCCCACTCATTACTCAACTCTTACTACTACTGCATGCCTCTATGGCTTCGTTATTGTTGATGATTACCTAGATACACTTGGGTGCACATAATCCTTTACAAGACTGAAGTGCAGGATGTCTTCAGACGCTTCGCCAATCGAGCTATGAACAATTATGCGCAAGATAAAGCACATCAGAAGTGACAATGGCACTGAATTCAAGAACACTGGCCTTGATACATATCTTGATACCTTGGGCATCACACATGAATTCTCAGCCCCGTACACGCCACAGCAGAATGGCGTCGTCGAACGCAAGAACAGAACACTCATTGAGATGGCCAGAACGATGCTAGATGAATACAAGACCCCAAGAAAATTCTGGCCTGAAGCCATTGATACTGCATGCCATACAATCAATCGTGTTTATCTTCACAAGCTTCTGAACAAGACATCTTATGAGCTCCTTACTGGCAAGAAGCCAAATGTCAGTTACTTCAGAGTATTTGGCGCAAGGTGCTGGATCAAGGACCCACATCACACCTCAAAGTTTGCACCAAAAGCACATGAGGGTTTTATGCTTGGATATGGAAAGGATTCTCACTCCTACAGAGTCTTCAATCTCTTTCATACAAAGTGGTTGAAACAGTGGATGTGCGGTTCGATGAGACCAACGGTTCACAAAGAGAGCAACTGCCAAATGTGCTAGATGAAGTTCCATCCAGTGAATCAATCAAGCTAATGGGAACTGGAGAAATTATACCTTCTGAAGCTCATCCTGAAGAAGAACTTATCATCTAGCACCTGATCAATATGAAGACAATGCTCAGCCTGAAGACATTAATTCTAACAACGACAATGATCAGCAAGAGCAAAGTCTTCGCCCTGTACATCCTCGCGTTGCCAATGAAGTGCAGATTGAAAGAATAATTGATAGCATCAATGCACCCGGTCCACTCACTCGTTCAAGGGCAACTCAGCTAGCATATTTCTGTGGGCACTTCGCATTCGTCTCAATAACAGAACCCAAGAAAGTTGAAGAAGCCTTCATGGAACCTGAATGGATTCAAGCTATGCAAGAAGAGCTTCAATAGTTTGAGCTGAATAATGTATGGGAACTAGTTAAGCGTCCTGATCCACGGAAGCACAATATAATAGGCACCAAATGGATATACCGCAACAAGCAAGATGAGCATGGTCAAGTTGTCAGAAACAAAGCTCGTCTCGTTGCTCAAGGATATACTCAAGTGGAAGGCATTGACTTCGATGAAACATTTGCTCCTGTGGCTAGACTTGAAGCCATACGCATACTGCTGGCCTATGCAAATCATCACAACATACTTCTATATCAAATGGATGTGAAGAGTGCTTTTCTCAATGGCAAGGTTGAAGAAGAAGTGTATGTTGCACAACCGCCTGGCTTTGGAGATCCAAAACATCCTGACATGGTATACAAGCTCAACAAGGCACTGTATGGCCTCAAACAAGCTCCTCGGGCCTGGTATGACACACTCAAATACTTCCTGAAGAGCAAAGGCTTCATACCTGGTTCCCTAGACCCCACTCTCCTCACGAAGGCATATGATGGTGAACTGTTTGTGTGCCAAATATATGTGGATGACATTATCTTCGGCTGCATCAATCAGAAGTACAGTGAAGAGTTTGGATATATGATACATGGTATACAAGCTCAACAAGGCACTGTATGGCCTCAAACAAGCCCCTCGGGCCTGGTATGACACACTCAAGTACTTTCTGAAGAGCAAAGGCTTCATACCTGGTTCCCTAGATCCCACTTTCTTCACGAAGACATATGATGGTGAACTGTTTGTGTGCCAAATTTATGTGGATGACATTATCTTCGGCTGCACCAATCAGAAGTACAGTGAAGAGTTTGGCTATATGATGCAAGAGCAATATCAGATGTCTATGATGGGGGAGCTGAAGTTCTTCCTCGGTCTTCAAATACGACAACAATGCAACAACATCTTCATATCTCAAGATAAGTATCTCAAAGAGTGCCTGAAGAAGTTTGGTATGCAAGACTGCAAAGGCTTCACAACACCAATGCCAGCCAAACATCATCTGGGTCCCGACGACAATGGTAAAGAGTTCGATCAAAAGGTATACCGCTCCATGATTGGTTCTTTGCTTTATTTATGTGCATCTAGGCCAGATATTATGCTTAGTGTTTGCATGTGTGCTGGATTTCAAGCGGCACCAAATGAGTCGCATCACTTAGCTGTGAAGCGAATTCTTCGATATTTGGCTCACACCCCAACTCTCGGATTATGGTATCCAAAGAGCTCAGAGTTTGATCTGGTTGGATTCTCGGATGCTGATTATGCTGGTGACAAGGTTGATCGGAAGTCTACATCAGGCACATGCCACTTTCTGGGACGATCACTTGTCTGTTGGTCTTCAAAGAAGCAGAACTGTGTATCTCTCTCCACTGCTGAATCTGAATACATTGCTGTTGGATCTTGTTGCGCTCAGCTTCTGTGGATGAAGCAAACTCTCAAGGACTATGGCATTCATCTGAAGCAAGTGCCACTTTACTGCGACAACGAAAGCGCCATCAAGATTGCCAACAACCCAGTTCAGCACTCGAAGACAAAACACATTAAAATTCGTCATCACTTTCTCAGAGATCATGTTGTGAAGGAAGATATTGATATCATACACATCAACACTGAAGAGCAATTGGCAGATATCTTCACCAAGCCCTTGGATGAGAAGAGATTTTGCAAGTTACGGTGTGAGCTAAATATCCTGGAATCCTCAAATGTCCTGTGATCAGGCACACATCCTAACACTTGTGCATATTGATGACTTAGATGTGCAACACACGAAGTAACGTATATCTTCAATCAATGAAGACATACATTCTAAGTGTGAATACATTAATGTGGAATTTGACTTCAGAGCGCCACGATAATTGTGCACTGTGTCTGGGTCTAATACTTCCTATACGGTGGGTAACGCCACCCCCAAACGTTCTATTTTGAAGTGTTTCACTCATGGCGTTACCTTGCAATGTCTTCACATTTGATTTGGCTTCAATCTCAACATGTCTTCATGATTATCTTCACTATGTTGATTGTATAGATATATATATATACTAGTGTTCTGTCCTCTACAGCATTCACTTATAGCTATGTCTTCTTGTTTGAATCTTTTGAACTAAGTGAATGTGATCGGACCCTAACCTCTCTATGCTTTCTATCTCAAATTCTATCTCTCCAAGTCATATGCATTCTATTGAAACTATCGAATGTCTTCTCTGCGTCCTTGTCAGCAGAAGACACAGAGACAACCTTTAAGTCCGTTTTCAATGCTCATTTATCCACATGAAATCCGGAGAAGTAGGAACGACCACCTGACAATCCAGACGTGCGTGGGACGTGGAACTGCCCCCAAAATTCCGCATGATGGCCACGTATTACTCAGATGCGAATCGCCAGGGGGCACCTGTGTAATAGCACAGTGCCGCCCCTGTATCTATAAATACAAACTCACCGCGGTCATTATCTCTTCTTCCACCCTCGCACGAACCCTAGCGCCACCGCTAGCCCTCGACGACGCCGGCGACGAAGCGCTTCGCTGCCGCAACCTCTCCGACGCCGTCTTCACGCCGATCGCGGACATCGTCCTCTCCGCCGTTGCCGTAGGTGTCTTCCGTCGCCAAGTTAGGGCACGAAAGATTGAACTGCTTGGCCTCATCTCCCACTCCGTCTAGCAGTTCCAAGTGTGGTAAATAAAACTTCTTTTTACAGCCCCTTTTGATCCTATGGCTCTGTCACTTTCTACCATAAGAAGTTTCTATTCACACAAGTTGGATCTCTCTCAAACTGCATCTCATAACATGCCTAGTATATTCACTTGTGCTTCGCAAAGTAGTTAGATTCCTCACTTGTACTGATCTGTGGGTTCGTACAAATCTGGAACCAACTTCTTATCTGTGAGTGAATGTCTTCGCACGATGAGGTCAATGTCTTCTGAACTGATTTATCTTCAAAATCTTCTGAGAATGCATATGACCTCTTCCCCTTCCCTCGCACCTTAATGCTGTCACAGGTACATGTCCGTGGGAGAATCCTTTGGTTCTCATAGTCTGCATTCATTTGCAGAGTTCTTACAGCATCACATAAATTCTCCTGAAGCCAGTTCCTGTTGGTCCAGCAAGAGAAAGCCTTTGAAGCCTTTGAACATCTTGAAGCCTTTCAAGTTAAAGTTTATGGCTTCAGAGACAGCAGCAAGGAAGGGGGGCAGACAGCGTCGTGGCGGAACATCCAAAGATCTGCCTGATGAACTTGCAGAAATGTATAAAACAGATCCTGAAGAGAATTACGGTTAGCGCAAGACCCGAATCCAATGGATTCGATGCTATTGGGAAGAATAATGGTTCAAATACCGCTTCACAACCCAAGAGTATGCTGAGAAAAGTGCCATCAAAAGACCGTGGGGAGACATCCTATTCAAAAATCTTCTACCCAGGTCCAGAGATGAAGCCATTGCTCAAGGCTTCTATCCATGCATGGTCCGTGGGCCACAGCCTGATGATGCACATCCGTCGTCACTACTCTGGTGTCATGACACAATCTATTCAAGCGCAACTTCCAGTTTGCCCAAAACTCAGCGAAGCAGAACAAGAAGAAATTTGGGTTAGACTTCAACCCTGGTCCCTCAGCACCAAGGGCAGATGGCACATGAGAAGCAGAACCCAATGTCATCGGTCCATATGCCAACCTTGAAGGCCTCATTACCCGCATCTTGGTTCAAGGGACTGCAGTGAATGAGCCTCCCGCTGACTCTGAATCAGAAGAAGCTCCTGCAGTGCTGAAGCCCAAGAAGATGAAGAAGCCAAAAGCTTCAAAGCTGGCCCCTTCACCAAAAATCTCAAGGGCGAAGCCATTGGCAACTGCACCTCCTGAAGACAGTGTGCAGTCTGAAGACTTATCACGCGTCTCCAAGCCCCAGAAGGCCAAGATGCCTCAGCCACACACCGGCCAAGAGCTCACAGCTGTTGCCATTCTGCGCAATGACGCCATTGATCTATCAAGTGATGAAGATCTTGCAGATGACGCTCTTGAGCAACTCATCAAGAGCAAAGAAGAAGCAGAAATCTTCAATAATCTGCCTCTTTTTGATGTCGCTATCATCCACAACTTCATTGACGAGTGGTTTGACACGCCAAACATCAGCTTTGAAGATCTGCAGCTACCCATTGGCCTCAGTGTCGCCTTCCAAGGCGCCATTGCTTCAGAACTTGCCATTGCCCAGCGCATTGTTGAACTGAAGCAGAAGATTGATCATGAAAAGGCTCAGTTCAAGAAGCATATGGCCAAGCTCAGCGTGCAAGAAGTGAAAAACTTCAAGATCATGATGCACGAGCTCAAGGAAAACTTTCTGAAGAAGCGTGCAGGACTCAGGGTTCGTGTGAGCACATGAAGACTCTGGCTGACAGATGTGTGCAAGCCTACAACGAGGCTGAGAAGCGCAAGGCACTTGGGCGTCCTAGCATCGACCCCAGGATGGCCTCAAAGAAAAAGAAGAAGTCTGTTACAGCTGAACCCGAGGCACCAAGGCAGGAAGCAATTCCGATTGTCTTCCCAACTGCAATGACTGGCTCGAAGCCAAAGAGCCGGTCAACCGCTTCAGAGCTCAAGAAGACAAAAACTGCTGAGGCTGAAGCCAGGAAGAGGAAACACTCTGAAGCCTCTCCTACTGCCCCCTCTATGAAAAAGAGGAAGATCAAGAAAGCTCGGGCTGCTCCCACAGAGCCCTTGATAGTTGAACCCATCTCTATGGTTCATCCTGACGCAGAACGTCAACTGACAGTTCATGAGCCTGCTTCCACAGAGGCTCCTGAAGCTGAAGACATTCCAGCAGTCGATCCCATCGCTGCTGAAGACATTGGTCATCATGACAATGTAGAAGATGATGCAGTCATTCCTCAGCTTGAAAACAGCGAACTCATCAGCATTGGTCATCCATTGACGCCAATTGCATAGGATGCTTCATGGGCGGATCGCCCACAAGAGGAAGAAGACAATGAGGCCCAGCCCGCTCAATCTCCACAGGCATCGCCCGCGTTGCACAGGCTTCGCAAAGGTCCAAGGCCTCACGTCTCTGCTGAAGACATTCCGGCTGCATCAGCCGAAGATGAAGAAGTACCACAAGTCCCCTCGTCTCCCCAAGAAGCAGTTCTTACAGAGAACGTGCTTGTGTCCGACCCTCCAACTCTTCAAGTGGAGGATGAAAATCCCGAGGCTGCCACAACCAATAATGAAGCTAATGTGGATCCCTCCCCACCAAAAGCATCAGAAGACAGTGAAGCCACTGATCCTGACACTTCTGTTCCTGAGTCTGCTGCCGGTCCCCAATTTGACTACCATGTTGAGCACATGCCTCAAGTACAGAAGCCAATACCAAGACTGCCAAGGTTTCCAGGTCCTGCATCAGCACCTGGTTCCTTCAACATCAATGGCTTCAGGGCAGATAATACCTTCTTCAACAGCTCCAGGAACCCCTACTCAAGGGAAAGGATTTCATCAGATCAGTTCTGGAGCTATCCTCAGCGCAGCTACTACTCATGCATACTGTACAACCAAGGTCGCATCTTCCCACACAAGCGCCTTGATGTTGAAGCTATTGCTGGCCTGCCCTGTCTAGAAGAAGCGTTGGATTGCTTCAAGCAAGTGGGTCTGCTGCAGTTTGTTACTGATGAAGAGCATTGGAATGAAGAGCTGTTGCTACAATTCTATGCCACACTTCACATCAAAGGATACAACAGAGATCCGAAGACTTGGGTCCTGGAGTGGATGTCCGGCAATGTTCATCACGAAGCCAATGCATTTGATATCATTGAGCTCACTGGCCTGCCCACTCCTGGCAAATTCTTCGAGCAAGGCTGTCAGCTACACACTGAAGCTATTGAAAGCATCTTTCAGAGGCCTGAATCCAATATGAGTCAAATGCTCAGCATGATGAAGCCATTGCCTCAAGATGCTGCTTATCCCACAGAGTTCTTCGTTGAAGACCTTGAGTACCTGCCCAGAACCATCTATCACATCATCAGGCGGACTCTCTGGCCTATCAAAGGGCACTCTCCAAATGCCAAGATCGAGGGTGCAATGAAGACTCTGATATTCTGTATCCTTCATGGCAAATGTTTCAATGCACAGGACTTCTTCATACGCCAACTTGCTGCATCAGGCTCAGATCTGTTTGGTTTGAAGTTCTATGCCCCTTGGGTAATGAGGCTGATCAAACTTCACTCTGCAATCTTGTATCAGCCCTCAGCCCGCAACCATCGGATCTTCTTGCCAGATGTGGATATCTCTGCTGAAGCCATCTATCCTGAACCTGCCAAGCAACCTCTAAGTCTTCAGAATGCAGAACACCAGAGCTTCACTCAAAACATTGAAGGAATTGAAGCCATCTCTCGGGTGTATCCATTGGCTGGCACTACATGTGCACCACGCCCTGCTTCCACTGAAGCCACTGACAGCACAACTGCTCCAAGACCCAAGAAGCGCGCTCGTGTTCTCAATGACCGAGAGCTTCTTGTGGCCCTTCATCAAAAGCAGGATAGGCATCATGACTGGCTGAAGCGACAGATGAAAAGCCTCTTGGTGGATGTCAATCGCATTCGAAATATTGCCACCAAGAATGCCTTCGTTGCACATGAAACATGTCGACACACATGGAAAGGACTCTCGATGATGTGTTCTGAAGCTGATCTTCAAGAGGATGGCTTCAAAGAGCGATTCAAGTTTGACTCCACACCTCCTAGAAGGGCTGTGCTGCGAGGAACACCATCACTTGAAGACTCAGAGTTCTCTTCATCTGCTGCCACAGTGACTGCAAGAATTATCAGGGATGAAGACGATGCTACATCACCTCCACCTCCTTCAGCATGCGTCGACTCTGCACCAAGTTCTTCAGCACCGCCAAACACCACCACCGACCCTGCTGCTCATGGAAACGAGTAGAAAACGCTATGTCTTCAAACCTTTTTGGTCCTCACTGACAAAAGGGGGAGAAGCATATGAGGTTGATAGTCTTCAAGCGGGTCAATATGGGCGGGTGCTTTATTTTGCTATATTTTGCTTCGTGCTTACAACTCCCGTTTTGCTTCTTTGAGTTGTAACACTTAAACTCGATGATCGTCTGCTACTTGTTTGCCACCTTGTTTTGCGAAGATAAATTCCGCGTGTGCGATGATAAATTCCGCACTTAGATCATTCTGCAGACGTCCATTTTTCATTATGCATGTCATTATCTTCATATACTTTTACATGCATAGTGGATTGTCATCATAAGTTGAAGTGGATCTCCACGAGTACAACCTGCCATGTGCATTTGCATTCCAAAAGCAAATTACTTATATGCACATCTTCAGGGGGAGCCCTTGCAACTTATGAAGACAATTCCTTATCATTTAAAATTTCACAGACTATATTCCCCATTGAAAACTTCAACTAGTTTGTCATCAATCACCAAAAAGGGGGAGATTGTAAGTGCATCTAGTGCCACCCCTAGTTGGTTTTGGAGTATTGACGACAAACCTAGTTGAGGGACTAATGTGTTTGTGAGAATTGCAGGATAACACAGGTAGAAGTCCCTCATTGATTCAGTTTTACTACCAGAAATGACCCCTAAAAATGTACGAAGACATTGAAGTCAATGGTGGTATATGAAGATATTCACATTGAAGACTATGACAAGAGAAGACACCACGTGAAGCCTATGGAACTCGAAGACTTAGATCTTTCATAGTTCTTTTTCATTTGTGTTGAGTCATAGGAACCACCGTACTGCTAAGTGGGGTCCAAGAGAACCAGTCAGAACGACTGAAGTGATGCCTAATTCAAAAACCTATGTCTTCAAGTGAAGACTATGAGAGCAAATCTTGTCCAGAGTCGGACAAGTCAGCTTTGCTTGAAGCCCAAGTAAAGTTGCCATGTGAGTTTGAAATCTGACCGTTGGAACACGTGTCAGTTCCTTAGTGACCCAGGGTCATTTCGGACAAATCAGGTCGGGTTGCCAAGTGGCTATATATAGCCCACCCCCTACAACCATAAACGGTTGGCTGCTCAGATTTAGTGCACGGCTTTTGTCGTTTGAGAGCAACCCACCTCGAAGCCTTTGAGAGAAAATTCCTAGCGAGGAGAAAAGCCCTAACCACCCAGAGCCAGAGAACATTGGGCATCACTTAAGTCTTCTTGTCTGTGTGATCTGAAGACTTATTACACTTGAGGACTGTGAATCCTCCAGACGGTTAGGCGTCGCGTTCAGAGCATCCAAGAGACATTGTGGATTGCTAGTGAACGAAGTCTGTGAAGGTTTGGGAGTCTACCTTGAAGACTTACCAGAGTGATTGGGCTAGGACTATGTGACCTTAGCTCAAGGAGAATACGATGAGGACTTGGTGTCCTGAGCTGCGTGTTCAGGACTGGGTGTCCGGGACTGTGTGTCCTCAGGTTTAAATACCTAGCCGCTCCAACCAGACGTACAGTTGTTACAGCAACTGGAACTGGTACAACAAATCATCGTCTTCAACGAGTCACTGGTTTCATCTTCACTTCCTTTTACTTACTCTTACTCATTGTGAAGTCATTGCATGCTTGCTCTATCTTTTGTCTTCACAACGTGACTGTATGATCTATTTGGCTTCATAATATCTTCCTACCTGATCCTTATTACACTGCAGCTATTTGTCATTGTGCTTTCACTCTATTGAATACTTGACCATGGCTTGCCTAGTGTAATCTACCTTCCGCTGCATAGCAATAGGCATATCTCTACTGTTTGTCTTCATCATGTCCACGTTTTGAAGACTTTCATAAAAATCGCCTATTCACCCCCTCTAGTCGATATAACGCACTTTCACTGAGCAGTACCCCAAAACCACATGGGTTGCTGCAAAGGAACCTTCAGCAGATCCATCCAATCTATCTGGCTTCACTTGTGCTAACCCCATTGTCATTGATGAATCCTTTGATGCAAACTATAAACTGTTTAAGAATCAGAATGGTGAAGTGTTTGCCAGGTACATTGGTACTAACTGTAGGAATGGACCGCCTATGAAGAAGATCTGGGTGCCCAAAAGGTGTTTGGAAAATCTTCCTGTGAATGTCGTCATGACACCACAGATGAAGAAGACTAACCCCAGACAACAGGCTTCATACGGCCGAAAGGCTTCATACAGACAGAGGACTCACCTGAGTCGCACTAACGCAAATGTTTTGCAGGGAAACCATACTCAGGCCTATGAATATGAGTGCTGTTCATCGAACCGCCATGTTCATAAGACCAAGAACTATTCTGCTTATTCTTATGAGTACTATTGTCCGCCTGCAAGACTTTTTGCTAGGGCTCCAAAGCCAAAGTTCTCAGACGCTGCACTTAGACTTGTTGCTTCTAAGCCACCCTTGAAGATGTGGGTGGCTAAGAAAGCTTAACTCTCTTTTGCAGGGAAAGGTCTCCAGCAGAAAACCAAAATCGGCTGACGCTATTGCTGGGGATGAAAGTGCATTATATCGACTAGAGGGGGGTGAATAGGCGATTTTTATGAAAGTCTTCAAAAGATGGAAGTTTCGAAGACAAACGATAGAAATAAATCTATTACCACGCAGCGGAAGTTAGACTACACTAGGTAAACCATAGTCATGTATTCAATAAAGTGAAAGCACAATGACTAATAGCAGCTAGGTAGTAAGGATCAGGCAGGAAGATATTAAGAAGCCAAACAGATCACACAGTCACTCAGTGAAGACAAAAGATAGTGCAGACATACAATGACTTCACAAGGAGTAACAGTAAGTAAGGAGAAAGGAAGGATGAAACCAGTGACTCGTTGAAGACAATGATTTGTTGGACCAGTTCCAGTTGCTGTGACAACTGTACGTCTGGTTAGGGTGGCTAGGTATTTAAACCAAAGGACACATAGTCCCGGACTCCCAGTCCTGAACACGCAGCTCAGGACACCCAGTCCTCACCGTATTCCCCTTGAGCTAAGGTCACACAGACCTCGCCCAATCACTCTGGTAAGTCTTCAAGGTAGACTCCCAAACCTTCATAGACTTCATTCACCGACAATCCACAATGTCTCTTGGATGCTCAGAATGCAATGCCTAACCGGCTGGAGGATGCACAGTCCTCAAGTGTAATAAGTCTTCAGATCACTCAGACAAGAAGACTTAAGTGATGCCTAATTCTCTTTGGCTCTGGGTGGTTAGGGCTTTATCCTCGCAAGGAATTCTCTCTCAAAGGCTTCGAGGTGGGTTGCTCTCAAACGACAAAAGCCGTACTCTAAATCTGAGCAGCCAACCGTTTATGGTTGTAGGGGGTGGGCTATTTATAGCCACTAGGCAACCCGACCTGATTTGTCCGAAATGACCCTGGGTCACTAAGGAACTGACACGTGTTCCAACGGTCAGATTTCAAACTCACACGGCAACTTTACTTGGGCTACAAGCAAAGCTGACTTGTCCGACTCTGGACAAGATTTGCTCTCATAGTCTTCACTCAAAGACATAGGTTTTTGTTTAAGCATCACTTCAGTCATTCTGATTGGTTCTCTTGGACCCCACTTAACAGTACGGTGGTTCCTATGACTCAACACAGAAGAAAAAAGAACTACGAAAGATCTAAGTCTTCGAGCTCCATAGGCTTCATGCGATGTCTTCTCTTGTCATAGTCTTCAATGTGAATATCTTCATATACCACCTTTGACATCAATGTCTTCATACATTTTTAGGGGTCATCTTTGGTAGGAAAACCGAATCAATGAGGGACTTCTACCTGTGTTATCCTGCAATTCTCACAAACACATTAGTCCCTCAACTAGGTTTGTCGTCAATACTCCAAAACCAACTAGGGGTGGCACTAGATGCACTTACAATCTCCCCCTTTTGGTGATTGATGACAAACTAGCTGAAGTTTTCAACAGGGAATATAATATGTGAAATTGTAATGGATAAGGAATTGTCTTCATAAGTTGCAAGGGCTCCCCCTGAAGATGTGCATATAAGTAATTTGCTTTTGGAATGCAAATGCACATGGTAGGTTGTGCTTGTGGAGATCCACTTCAACTTATGATGACAATCCGCTATGCATGTGAAAGTATGTGAAGATAATGACATGCATAATGGAAAATGGACGTCTGCAAAATGATCTAAGTGCGGAATTTATCGTTGCACATGCGGAATTTATCATCGCAACACAAGGTAGCAAATAGGTAGCAGACGGCCATCAAGTTTAAGTGTTACAACTCAAAGAACCAAATGTTTTCAAACGAGAGTTGTAAGCATGAAGCAAAATATAAAACACCCGCCCATATGGACCCGCTTGAAGACTATCAAACTCATATGCTTCTCCCCCTTTTGTCAGTAAGGACCAAAAAGGTTTGAAGACATAGAGCATCTACTCGTTCCCATGAGGAGTAGGTGAAGCAGCAGGGTTGTCAGTGGTGTTTGGCGGTGCAGAAGAACTTGGAGCAGTGTCGACGTGTGCTGAAGGAGGTGGCGATGAAGTAGCATCGTCTTCATCCTCGATCACTCTGGCATTCACAGTTGCAGCAGAGGAAGAGAACTCAGAGTCTTCAAGTGATGGAGTTTGTCGCAGCACTGCCCTTCGAGGAGGTGTGGAGTCAAACTTGAATCGCTCAGAGAAGCCATCCTCTTGAAGATCATCTTCAGAACACAGCAGCGTCAGCCCTTTCCATGTGCGTCGAGAGGTTTCATGAGCAACAAAGGCGTTTTTGGTGGCAAGATTGCGAATGCAATTAACATCCACCAAGAGGCTTTGCATTTGACGCTTTAGCCAGTCATGATGCCTATCTTGTTTCTGATGAAGAGCCACCAAAAGCTCTCAGTCATTGAGAACACGAGTGCGCTTCTTGGGTCGTTGGGCAATGGTGCTGTCAGTGGCTTCAGTGGAAGCAGGGCGTGGTGCACATGTAGTGCCAGCCAATGGATACACCCGAGAGATGGCTTCAATTCCTTCAATGTTTTGAGTGAAGCTCTGGTGTTCTGCATTCTGAAGACTTAGAGGTTGCTTGGCAGGTTCAGGATAGATGGCTTCAGCAGAGATATCCACATCTGGCAAGAAGATCCGATGGTTGCGGGCTGAGGGCTGATACAAGATTGCAGAGTGAAGTTTGATCAGCCTCATTACCCAAGGGGCATAGAACTTCAAACCAAACAGATCTGAGCCTGATGCAGCAAGTTGGCGTATGAAGAAGTCCTGTGCATTGAAACATTTGCCATGAAGGATACAGAATATCAGAGTCTTCATTGCACCCTCGATCTTGGCATTTGGAGAGTGCCCTTTGATAGGCCAGAGAGTCCGCCTGATGATGTGATAGATGGTTCTGGGCAGGTACTCAAGGTCTTCAACGAAGAACTCTGTGGGATAAGCAGCATCTTGAGGCAATGGCTTCATCATGCTGAGCATTTGACTCATATTGGATTCAGGCCTCTGAAAGATGCTTTCAATAGCTTCAGTGTGTAGCTGACAGCCTTGCTCGAAGAATTTGCCAGGAGTGGGCAGGCCAGTGAGCTCAATGATATCAAATGCATTGGCTTCGTGATGAACATTGCCGGACATCCACTCCAGGACCCAAGTCTTCGGATCTCTGTTGTATCCTTTGATGTGAAGTGTGGCATAGAATTGTAGCAACAGCTCTTCATTCCAATGCTCTTCATCAGTAACAAACTGCAGCAGACCCACTTGCTTGAAGCAATCCAACGCTTCTTCTAGACAGGGCAGGCCAGCAATAGCTTCAACATCAAGGCGCTTGTGTGGGAAGATGCGACCTTGGTTGTACAGTATGCATGAGTAGTAGCTGCGCTGAGGATAGCTCCAGAACTGATCTGATGAAATCCTTTCCCTTGAGTAGGGGTTCCTGGAGCTGTTGAAGAAGGTATTATCTGCCCTGAAGCCATTGATGTTGAAGGAACCAGGTGCTGATGCAGGACCTGGAAACCTTGGCAGTCTTGGTATTGGCTTCTGTACTTGAGGCATGTGCTCAACATGGTAGTCAAATTGGGGACCGGCAGCAGACTCAGGAACAGAAGTGTCAGGATCAGTGGCTTCACTGTCTTCTGATGCTTTTGGTGGGGAGGGATCCACATTAGCTTCATTATTGGTTGTGGCAGCCTCGGGATTTTCATCCTCCACTTGAAGAGTTGGAGGGTCGGACACAAGCACGTTCTCTGTAAGAACTGCTTCTTGGGGAGACGAGGAGGGGTCTTGTGGTGCTTCTTCTTCGGCTGATGCAGCCGGAATGTCTTCAGCATAGACTTGAGGCCTTGGACCTTTGCGAAGCCTGTGGAACGCGGGCGATGCCTGTGGGATTGAGTGGGCTGGGCCTCATTGTCTTCTTCCTCTTGTGGGCGATCCGCCCATGAAGCATCCTGTGCAATTGGCGTCAGTGGATGGCCAATGCTGATGAGTTCGCTGTTTTCTAGCTGAGGAATGGCTGCATCATCTTCTACATTGTCATGATGACCAATGTCTTCAGCAGCGATGGGATCGACTGCTGGAATGTCTTCAGCTTCAGGAGCCTCTGTGGAAGCAGGCTCATGAACTGTCAGTTGACGTTCTGCGTCAGGATGAACCATAGAGATGGGTTCAACTATCAAGGGCTCTGTGGGAGCAGCCCGAGCTTTCTTGATCTTCCTCTTTTTCATAGAGGGGGCAGTAGGAGAGGCTTCAGAGTGTTTCCTCTTCCTGGCTTCAGCCTCAGCAGTTTTTGTCTTCTTGAGCTCTGAAGCGGTTGACCGGCTCTTTGGCTTCGAGCCAGTCATTGCAGTTGGGAAGACAATCGGAATTGCTTCCTGCCTTGGTGCCTCGGGTTCAGCTGTAACAGACTTCTTCTTTTTCTTTGAGGCCATCCTGGGGTCGATGCTAGGACGCCCAAGTGCCTTGCGCTTCTCAGCCTCGTTGTAGGCTTGCACACATCTGTCAGCCAGAGTCTTCATGTGCTCACACGAACCCTGAGTCCTGCACGCTTCTTCAGAAAGTTTTCCTTGAGCTCGTGCATCATGATCTTGAAGTTTTTCACTTCTTGCACGCTGAGCTTGGCCATATGCTTCTTGAACTGAGCCTTTTCATGATCAATCTTCTGCTTCAGTTCAACAATGCGCTGGGCAATGGCAAGTTCTGAAGCAATGGCGCCTTGGAAGGCGACACTGAGGCCAATGGGTAGCTGCAGATCTTCAAAGCTGATGTTTGGCGTGTCAAACCACTCGTCAATGAAGTTGTGGATGATAGCGACATCAAAAAGAGGCAGATTATTGAAGATTTCTGCTTCTTCTTTGCTCTTGATGAGTTGCTCAAGAGCGTCATCTGCAAGATCTTCATCACTTGATAGATCAATGGCGTCATTGCGCAGAATGGCAACAGCTGTGAGCTCTTGGCCGGTGTGTGGCTGAGGCATCTTGGCCTTCTGGGGCTTGGAGACGCGTGATAAGTCTTCAGACTGCACACTGTCTTCAGGAGGTGCAGTTGCCAATGGCTTCGCCCTTGAGATTTTTGGTGAAGGGGCCAGCTTTGAAGCTTTTGGCTTCTTCATCTTCTTGGGCTTCAGCACTGCAGGAGCTTCTTCTGATTCAGAGTCAGCGGGAGGCTCATTCACTGCAGTCCCTTGAACCAAGATGCGGGTAATGAGGCCTTCAAGGTTGGCATATGGACCGATGACATTGGGTTCTGCTTCTCATGTGCCATCTGCCCTTGGTGCTGAAGGACCAGGGTTGAAGTCTAACCCAAATTCTTCTTGTTCTGCTTCGCTGAGTTTTGGCAAACTGGAAGTTGCGCTTGAATAGATTGTTGTCACGACACCATAGTAGTGACGATGGGTGTGCATCTTCAGGCTGTGGCCCACGGACCATGCATGGATAGAAGCTTTGTTCAATGGCTTCTTCTTTGGACCTGTGTTGAAGATTCTTGTATAGGATGTCTTCCCACGGTCTTTTTATGGCACTTTTGTCAGCATATTCTTGGGTTGTGAAGCGGTATTTTAACCATTGTTCTGCCCGATATCTTCGAATCCATTGGATTCGGGTCTTGCGCTGATTGTAATTCTCTTCAGGATCTGTTTTGTACATTTCTGCGAGTTCATCAGGCAGATCTTTGATGTTCCTCCATGTCGCTGTCTGCCCCCTTCCTTGCTGGTTTTTCTGCAGCCATGAACTTTAACTGGATGGCTTCAAGACGTTCAAAGGCTTCAAAGGTTTTCTTTTGCTGGACCGATAGGAACTGGCTTGGGGAGATTTATGTGATGCTGTAAGAATTCTGCAAATGAATGCAGACTATGAGAACCAAGGGATTCTCCCACGGACATGTACCTGTGACAGCATTAAGGTGTGAGGGAAGGGGAAGATGTCATATGCATTCTCAGAAGATTTTGAAGATAAATCGGTTTAGAAGACATTGACCTCATCGTGCGAAGACATTCACTCATAGATAAGGAGTTGGTTCCAGATTTGTACGAATCCAGAGATCAGTACAAGTGAGGAATCTAACTACTTTGTGAAGCATAAGTGAATATACTGGGCATGTTATGAGATGCAGTTTGAAGAGATCTAGCTTGTGTGAATAGAAATTTCTTGTGGTAGAAAGTGACAGATCCATAGGATCAATGGTGCTGTAAAAAGGCAGTTTTATTTACCACACTGAGAACTGCTAGACGGAGTGGAGATGAGGCCGAGCAGTTTGCTCTTCCGTGCCCTAACTTGGCGACGGAGGAGACCTACGGCGATGGCGGAGAGGACGGTGTCCGTGGTCGGCGTGAAGACGGCGTCGGAGAGGTTGCGGCAGCGAAGCGCTTCGTCGCCGGCGTCGTCGAGAGCTAGCGGTGGCGCTAGGGTTCGTGCGAGGGTGGAAGAAGAGATAGTTACCGCTGTGAGTGTGTATTTATAGGTACAGGGGCGGCACTGTGTTATTACACAGGTGCCCCTGGCGATTCGCATCTGAGGAACGCGTGGCCATTTTGCGGCATTTTGGGGTTTGTTCCATGTCCCACTCACGCCTGGATTGTTGGGTGGTCGTTCCTGCTTCTCCGGGTTTTATGTGGAGGAATGAGCATTGAAAACGGACTTTATGTTTGTCTCTGTATCTTCTGCTGACAAGGACGCAGTGAAGACATTTGAGAGTTTCAATAGAATGCATATGATTTGGAGAGATAGAGTTTGAGATAGAAAGCATAGAGAGGTTGGGGTCCGATCACATTCACTTAGTTCAAAAGATTCAACACGAAGATATAGCTATAAGTGAATGTTGTAGAGGACAGAACACTAGTATATATATATAATCAACATAGTGAAGATAATCATGAAAATATGTTGAGTTTGAAGCCAAACCAAATGTGAAGACATTGCAAGGTAACGCCATGAGTGAAACACTTCAAATAGAACGTTTGGTGGTGGCGTTACCCACCGTATAGGAAGTATTAGACTCAGACACGGCGCACAATTATCGTGGTGCTCCGAAGTCAAATTCCACATTAATGTATTCACACTTAGAATGTATGTCTTCATTGATTGAAGATATACTTTACTTTGTGTGTTGCACATCTAAGTCATCATATGCATAAGTGTTAGGATGTGTGCCTGATCACAGGACATTTGAGGATTCCAGGATATTTAGCTCACACCGTAACTTGCAAAATCTCTTCTCATCCAAGGGCTTGGTGAAGATATCTGCCAATTGCTCTTCAGTGTTGACGTGTATGATGTCAATGTCTTCCTTCACAACATGATCTCTGAGAAAGTGATGACGAATTTCAATGTGCTTTGTCTTCGAGTGCTGAACTGGGTTGTTGGCAATCTTGATGGCGCTTTCGTTGTCGCAGTAGAGTGGCACTTGCTTCAGATGAATGCCATAGTCCTTGAGTGTTTGCTTCATCCACAGAAGCTGAGCGCGGCAAGATCCAGCAGCAATGTATTCAGATTCAGCAGTGGAGAGAGATACACAGTTCTGCTTCTTTGAAGACCAACATACAAGTGATCGTCCCAGAAAGTGACATGTGCCTGATGTAGACTTGCGATCAACCTTGTCACCAGCATAATCAGCATCCGAGAATCCAACCAGATCAAACTCTGAGCCCTTTGGATACCATAATCCTAGAGTTGGGGTGTGAGCCAAATATCGAAGAATTCGCTTCACAGCTAAGTGATGCGACTCCTTTGGTGCCGCTTGAAATCGAGCACACATGCAAACACTAAGCATAATATCTGGCCTAGATGCACATAAATAAAGCAAAGAACCAATCATGGAGCGGTATACCTTTTGATCGAACTCTTTACCATTGTCGTCAGGACCCAGATGATGTTTGGCTGGCATTGGTGTTGTGAAGCCTTTGCAGTCTTGCATACCGAACTTCTTCAGGCAATCTTTGAGATACTTCTCTTGAGATATGAAGATGCCGTTGCGTTGTTGTCGTATTTGAAGACCGAGGAAGAACTTCAGCTCCCCCATCATGGACATCTGATATTGCTCTTGCATCATATATCCAAACTCTTCACTGTACTTCTGATTGGTGCAGCCGAAGATAATGTCATCCACATATATTTGGCACACAAACAGTTCACCATCATATGTCTTCGTGAAGAGTGTGGGATCTAGGGAACCAGGTATGAAGCCTTTGCTCTTCAGGAAGTATTTGAGTGTGTCATACCAGGCCCAAGGGGCTTGTTTGAGGCCATACAGTGCCTTGTTGAGCTTGTATACCATGTCAGGATGTTTTGGATCTTCAAAACCAGGCGGTTGTGCAACATACACTTCTTCTTCAATCTTGCCATTGAGAAAGGCACTCTTCACATCCATTTGATATAGAAGTATGTTATGATGATTTGCATAGGCCAACAGTATACGTATGGCTTCAAGTCTAGCCACAGGAGCAAATGTTTCATCGAAATCAATGCCTTCCACTTGAGTATATCCTTGAGCAACAAGGCGAGCTTTGTTTCTGACAACTTGACCATGCTCATCTTGCTTGTTGCGGTATATCCATTTGGTGCCTATTATGTTGTGCTTCCGTGGATCAGGACGCTTAACCAGTTCCCATACATTATTCAGCTCAAACTGTTGAAGCTCTTCTTGCATAACTTGAATCCATTCAGGTTCCATGAAGGCTTCTTCAACTTTCTTGGGTTCTGATATTGAGACGAATGCGAAGTGCCCACAGAAATTTGCCAGCTGAGTTGCCCTTGAACGAGTGAGTGGACCAGGTGCATTGATGCTGTCAATTATTCTCTCAATCTGCACTTCATTGGCAACACGAGGATGTACAGGGCGAAGACTTTGCTCTTGCTGATCAGTGTTGTTGTTGGGAGGAATGTCTTCAGGCTGAGCATTGTCTTCATGTTGATCAGGTGCTGAGATGATAAGTTCTTCTTCAGGATGAGCTTCAGAAGGTATAATCTCTCCAGTTCCCATTAGCTTGATTGATTCACTAGCTGGAACTTCATCTAGCACATTTGGCAGTTGCTCTCTTTGTGAACCATTAGTCTCATCGAACCGCACATCCACTGTTTCAACCACTTTGTAATGAAAGAGATTGAAGACTCTGTAGGAGTGCGAATCCTTTCCATATCCAAGCATAAAACCCTCATGTGCTTTTGGTGCAAACTTTGAGGTGTGGTGTGGGTCCTTGATCCAGCACCTTGCGCCAAATACTCTGAAGTAACTGACATTTGGCTTCTTGCCAGTTAGGAGTTCATAAGATGTCTTGTTCAGAAGCTTGTGAAGATAAACACGATTGATTGTATGGCATGCAGTGTCAATGGCTTCAGGCCAGAATTTTCTTGGAGTCTTGTATTCATCTAGCATCGTTCTGGCCATCTCAATGAGTGTTCTGTTCTTGCGTTCGACGACGCCATTCTGCTTTGGCGTGTACGGGGCTGAGAATTCATGTGTGATGCCCAAGGTATCAATATATGTATCAAGTCCAGTGTTCTTGAATTCAGTGCCATTGTCACTTCTGATGTGCTTTATCTTGGCGCCATAGTTGTTCATTGCTCGATTGGCGAATCGTCTGAAGACATCCTGCACTTCAGTCTTGTAAAGGATTATGTGCACCCAAGTATATCTAGAATAATCATCAACGATGACAAAGCCATAGAGACAAGTAGTAGTAGTAAGAGTTGAGTAATGAGTGGGACCGAAAAGATCCATGTGAAGCAGTTCGAAGGGTCGAGTAGTAGTCATGATTGTCTTCGAGGGATGTTTGGCCCTCGTCATCTTTCCTGCTTCACAGGCACCGCATAAGTGATCTTTCTTGAACTTGACACCCTCGATGCCTATGACATGCTTCTTCTTTGCAAGGGTGTGGAGGTTCCTCATGCCAGCATGCCCAAGCCTCCGATGCTAGAGCCAGCATTCTGAAGCTTTTGCTAGAAGACATACGGCAAGCTGTGGTCCTGCTGAGAAATTTACCACGTACAGATCATCTTTCCGATACCCTTCAAACACTAGAGACTTGTCAGATTCCATTAGAACAAGGCAACGATATTTTCCAAATATTACGATCATGTTCAAATTGCAAAGCATTGAGACAGACATTAAGTTGAAGCCAAGGGATTCAACAAGCATGACTTTATCCATGTGTTGATCCTTTGAGATTGCAACTCTACCTAGACCCAATACCTTACTTTTACCAGTGTCAGCAAATGTGATGTGGCTCTTGTCGGATGGATGTAAGGTTGAGTCCATAAGAAGGCTTCTTTTGCCACTCATGTGATTTGTACACCCACTATCAATAATCCATTCTGTAGATGCTGGTGTCGTACCCTACAGTGCAGTTAGGGGGATAGGCTTCACGAAGAGAGTTGTGAAGCAAAAACATTTGACGAACCAGTGGGTTATGAAAGCTTAGATCCAGATTACTACTGATAGGGAGAGTAGCAAGCGATTCAGGAACGAAGTACATAGTAAGACCATTCGGGCATTTGATCTTGCGCCCTACAAGATGTTTAAGGTCCCCAGCAATAGCGTCAGAAGATTTTGGTTTTCTGCTGGAGAACTTTCCCTGCAAAAGAGAGTTAAGTCTTCTTATCTTCAAGGGTGGCTTAGAAGCGATAAGTCTAAGTGCAGCGTCTGAAAACTTTGGCTTTGGAGCCCTAGCAAAAAGTCTTGCAGGTGGACAATAGTACTCATAAGAATAGGCAGAATACTTCTTGGTCTTATGAACATGGCGGTTTGATGAACCGCGCTCATATTCATAGGCCTGAGTATGGTTTCCCTGCAAAACATTTGCGTTAGTTCGACTCAGGTGAGTTCTCTGTCTGTATGAAGCCTTTGGGCCGTATGAAGCCTGTGGTCTGGGGTTTGTCTTCTTCAACTTTGGTGTCATGATGACATTCACAAGAAGATTTTCCAAACACCTTTTGGGCACCCAGATCTTCTTCATAGGCGGTCCATTCCTGCAGTTAGTACCAATGTACCTGGCAAACACTTCACCATTCTGATTTTTAAACAGTTTATAGTTTGCATCAAAGGATTCATCAATGACAATGGGGTTAGCACAAGTGAAGCCAGATAGACTGGATGGATCTGCTGAAGGTTCCTTTGCAGCAACCCATGTGGTTTTGGGATACTGCTCAAGTTTCCAGTAAGAGCCATCAGCATTCATTTTCCTTATGAACCCAACACCCTCTTTCCCCGGGTTTCGGTTCAGAATCTACCTTTTGAGGACATCACATAGTGTCTGATGCCCTTTAAGACTTTTGTACATCCCCTGTTTCAAGCAATGTCTTCAACCTAGCATTCTCATCAGCAATAGCAGTGGTATCCTCAGCAGAGGGGTTAGTTACCACATCAACAGTTGATGTAGGAACGGAAGTATGTCTAGAGGGGGGTGATTAGACTACTTGACCAAATATAAACTTAACCTTTTCCCAATTTTAGTTCTTGGCAGATTTTAGCTATTGTAGGACAAGTCAAGCAATCATCACACAATTCAAGCAAGCATGCAAAGAGTATATTGGCAGCGGAAAGTAAAGCATGCAACTTGCAAGAATGTAAAGGGAAGGGTTTGGAGAATTCAAACGCAATTGGAGACACGGATGTTTTTCCCGTGGTTCGGATAGGTGGTGCTATCCTACATCCACGTTGATGGAGACTTCAACCCACAAAGGGCAACGGTTGCGCGAGTCCACGGAGGGCTCCACCCATGAAGGGTAATGGTTGCACGAGTCCACGGAGGGCTCCACCCATGAAGGGTCCACGAAGAAGCAACCACCCATGAAGGGTCCACGAAGAAGCAACCTTGTCTATCCCACCATGGCCATCGCCCACGAAGGACTTGCCTCACTAGCGGTAGATCTTCACGAAGTAGGCGATCTCCTTGCCCTTACAAACTCCTTGGTTCAACTCCACAATCTTGTCGGAGGCTCCCAAGTGACACCTAGCCAATCTAGGAGACACCACTCTCCAAGAAGTAACAAATGGTGTGTTGATGATGAACTCCTTGCTCTTGTGCTTCAAATGATAGTCTCCCCAACACTCAACTCTCTCTCATAGGATTTGGATTTTGTGGAAAGAAGATTTGAGTGGAAAGCAACTTGGGGAAGGCTAGAGATCAAGATTCATATGGTAGGAATGGAATATCTTGGTCTCAACCCATGAGTAGGTGGTTCTCTCTCAGAACATATGAGTTGGAATTGTGTATGTGTTCTGATGGCTCTCTCCACGAATGAAGAGGAGGTGGAGGGGTATATATAACCTCCACACAAAATCCAACCGTTACACACAGTTTTCCAATCTCGGTGGGACCGAATCAACAAACTCGGTCGGAGCGAAAAGTTAAACCTAGTGACCGTTAGAGATTTTCGGTGGGACTGACATGCAACTCGGTAGGACCGATATGGTTAGGGTTTGGGCATAACGTAATCTTGGTGAGACCGATTACACAAACTCGGTGAGACCGAGTTTGGTAATAAGCTAACCAGAGAGTTGGTCAGGTAAACTCGGTGGGACCGATTTGCTCTTTCGGTGAGACCGAAAAGTTACAAAAAGGAAACGAAGAGTTTACACTGCAATCTCGGTGGGACCGATTCGCTCTTTCGGTGAGACCGAAAAGTTACGAAAGGGAAACAGAGAGTTTGCAATCCCATCTCGGTGAGACCGAGATCCCTATCGGTAGAACCGAATTGCTAGGGTTTGGCTGTGGCTTATGACAAGTGAAACTCAGTGGCGCCGGATAGAAAGAATCGGTAGGACCGAGTTTGGCTTAGGGTTTAGGTCATATGTGGATATGGGAAAGTAGTTGAGGGTTTTGGAGCATATCACTAAGCACATGAAGCAAGAGGTTCATTAAGCAACACCTCATCCCTCCTTGATAGTATTGGCTTTTCCTAAAGACTCAATGTGATCTTGGATCACTAAAATATAAAATGAAGAGTCTTGAGCTTTTGAGCTTGAGCCAATCCTTTGTCCTTAGCATTTTGAGGGTTCCACTTTCACATCCATGCCATGCCAATCATTGAGCTTTCCTGAAATAGTCATCTTGGAATAGCATTAGCTCAACTAGCTATATGTTGTTATGAATTACCAAAACCACCTAGGGATAGTTGCACTTTCAATCTCCCCCTTTTTGGTAATTGATGACAACATATAGATCAAAGCTTCGACAAATGATAATAAGCATGAAATATATCGTCGCTTTGAGAAGTATGTGACAAGTAAGAGCTCCCCCTAAATTTGTGCATATTTCCGAGGTTCGGGTAGACGCGTCCGGAAAGGTACTCAACCCGGCGCCCAAGACGCCGGCTGGGGATTCCGGCCGACACCCCAACTCAAACGACAACAAGCGCAAGGGCCCCGCGCCGCCTCCCGCTAGCCGGCAGGTGGCCACGGTCGAAGATGCGCCGCCCGAAGAACGACCGGCGCCCAAGAAGCCCAAGGGCGGCAGGCCGGTTTGGCAGCCCGCCTTCTCCTACGAGCAAACCCTCGACGCCCCTTGCAAGTTCCATAGCGGCGCGAAGCCGTCCAACCACATGACCCGGAAGTGCAACTGGCTCACCCGAATCTCTATGGGCGAGGGGCTCTTGCCACCTCCGCCTGCCGGCCCGCCGCCTCCGGCCGCTCGGCCCGCAGTCGGAGCCGTGCATGACGAGTTCCCTGATGAGCAAGCAACCTACATCGTCTTTACAAGCCAGCCCGAAGACCGGCGCGGCAAACGCCGAGAGCGCCAGGAAGTTGGCGTGGTCGCTGCCAACCCCGCTGGACACATGCATTGGTCAGAAAAGCCCATCAGCTGGAGCCGGGCCGACCATCCGGAGGTGATGCCGTCTCCCGGCTCTTATGCTCTGGTCCTGGAAGCCACCCTTGCGACGGACAGACGCACCGCCCGCTTCTCCCGTGTGTTGATAGACGGCGGGAGCAGCATCAACATCCTGTATCGTGACACCCTGGAGAAGCTGAACGTCAAGACAAAACAGCTCACGCCCACTCGGACAGTTTTCCACGGCATCGTACCCGGCCTGTCCTGTGCCCCCATTGGCAAAATCAAGATTGATGTACTTTTTGGGGACAAGGAGCATTTCCGCCGGGAAGCGATCTGGTTTGAAGTGGTGGACCTGGAGAGCCCTTACCATGCATTGCTGGGCCGACCTGCTTTGGCCAAATTCATGGCAGTTCCCCACTATGCATACCTCAAGATGAAGATACTCAAGGGTCTTTCCAGCCGGCCAAGGAGACGAAGAAGATACCTCTTGACCCCGAGCATCCAGAGAGGTTTGCCGTCATCGGGGCAAACCTGAACAGCAAATAGGAAGGCGAGCTCGCCGATTTCCTCCGTGAGAATCGGGACATCTTTGCGTGGTCCCCCAAGGACATGCCGGGTGTTCCGAGGAAATTCGCCGAGCACAAACTACATGTTCGAGAAGACGCAAAGCCAGTCAGACAACCCCTTCGCCGACTGTCGGAGGAGAAACGCAGGATTGTAGGGGAGGAGATAGCCCGGCTCTTGGCGGCCGGCTTTATCATGGAAGTTTTCTTTCCAGAGTGGCTCGCCAACCCGGTCCTTGTGCTAAAGAAGAATAACAAGTGGCGCATGTGTATAGACTACACAAGTCTCAACAAGGCTTGCCCCAAAGATCCTTTTGCCCTGCCAAGGATTGACCAAGTGATAGACTCCACGGCCGGATGCGAGCTGTTGAGTTTTTTGGATGCTTACTCCGGATATCACCAGATAAAGCTAGACCCGGACGACCGCCTGAAGACCGCCTTCATCACGTCGTTCGGAGCCTTCTGCTACCTGACTATGACATTCGGCTTGAGAAATGCCGGTGCCACCTTTCAGCGTTGCATGCAGAAGTGCCTCCTCAAGCAGCTCGGCAGGAACGCTCACGTTTACGTGGACGACATCATGGTGAAGACGGAGAAGCGTGGCACCTTGCTAGAAGACCTCAAGGAAACATTTGAGAACCTGCGCCGGTTCCAAATCAAGCTTAACCCCGAGAAATGCGTGTTCGGGGTGCCAGCCGGCCAGCTCCTAGGCTTCCTGGTCTCCGAACGCGGCATCGAATGCAACCCGGTGAAGATCAAGGCCATCGAGAGAATGACGATCCCTACCAAGCTTCGAGACATTCAGAAGTTCACCGGGTGCTTGGCCTCCTTGAACTGCTTCATGAGCCGGCTCGGAGAGAAAGCTCTCCCCCTCTACCGCCTCATGAAGAAGAGCACTCACTTCGAGTGGAACGACCAGGCCGACCAAGCTTTTCACGAGCTGAAGAAGATGCTGGCCACGCCACCTGTCCTCGCGGCGCCGACTGAGAAAGAGCCCATGCTCCTTTACATCGCTGCGACCAGCCGGGTGGTCAGCACCGTCATCGTAGTCCAGCGCCTGGAAGAAGGCCGAGCCCAGCCGGTGCAGAGGCCGGTGTATTATTTGAGCGAGGTGCTGTCCGCCTCAAAGCAGAACTACCCGCACTACCAAAAGATGTGTTACGGCGTGTACTTCACCGCCAAGAAGCTAAAGCCCTACTTTCAAGAGAATCCCGTCACGGTCGTATGCACTGCCCTGCTAGCCGAGATCATAGGCAGCCGGGATGCATCCGGCCGGGTGGCGAAATGGGCCATCGAGCTGGCCTCGTACACGATCTTCTACCAGCCCCGCACTGCCATCAAGTCCCAAGCACTGGCCGACTTCCTCGTCGACTGGGCCGAGACCCAGTACCTGCCGCCGGCTCCCGACTCCACCCATTGGCGCATGCACTTCGACGGGTCCAAAATGCGCACCGGCTTGGGAGTCGGCATCGTCCTTACCTCTCCCAAAGGTGACAAGCTCAGATACACGCTACAGATCCACTTTGCCGCCTCCAACAATGTGGCCGAGTACGAGGCGCTCATACACGGGCTCCGGCTTGCCAAAGAACTTGGCATTCGCCAAATCCTATGTTATGGCGACTCGGACCTGGTAGTCCAGCAATCATCCGGCGACTGGGACACCAAGGACGCAAATATAGCGAGCTACCGCTTCCTGGTCCAACAACTCAGCGGATACTTTGAAGGATGCGAGTTCCTCCACGTACCACGAGCCAACAACGAGCCAGCCGATGCCCTGGCTCGAATAGGCTCCACTCGGCAAGAAATTCCAACCGGCGTCGCTCTACAACGCCTCCTCAAGCCCTCCATCAAGCCATCTCCAGAATCCGACTCCATCTTCGTGCCGCCTGACCCCGATGCGGCGGGTCCGGCTCGAAGAACCAAGCAGCCGACCCCAAGACTACCGCAGCTGGCTCGGGGACTTCGGCAACCGGCTCGGGGACTACCACACCCGGCTCGGGGACTGCGGTAGCCGGCCCGGGGACTGCACCAGCACAACAGCCGGCGGCCGACTCCAGCATTTCACCACCCAGACCGCCCACCCTGATGGAAGTAGCCACATTGGCAGTAGAAGAAGTCGCGGCCCCATCATAGGCTCAGTCCATCCTCAACTTCCTAGTAAACCAAGACCTGCCGGCGGACGAAACAGAAGAAAGACAAGTCCAACGTCGAGCCGGAGCATACACAATCGTCAACAGAGAACTACTCAAGCGCAGCGTCACTGGAATCCTCCAACGGTGTGTCGAGCAAGAGAAGGGCATTGCAATCCTCACAGACATTCACCAAGGAGAATGCGGCCACCATGCGGCCTCAAGATCACTTGTCGCCAAAGCCTTCCGCCATGGTTTCTTCTGGCCGACTGCTTTGGATGACGCCAAAGAATTAGTCAAGCATTCCAAGGGATGCCAGCTCTTCAGCTCCAAGCAACACATGCCGGCTTCGGCACTCAAGACCATTCCCCTCACTTGGCCCTTTGCCTTTTGGGGACTGGACATGGTGGGCCCATTCAAGACGGCGCGCGGCAGCATGACGCATTTGCTCGTCGCCGTGGACAAATTCACCAAGTGGGTTGAGGCAAAGCCGATCAAGAAGCTGAATGGGCCGACTTCCGTGACGTTCATCGCGGACATAACAACTCGGTACGGCGTGCCGCACAGCATCATCACCGACAATGGCACGAATTTTGCCAAAGGAGCCTTGGCACGTTTCTGCGCAGCCCAAGGTATCCGGCTGGACTTAGCATCCGTCGCCCACCCGCAGTCAAACGGCCAGGTCGAGCGAGCCAACGGCCTCATCCTCTCCGGCATCAAGCCCCGACTGGTTGTACCTCTGGAGCGCTCAGCCGGCTGTTGGCTCGATGAGCTGCCGGCTGTCCTCTGGAGTCTGCGCACTACACCAAACAAGTCAACCGGCTTCACCCCTTTCTTCCTTGTGTATGGTGCCGAGGCGGTCATCCCAACTGACATCGAATTCGACTCGCCTCGAGTAACCATGTACACGGAAGCGGAGGCCAAGGAAGCACGAGAAGATGACGTCGACCTGCTGGAAGAAAGCTGGCTGTTAGCCCTCAGCCGGTCTACAATTTACCAGCAGGGTTTGCGCCGCTACCACAGCCGGAAGGTCAGGCCAAGATCTTTCCAAGAGGGCGACCTTGTGCTTCGGCTGATCTAGCGAACAGCCGGCCAGCACAAGCTCTCAGCCCCTTGGGAAGGCCCTTTCGTCATCAGCAGAGCTCTAGGAAACGACTCCTACTACCTGATCGACGCACAGAAGCCGAAGGCACGCAAGAGAGACGACTCCGGCAAGGAGTCGGAACGGCCATGGAACGCCAACCTCCTTCGAAGATTTTACAGTTGAAAGGTAGTATGTATCACGCTAACTTTTGTATTAAGTACAAGACAATAGGCTCCCCAAGGAGGGCTCGGGGACTGCCATCCCTTATTTATGAATGAAAAGTATCATGCTTATGACCTTGTCGTATCATTTACTTATTCCGTCCGGCACCGAGTTCGACTAGTCGGCTCGGGGACTGGCTGACTGAAGTTATGTTAGAAGTCCTACCCGCAGTCAGACAAGTAGTGTGCCGGCTCTCAAGCCTTCTCTTGCCAAAAGTCGCAGTTCGAAGAACCGGCTGTCCGGCTGGCAAGAGTTAAAGGTAGGAACGACCGCCCACACGAAAAACGGCTAGGGACTAACGGACTAATATAACAAAAGCCGGTTTTTCTCACACCGCCGACTGGCTACCAGAGTAGCCGGCCGGCCGGTTTCCATTCACTTTACTTTAATCCAAGAAAGCTCAAGTACTTGCCTCCCCAAAGAGGGAAGGCGGCAAAGGAAAAAGCCTAAGGATAAACAAGCATACGCGAATGGAAACCAAACGTGCACATGATAATATTTACATAAAAAGACCTCCAAGAGGCCAGCATTCAACATAGTTTGGATACACCCCCAGTGGGTGGAACTGCGAAAACTTAACAAAGATTGTTCAAAGACAACAAAGCAGGAAAGATAAAGACGGCAGGTCAAGCTGGCGGAGCGGCCGACAAGCCAGACTAGTTGGCGGAGACGGTCGTGCCGGCTGAAGGAGCGGCCGGCTGACGAACTTCGGCTTGGTCGCCGCCTCCCGCAGAGGGCGCGCTTCCACGCGCCTCGTTGCTGGAGGCCCGGTCGGCCTGAGGTCGGCTGGTTGTTCCACCAGCCGGCTCGACGTCTCCACCGTCCTCGTCTTCGTCTTCTTCACCCTCGTCGCTGGAGGCAATCTCCTCCGCCGAGTCCTCGCCCACCGCCGGGTTCAGCCCGAACCACTCCTCCGGCTGAGCGACACCGTCATCATCGATTTCGAGTGTGAAAACGCTGATGTCGGTGCACTCGGCGATCGTCGAAGCCCGCTGGGCGATAGCCGGCCTCACCGCCTCCAGCTCTGCGTCGGCCTCCATCCGCCAAGTGCGCAGCTGGTCCAGGCTCAGCCCTGGGTACCAAGCCCGAACGAATTCCAACGCCCGCCCGGCTCCGAGGCGGGCCGCTGACGCTTTCCAAGCCTCGAAGCGACCAACTGCGACTTCCAGCCAGTCGGCAGTTCGGCTTGGAGTGCGGGGGATCGTCTCGCCGGGCCAGAGGGCGGCCAGCACTTGCGCCCCGGCACGTTGGAGCCGGCGAAGCATCCGATGAGCCGGCTGCAACCGTGCCTGGACAGCCAGGAGCTGCTCCTCAAGGGTCCGGTTTGCATCCGGCGTGATGTCGGCCCCCGCTTGCCGGCGCGCCTCGCGATGGGCCTCAATGCTTTGGGCGGCGAAGGCGGAGTAGCCCGGGAAGTAATCTGCAAGAAACTACAAGCAACAGCTCAAGATAAGTCAAAAGACCCAGGCGGCAAGGGGCAGGAGAAGGGCCGAGGAAGGCAACTTACCGTCGATCAAGTCCTCTATCCGGCCGAAGCCTTCGTCCAGGGCTCGCCGGGTCTCAGACCAGCTCGCCGCCTCCATCTCATACTCCGCCAGCAAGGTGGATTCACTTTCCCGCGCCGCCTGCAGGGCCGCTTTGTGGCTTTCCTCTTGGTCGGCCAGCTTCTTGGCCAGGCGATCCCGTTCCTGGACCAAGGCAGCGCACTCGGCCTCTTTGGTGTAAAGGGCGGCCTTCGCTTCGCCAAGCTCCTTCCTCAAGTCGGCGTTGGCCCCTGAAGACAAAGAAAAAGAAAAATCAATAAGAAAAGAGTCGTCAAGAAAGATCCGACCCGACTGCGCAGCAGTCGGCCCGAATCTCGGGGACTACACCCAGTGGGTGCGCTGACGCGCCCCCACAGGAGACAGACAAAACCAAGTACTTACTTTGGCTGTTGGCCAGGTCGTCGGTCCGCCGGCTCAACTCTTGAGCCTGGGAGTTGAAGGCGGCAGCACGAAGGTTGTGGTATTCCTGAAAATTCAGAAAAAGCAAAGTAAGATAGCCGTCAAGAAAGATCCGACCCAACTGCGCAGCAGTCGGCCCGAATCTCGGGGACTACACCCAGTGGGTGCGCTGACGCGCCCCCACGGAAGAAATCAAGAAAGCAAAGCAGCCAAGAGCAAAGGACTCACCCGGATAGTGGTTCGCGTTGACAAGAACTCTTGGTTGAGCTGTTGCAGCAAGGCGGCTTGAGCATGTAGCCGGCTCCGGACCCCTTGAGCCGAAGCATCCAGCTCGCCAGTCCCCCCGCTGGGAGTCCACTCGGACACGGCGGTGCTGGCCGCCTCCAGATCTCCCGCCGGCTGGCCTGCGCCCGCGGCTCGGCGCAACTCCGGCGGAGCAGCGCCTCCCCCAGCACGCCGGCCCGTCGCCAGCTGCACCTCGAGGCCGGCTCTGCTCTCCGGTTCACCTCCGACCGGCTCCTCTGGCGCCGCTGACGATTGAACGCCTTGGCCCGCTCCGGTTGGCGCCGCAGACGGTGCTCTCCCCGCCAAGGCCATGGGGTCCTCCTCCCTCTCCAACAGCGGCGGGTCTTGGATGATCTCCTCCGCCAAGGGCAACGGGGTGTCGGGGCTACGGCTCGGAGAGGAACGGCGAGCAGTGGAGGCTGGCTGCGCGAGCTTTCCGCCTCCGTCTCCGCGGTAGCCGCCTCCCTCTGGGCCTTGGCTACCGCTTCGGCCTGCTCCTTCGCCGCCTGGGCGGCCGCCTTCTCCGCCGCCTCGCGCTCCTCCCGCGCTTCGCGGGCGTTCCACTCTGTGGCCTCCCTAAGATCGGCGCGGGGGTCCACGCGGCGGGAGCTCGAAGACCCTCTAGCCAGCCCCACGACGGAGCCGCCCGGGCCTCGCTCAAGGGAAAGCGGCACCCTGTCCAGCAAGCGAGGAAAAGTTAAGAAGAAAATTCGAAGAAAAAGAGAACAATGATGAGAATGCGGCAAGGCAATTGAAGACTTACGCTGAGACCGCCTGGGGCTGTTTCACAGCCTTGCGGAAGCGGGCCGCCTTCGCGGCCACCTCATCTCGCTTTGTCGCCGCGGCGGAAGGCTTGGACTTCTTCGACCGACTGCCAAAGAGGCCTAGAGCGGCCCGGCGCTTCTGCGCGCCGCCGGCAGCCGGCGCGACAGACGAGCCCGCGCCTTGTTGGTGGGCCGCCGGCTGGCGACGCGGAGCGACTTTGGCTTCGAAGTCGTCCGGCCAGTCCTCGAAGCTCGCGGTGAACCTTGAGCCTCCGGGCTCGGCACTGTCCCCCACGACGACGTCTTCCATGGCGGCCGCCCCCAAGTCCGGGTCGTCAACGTCATCCACCATGCGGTCGGGGGCGTACTGGCGTTCAATCCCTGCCACCCCGGCCGGCGGCGCAAGAAGAGGGTTCTGCTCAAAGAACCGACTGGTCAGAAGCCGGCCGTCACGAAGCCGGCTGACGACAAAAAAAAGAAGATAAAGAGAGAAACTTACCACGGGTGGAGGATTGGCGCGAGAATACGGCGCCTTGCCGTATTGCCAGTCCCCGCCGGGCTTGCAGTTGGCAATGTAATTGACCATGAGCGCCACCTCCGCGTGGGGCATCTCCCATGTGCTCAGCCGGCTTGGGTCGAAGCGGCCGCTCATCTGACACATCATATGGGGCCGGCTTTGGAGAGGAAGGATCCGGCGCTCCACGAAGGCGGCCACCAAGTCGGCCCCGCGCAAGCCTTCCGACTGAATCAGCACCCGAAGCCGGGAGATGGCGGCGTTCCCGGCCGGAGACAACGACCGGGACCGGAAGCTCCACGAGGGCTGCCTCCCAGCCGGCGGGCCGGCTATGTAAGCCGGCAGATTGATGTAGTCTTCTTGCTCGGCGACGTTCTTCACATAGAAATAAGATCTCTGCCAGACCTTTACCGACTGGATCAGGGGGATGGGCGGGAACAGATTGTTCTCGCTCGCCCTCCTCATGGCGATGAAGGCTCCGCAGGGGGCGGGCACGCCGGCGACGACTGTGCCGAGCTTGCTCTGGAAGAACTCTCCCTAGAGCTCCAGCGTGGGGAGCAGCCCCAAGAAGCCTTCGCAGAGGGAGACGAAGGCCAACAGCAGCATCACCGCATTGGGCGTGAGGTGATGTGGCTGGTGGTTGGAGAAGTCGAGGAAGGAGCGCAGAAACCCGCTTGCCGGGAGGCCGAAGCCGCGTAGGAAGTGCGAGCGGAAGACGACCCGCTCGCCCTCCTCCGGCGCCGGCGAGATCTCCCTCGCGGGCGCCAGGCGGACCTGTACGCGGTCGGCGCCGGGTCTGGCGAAGGAACTCCACGTGGTCTTCATGGACGTTGGAGCCGTCCCAGGAGCTTGACAACGCCATGGGAGCGAGGTGGCGTGGAGACGCGACGGCGCTGAGACGGGAAGCTGCGGCGGCAGCGAAAGGAAGAAGACGAGGGTTAGGAGGGACGGAGCGGGAGGGAGCGCGCGAACCTCTGTCGCTCTCCCTCCTCCCCCTACTTATAGGCTCACGTGGCGGAACCGAGGAGGCGCGGCGTGGGGAAGCGTGGGGATCGATCGTGCCCACTCCCCACGTCTCGCGATTATCAAGCCTTAACGGTGAGACGAAACTGCCTTGAGAAGGCGAGCGGCCCCTGTGGGCCACGGAAGATCCGCGCCTGGACCAAGGCTCACGAGTGGCGGGCCCGGGCCTGCGGCGGCGTCCCGTCGCGCGCGTGCGCTCGCAGGATCCTGCCGCCACGTGGCCGCGAGAGGGACCGTGGTCAGCACGCAGGTCCCCTCTCCTCCCGCCTACGCGGGGCTCTCCGAAGTCGGCGTACGCCCGCAAAGCCGGCTCTTCAGGATAGGAAGCTGACCAAGCTTCTCGTCCCCCTGCTCACCTCGGAGCTCGATCAGCTTCGGGGACTACTGTCGGTGTAAATAGCCATGGGTAGCCTAGCCGGCCTCCCCTGGCACTTCTGAAAAAGTTACGAGCCCGCCCGGCTCTCAAGAATCCAAGACATGGGGCCGCCTTCCCCTAGCTGGCTGCGATCAAGGCCGGCTTTCGATAGGCGGTCCGGCTTTAGCCCTCATGAGAAGGCCGACTCCAAGAAGCCGGCTATGAGAAGGCCGACTCCAAGAAGCCGGCTCCCCGTAAAGCAGTCAAGACCGTACCCACAAAGTTTGCACCCACCTAACGGTGGTGCGACGGGGCGTGGCTACAGAAGAGCCTGCCACCCCCGAATCCCGGGGCACGCCTGGCACAGTGCGTCGTACGGGGTAGGCATGACCCGTCCGGCGCAGCACTATTGCCATGTTGACCCTGGCCTCACCCATGACGGGCCGCCAGCGCGGCCCACAGGCGGTGGGCCCCTTTGAGCAGAGAGACGGCCGAAGGCGCCCACGCTTCCAACCAGTCGGCCCAAGACAGAGCCGGCTCCCCGCAGCCGGTTTGCCACCTCCCTCGAAGAAGACGCCCCATTAAGGAGACAAGACGCGGTAAGGCTACAGCGATCGCCCGACAGGCGGCGGTACTGTAGTCGCGCTTTCCACGATGAAGCTCTCGTCAACTAGATGAAGCCACAGTAACCAGCCGCCGACCAGGCCCTGGACAGTGGGGCCTGCCTGTCGACCGAGGTGCCGGCAGCCGGCGGGACCCACTAGTCGGCGGGCCCTAGCAGCCGGCGCAGAAGCCGGCGAGCGCAGTCACCGATGGCTAGGCCCCGCGCCCAGTCGGATTACCATTGTACCCCCGGGGGGTGGGCCTATATAAACCCCCCGGGGCACCCATGCAAAGGGTTCGACCCCCTGCTAGTTCTAGACACCACACAAGGAGAAGAAGCAGGCTAGCCGTGCCCTTTCTTCCTCCTCCCCCCCAAAACAGCTCAAGGAGCGTTGTGTAGCTACTTGATTCATCGAGTGAGCATGCGGAGACCCCGCAGAGCAGCAGTAGGGGTGTTATCTCCTCGGAGAGGCCCGAAGCTGGGTAAGATCCGCCGGCGTGCATGTCTTCGCCTCATCCCGCTTCCAGGCACCGGCGATGTCTTACTGGCTCCCACAATGATAAGCCACCCGTTGGCATATGTCGCACCCACCACCCGACAACCTTCATGCGCTCACGAGAACCCTGAGCTTCTGTGCATTTCTTGAGAAAGGCTTCCTTGAGCTCGTGCAGCATAAGCTTGAAGTTCTTCACGTCTTGCACGCTAAGCTTGGCCATATGCTTCTTGAGGTGAGATTTTTCAAAGTCAATCTTCTGCTTCAGTTCAACAATGCGCTGGGCGATGGCTAACTCTGAAGCAATGGCGCCTTGGAAGGCAACACTGAGGCCAATGGGTAGTTGGAGATCTTCGAAGCTGATGTTTGGCGTGTCAAACCACTCATCACTGAAGTTGTGGATGATTGTTACATCAAATAGCGGCAGATTATTGAAGATTTCTGCTTCTTCTTTGCTCTTGATGAGTTGCTCAAGAGCGTCATCTGCAAGATCTTCATCACTTGATAGATCAATGGAATCATTGCGCAGAATGGCAGCAGCAGTTAGCTCTTGGTCGGTGTGTGTGTGAGGCATCTTGACCTTTTGGGGCTTGGAGATGCGTGACAAATCTTCAGACTGCACACTGTCTTCAGGAGGTGCAGTTGCCAGTGGCTTCGCCCGTGAGATTTTTGGTGAAGGGGCAGGCTTTGAAGCTTTAGGCTTCTTCAGCTTCTTTGGCTTCGGCGCTGCAGGCGCTTCATCTGATTCAGCGTCAGCTACAGGCTCATTCACAGTTGTCCCTTGAACCAAGATGTGGGTGATGAGATCTGCAAGGTTGTAGAAAGGACCGACGATATTGGGTTCTGCATCGCGTGTGCCGTCAGCCCTTGGAGCAGAAGGACCAGGGTTGAAGTCTAATCCCAAAGACTTCTTGTTCTGCTTCACTGAGTTCTTGGCAAACTGGAAGTTGCGCTTGAACAGATTGTCGTCACGACACCATAGTAGTGACGATGGGTGTGCATCTGCAGGCTGTGGCCCACGAACCATGCAGGGATAGAAGCCTTGTTCAATGGCTTCTTCTCTGGACCTGGGTTGAAGATTCTTGTATAGGATGTCTTCCCACGGTCGCTTGATGGCACTTTTGTCAGCATATTCCTGGGTCACGAACCAGTATTTAAACCATTGTTCTGCCCAATATCTTCGAATCCATTGGATTCGCGTCTTGCGCTGATTGTAATCCTCTTCAGGATCTGTCTTGTAAAGCTCTGAGAGGTCATCAGGCAAATCTCTTGATGTTCCCCCATGACGCTGTCTGCCACCCTTCCTTACTGGTTTCTCTGCAGCCATGAACTTCAAACTGAATGGCTTCAACACGTTCAAAGGCTTCAAAGGTTTTCGCTTGCTGGACAGATAGGAACTGGCTTGGGGAGAATTTATATGATGCTGTAAGAATTCTGCAAATGAATGCAGACTATGAGAACCAAGGGATTCTCCCACGGACATGTACCTATGACAGCATTAAGGTGTGAGGGAAGGGGAAGATGTCATATGCATTCTCAGAAGATTTTGAAGATAAATCAGTTTAGAAGACATTGACCTCATCGTGCGAAGACATTCACTCATAGATAAGGAGTTGGTTCCAGATTCGTACGAATCCAGAGATCAGTACAAGTGAGGAATCTAACTACTTTGTGAAGCATAAGTGAATATACTAGGCATGTTATGAGATGCAGTATGAAGGAGATCCAACTTGTGTGAATAGAAACTACTTGTGGTAGAAAGTGACAAAGCCATAGGATCAAAGAGGCCGTAAAAAGGAAGTTTTTATTTACCACACTAAGAACTACTAGACAGAGTGGAAGAGGAGGCCAAGCAGTTTGATCTTCCGTGCCCTAACTTGGCGACGGAGGACACCTACGGCGATGGCAGAGAGGACAGTGTCCGTGGTCGGCGTGAAGACGGCGTCGGAGAGGTTGCGGCAGCGAAGCGCTTCGTCGCCGGCATCGTCGAGAGCTAGCGGTGGCGCTAGGGTTCGTGCGAGAGTGGAAGAAGAGATAATGACCGCTGTGAAGTGTGTATTTATAGGTACAGGGGCGGCACTGCGTTATTACACAGGTGCCCCTGGCGATTCACATCTGAGGAACACGTGGCCATCATGCAGCATATTGGGGTTTGTTCCATGTCCCACGCACGCCTGGATTGTCGGGTGGTCGTTCCTACTTCTCCGGGTTTCATGTGGAGGAATGAGCATTGAAAACGGACTTAATGTTTGTCTCTGTATCTTCTGCTGACAAGGACACAGAGAAGACATTTGACAGTTTCAATAGAATGCATATGATTTGGAGAGATAGAGTTTGAGATAGAAAGCACAGAGAGGTTAGGGTCCGATCACATTCACTTAGTTCAAAAGATTCAACAAGAAGACATAGCTATAAGTGAATGCTGTAGAGGACAGAACACTAGTATATATATATAATCAACATAGTGAAGATAATCATGAAAACATGTTGAGATTGAAGCCAAACCAAATGTGAAGACATAGCAAGGTAACACCATGAGTGAAACACTTCAAATAGAACATTTGGTGGTGGCATTACCCACCGTATAGGAAGTATTAGACTCAGACACGGCGCACAATTATCGTGGCGCTCCGAAGTCAAATTCCACATTAATGTATTCACACTTAGAATGTATGTCTTCATTGATTGAAGATATACTTTACTTCGTGTGTTGCACATCTAAGTCATCAATATGCATAAGGGTTAGGATGTGTGCCTGATCACAGGACATTCGAGGATTCCAGGATATTTAGCTCACACCGTAACTTGCAAAATCTCTTCTCATCCAAGGGCTTGGTGAAGATATCTGCCAATTGCTCTTCAGTGTTGACGTGTATGATATCAATATCTTCCTTCACAACATGATCTCTGAGAAAGTGATGACGAATTTCAATGTGCTTTGTCTTCGAGTGCTAAACTAGGTTGTTGGCAATCTTGATGGCGCTTTCGTTGTCGCAGTAGAGAGGCACTTGCTTCAGATGAATGCCATAGTCCTTGAGGGTTTGCTTCATCCACAGAAGCTGAGCGCGGCAAGATCCAGCAGCAATGTATTAAGATTCAGCAGTGGAGAGAGATACACAGTTCTGCTTCTTTGAAGACCAACATACAATTGATCGTCCCAGAAAATGACATGTGCTTGATGTAGACTTCCGATCCACCTTGTCACCAGCATAATCAGCATCCGAGAATCCAACCAGATCAAACTCTAAGCCCTTTGGATACCATAATCCGAGAGTTGGGGTGTGAGCCAAATATCGAAGAATTCGCTTCACAGCTAAGTGATGCGACTCCTTTGGTGCCACTTGAAATCGAGCACAAATGCAAACACTGAGCATAATATCTGGCCTAGATGCACATAAATAAAGCAAAGAACCAATCATGGAGCGGTATACCTTTTGATCGAACTCTTTACCATTGTCGTCGGGACCCAGATGATGCTTGGCTGGCATTGGCGTCGTGAAGCCTTTGCAGTCTTGCATACCAAACTTCTTCAGGCAATCTTTGAGATACTTCTCTTGAGATATGAAGATGCCGTTGCGTTGCTGTCGTATTTGAAGACCGAGGAAGAACTTAGGCTCCCCCATCATAGACATCTGATATTGCTCTTGCATCATATAGCCAAACTCTTCACTGTACTTCTGATTGGTGCAGCCGAAGATAATGTCATCCACATAAATTTGGCACACAAACAGTTCACCATCATATGTCTTCGTGAAGACAATGGGGTCGAGGGAACCAGGTATGAAGCCTTTGCTCTTCAGGAAGTATTTGAGTGTGTCATACCAGGCCCAAGGGGCTTGTTTGAGGCCATACAGTGCCTTGTTGAGCTTGTATACCATATCAGGATGTTTTGGATCTTCAAACCCAGGCGGTTGTGCAACATACACTTCTTCTTCAATCTTGCCATTGAGAAAGGCACTCTTCACATCCATTTGATAAGAAGTATGTTATGATGATTTGCATAGGCCAACAGTATACGTATGGCTTCAAGTCTAGCCACAGGAGCAAATGTTTCATCGAAATCAATGCCCTCCACTTGAGTATATCCTTGAGCAACAAGACGAGCTTTGTTTATGACAACTTGACCATGCTCATCTTGCTTGTTGCGATATATCCATTTGGTGCCTATTATATTGTGCTTCCGAGGATCAGGACGCTTAACCAGTTCCCATACATTATTCAGCTCAAACTGTTGAAGCTCTTCTTGCATACCTTGAATCCATTCAGGTTCCATGAAGGCTTCTTCAACTTTCTTGGGTTCTGAAATTGAGACGAATGCGAAGTGCCCACAGAAATTTGCCAACTGAGTTGCCCTTGATCGAGTGAGCGGACCAGGTGCATTGATGTTGTCAATTATTCTCTCAATCTGCACTTCATTGGCAACACGAGGATGTACAGGGCAAAGACTTTGCTCTTGCTGATCAGTGTCGTTGTTAGAGGAATGTCTTCAGGCTGAGCATTGTCTTCAGGTGGTCAGGTGCTGAGATGATAAGTTCTTCTTCAGGATGAGCTTCAAAAGGTATAATCTCTCCAGTTCCCATTAGCTTGATTGATTCACTAGATGGAACTTCATCTAGCACATTTGGCAGGTGCACTCGTTGTGAACCATTAGTCTCATCGAACCGCACATCCACTGTTTCAACCACTTTATAATGAAAGAGATTGAAGACTCTGTAGGAGTGCGAATCCTTTCCATATCCAAGCATAAAACCCTCATGTGCTTTTGGTGCAAACTTTGAAGTGTGATGTGGGTCCTTGATCCAGCACCTGGCGCCAAATACTCTGAAGTAACTAACATTTGGCTTCTTGCCAGTAAGGAGCTCATAAGATGTCTTGTTTAGAATCTTGTGAAGATAAACACGATTGATTATATGGCATGCAGTATCAATGGCTTCAGGCAAGAATTTTCTTGGAGTCTTGTATTCATCTAGCATCGTTCTAGCCATCTCAATGAGTCTTCTGTTCTTGCGTTCGACGACGCCATTCTGCTGTGGCGTATACGGGGCTGAGAATTCATGTGTGATGCCCAAGGTATCAAGATATGTATCAAGGCCAGTGTTCTTGAATTCAGTGCCATTGTCACTTCTGATGTGCTTTATCTTGGCGCCATAGTTGTTCATTGCTCGATTGGCGAATCGTCTGAAGACATCCTGCACTTCAGTCTTGTAAAGGATTATGTGCACCCAAGTATATCTAGAATAATCATCAACGATGACAAAGCCATAGAGACAAGTAGTAGTAGTAAGAGTTGAGTAATGAGTGGGACCGAAAAGATCCATGTGAAGCAGTTCGAAGGGTCGAGTAGTAGTCATGATTGTCTTCGAGGGATGTTTGGCCCTCGTCATCTTTCCTGCTTCACAGGCACCGCATAAGTGATCTTTCTTGAACTTGACACCCTCGATGCCTATGACATGCTTCTTCTTTGCAAGGGTGTGGAGGTTCCTCATGCCAGCATGCCCAAGCCTCCGATGCTAGAGCCAGCATTCTGAAGCTTTTGCTAGAAGACATACGGCAAGCTGTGGTCCTGCTGAGAAATTTACCACGTACAGATCATCTTTCCGATACCCTTCAAACACTAGAGACTTGTCAGATTCCATTAGAACAAGGCAACGATATTTTCCAAATATTACGATCATGTTCAAATTGCAAAGCATTGAGACAGACATTAAGTTGAAGCCAAGGGATTCAACAAGCATGACTTTATCCATGTGTTGATCCTTTGAGATTGCAACTCTACCTAGACCCAATACCTTACTTTTACCAGTGTCAGCAAATGTGATGTGGCTCTTGTCGGATGGATGTAAGGTTGAGTCCATAAGAAGGCTTCTTTTGCCACTCATGTGATTTGTACACCCACTATCAATAATCCATTCTGAAGACGCTGGTGTCGTACCCTACAGTGCAGTTAGGGGGATAGGCTTCACGAAGAGAATTGTGAAGCAAAAACATTTGACGAACCAGTGGGTTATGAAAGCTTAGATCCAGATTAGGACTGATAGGAGAGTAGCAAGCGATTCAGGAACGAAGTACATAGTAAGACCATTCGGGCATTTGATCTTGCGCCCTACAAGATGTTTAAGGTCCCCAGCAATAGCGTCAGACGATTTTGGTTTTCTGCTGGAGACCTTTCCCTGCAAAAGAGAGTTAAGCTTTCTTAGCCACCCACATCTTCAAGGGTGGCTTAGAAGCGATAAGTCTAAGTGCAGCGTCTGAGAACTTTGGCTTTGGAGCCCTAGCAAAAAGTCTTGCAGGCGGACAATAGTACTCATAAGAATAAGCAGAATAGTTCTTGGTCTTATGAACATGGCGGTTGATGAACCGCGCTCATATTCATAGGCCTGAGTATGGTTTCCCTGCAAAACATTTGCGTTAGTCGACTCAGGTGAGTCCTCTGTCTGTATGAAGCCTTTGGACCGTATGAAGCCTGTGGTCTGAGGTTTGTCTTCTTCTTCTTAGCTTATCCTCTGCTCTTCTCCTTTAGCTTCGTCTTCTCTCTTCTTTCCTCTCTCTCTATCGCTTGGTTAGTTCTCTCCTCTTAATCGTTCTTCGAGTTTATTTTCTAATCTCGCTTCTTCTTCTCCTCTTCTCTTCTTCTCTTCTCTTCTCTTCTCTTCTCTTCTCTTCTCTTCTCTTCTTCTCTTCTCTTCTCTTCTCTTCTCTTCTCTTCTCTTCTCTTCTCTTCTCTTCTCTTCTCTTTCTCTTCTTCTTCTTCTCTTCTCTTCTTCTTCTCTTCTTCTTCTCTTCTTCTCTTCTTCTCTTCTTCTCTTCTTCTCTTCTTCTTCTTTCTTCTTCTTCTTCTCTTCTTCTTCTTCTTCTTCTTCTTCTTCTCTTCTTTTTCTTCTTCTTCTTCTTCTTCTTCTTCTTCTTCTTCTTCTTCTTCTTCTTCTTCTTCTTCTTCTTCTTCTTCTTCTTCTTCTTCTTCCTTCTTCTTCTTCTTCTTCTTCTTCTTCTTCTTCTTCTTCTTCTTCTTCTTCTTCTTCTTCTCTCTTCTTCTTCTTCTTCTTCTTCTTCTTCTTCTTCTTCTTCTTCTTCTTCTCTTTCTCTACTCAATCTCTCTCGCGCGAGCCATATGACCGGCTTTAACTCATGATTGTTGGATCTTCTTGTATGTCTCAGCCAGTTGAGAGACAAACCCGACCACAGGTTCATCGGCCCCAAGGCTCATACATGAGAGAACTGCACCTGAGTCGACTAACGCAAATGTTTATGAGGGTCAATTTGCAGTGATAGATTGTGCACGGCCGTCAGGTAGAACCGACACTTGTGAGTATGGTTTCCCTGCAAAACATTTGCGTTAGTGCGACTCAGCTGAGTCCTCTGTCTGTATGAAGCCTTTGGGCCGTATGAAGCCAGTGGTCTGGGGTTTGTCTTCTTCATCTGTGGTGTCATGATGATATTCACAGGAAGATTTTCCAAACACCTTTTGGGCACCCAGATCTTCTTCATAGGTGGTCCATTCCTGCAGTTAGTACCAATGTACCTGGCAAACACTTCACCATTCTGATTCTTAAACAGTTTATAGTTTGCATCAAAGGATTCATCGATGACAATGGGGTTAGCACAAGTGAAGCCAGATAGATTGGATGGATCAGCTGAAGGTTCCTTTGCAGCAACCCATGTGGTTTTGGGATACTGCTCGGGTTTCCAGTAAGAGCCATCAGCATTCATTTTCCTTATGAACCTGACACCCTCTTTCCTCGGGTTTCGGTTCAGAATCTGCCTTTTGAGGACATCACATAGTGTCTGATGTCCTTTAAGACTTTTGTACATCCCTGTTTCAAGCAATGTCTTCAACCTAGCATTCTCATCAGCAATAGCAGTGGTATCCTCAGCAGAGGGGTTAGTTACCACATCAACAGTTGAGTAGGATCGAAAGTATGTCTAGAGGGGGGTGATTAGACTACTTGACCAAATAAAAACTTAACCTTTTCCCAATTTTAGTTCTTGGCAGATTTTAGCTATTGTAGGACAAGTCAAGCAATCATCACACAATTCAAGCAAGCATGCAAAGAGTATATTGGCAGCGGAAAGTAAAGCATGCAACTTGCAAGAATGTAAAGGGAAGGGTTTGGAGAATTCAAACGCAATTGGAGACACGGATGTTTTTCCCGTGGTTCGGATAGGTGGTGCTATCCTACATCCACGTTGATGGAGACTTCAACCCACGAAGGGTAACGGTTGCGCGAGTCCACGGAGGGCTCCACCCATGAAGGGTAATGGTTGCGCGAGTCCACGGAGGGCTCCACCCACGAAGGGTCCACGAAGAAGCAACCACCCACGAAGGGTCCACGAAGAAGCAACCTTGTCTATCCCACCATGGCCATCGCCCACGAAGGACTTGCCTCACTAGCGGTAGATCTTCACGAAGTAGGCGATCTCCTTGCCCTTACAAACTCCTTGGTTCAACTCCACAATCTTGTCGGAGGCTCCCAAGTGACACCTAGCCAATCTAGGAGACACCACTCTCCAAGAAGTAACAAATGGTGTGTTGATGATGAACTCCTTGCTCTTGTGCTTCAAATGATAGTCTCCCCAACACTCAACTCTCTCTCATAGGATTTGGATTTGGTGGAAAGAAGATTTGAGTGGAAAGCAACTTGGGGAAGGCTAGAGATCAAGATTCATATGGTAGGAATGGAATATCTTGGTCTCAACACATGAGTAGGTGGTTCTCTCTCAGAAATATGAGTTGGAATTGTGTATTAGTCTGATGGCTCTCTCCACGAATGAAGAGGAGGTGGAGGGGTATATATAGCCTCCACACAAAATCCAACCGTTACACACAGTTTTCCAATCTCGGTGGGACCGAATCAACAAACTCGGTCGGACCGAAAAGGTAAACCTAGTGACCGTTAGAGATTTTCGGTGGGACTGACATGCAACTCGGTAGGACCGATATGGTTAGGGTTTGGGCATAACGTAATCTCGGTGAGACCGATTACACAAACTCGGTGAGACCGAGTTTGGTAATAAGCTAACCAGAGAGTTGGTCAGGCAAACTCGGTGGGACCGATTTGCTCTTTCGGTGAGACCGAAAAGTTACAAAAAGGAAACGAGAGTTTACATTGCAATCTCGGTGGGACCGATTCGCTCTTTCGGTGAGACCGAAAGTTACGAAAGGGAAACAGAGAGTTTGCAATCCCATCTCGGTGAGACCGAGATCCCTATCGGTAGAACCGAATTGCTAGGGTTTGGCAGTGGCTTATGACAAGTGAAACTCAGTGGCGCCGGATAGAAAGAATCGGTAGGACCGAGTTTGGCTTAGGGTTTAGGTCATATGTGGATATGGGAAAGTAGTTGAGGGTTTTGGAGCATATCACTAAGCACATGAAGCAAGAGGCTCATTAAGCAACACCTCATCCCTCCTTGATAGTATTGGCTTTTCCTAAAGACTCAATGTGATCTTGGATCACTAAAATATAAAATGAAGAGTCTTGAGCTTTTGAGCTTGAGCCAATCACTTTGTCCTTAGCATTTTGAGGGTTCCACTTTCACATCCATGCCATGCCAATCATTGAGCTTTCCTGAAATAGTCATCTTGGAATAGCATTAGCTCAATGAAGCTATATGTTGTTATGAATTACCAAAACCACCTAGGGATAGTTGCACTTTCAATCTCCCCCTTTTTGGTAATTGATGACAACATATAGATCAAAGCTTCGACAAATGATAATAAGCATGAAATATATCGTCGCTTTGAGAAGTATGTGACAAGTAAGAGCTCCCCCTAAATTTGTGCATATTTAAAATTTGCTTTGGACTGCAAATGCACAAAGAGTTAGAGTCATGGGTTACTCTTCCATGTCACATACATCTTGGTGGAGCGCTTAAAATGATAAGAATGAAATACATGCACTCATCACCAAGAATAGTGAATGATCACATAAGATAGATAAGATGATAATATTAAGCAAACATTAAGTGTAGCTTATGATCAAACACATGATCATCAATGTCTCACGAGCATTGACATAGTATCTCACACAAAAGCAAACAAAGTTCAAAAAAAACCACCAAATAAAACAAGAGAGAATAAAAGCAACACTCTCTCTCGAAGCCTATGATCTATACATTTTCTCCCCCTTTGGCAACAAGTTACCAAAAAGTTCCTAGAAAATGCATAGTGCTAAGTCGACACTCAGGCTTGATCTTCAGGTGGTGGTGGAGTCCGGAGCACTCCAAGGATGAAGCCTTCTGTAGACGTGGTCGGAGTCGAGGCTGAAGTGGACGCTGGAGCTGGTGGAACTGAGGCTGTAGCTGGTGCAGACGTGGTGGCTCTGGGGTCAGCAACTGGCACTACAGATGACCTCGGACCTCGTGGCACTCTGGCAAAGGCATCAGTTGTAGTCTTGCCACTCCTCTCCTGCATGTCATCCTGGAGCTGCTCCACTGCAGTCTGAATCTCTGTCACTTTGACATCCAAGTCATAGAACTTTTGTTCCATGATCCTCTCTAAGCTTGCCTGGTTCTGAGTTAGGGTGGCTAGTCCTTGCTCAATCCGCAGGGTGGATGCAATCAAGTAACCAAGCTGCTCTTGTTTGGTCTGACATGATGCAAACTCTGACTGCTGACCCTGTGAATAGGTTATAGATGAGATAGAGTGGATAAGCATCACAAAATGCAGAGATTTTTGCAAAAGAATAATTCAAAAACTTAGTTTTAGTTTCCCACTAAAAGCATCTCGGATCTACCGATTTCTAAACTCGGTGATACCGAAGCAGATTTGGCACCTAAACTAGTGAACTCGGTCAGACCGAGTCACAGTTCGGTGGCACCGAGACTGCTAGGGTTTCACAGAGTTCGAAAATTGGTCACACCGATAAGTAATTTTCGGTCAGACCGAGTCTCACTTGTGCAATGGCATAAGCCAAATCGGTGGGACCGAGTTTTTCAACTCGGTGGGTCTGAGATGGTTTCGGCGGAAACCTAACCCTAAAATTTTCGAATTAAACCTAATCTACGAGTTCATTGACTGGATAGAAGTTTAACAAACGTGGAAAGAATCATGATGATCACAATGTGCTAAGAATCGGATTGGGGATAGCACAAAGATCGAGTCCATACCCTAGTTCGGCGGAGACTCGCTACGGCGGCAACGGCGGGGTTGAATTTCCGTTGACGGCGATGGAGACCAGCGACTGGAGGCGGCTGGCGGCGAGGAGACGATCCAGAGACCAAGTTGGCAAAGCAGGCTATCGCGCGGGCGAAGGGGTTCGGAGAAATTTCCAAATTTTTGCCCGTGACTATATATAGCCCGACCCTGTCGGTGTGACCAAGTGGAACAACTCGGTGACACCGAGATGCAAAACTGTATACAGTTGTTGCAACTCGGTGTGACCGAATTGTTCAAATCGGTTGCACCGAGATCGAAAACCTAGATCAACTTAATGATCTCGGTAGGACCGAAAGTAGGGTATCGATCAAACCGAGAATCATAAAGAGGTTTTGGAAGTTTAAGTCTATGACGAATCTGGGACTCCGAGCGCTCCTCACATAGAGTGGTTCGAATCTTACTTGATCAAATTTTGTGATGTAGCATGAATAGAGTTTGAGACGAGAAAAGCATAGATAGCTAGAGGAGGTTCTTAGGCATTCTTGTCCATCCACTTGGCAAAAGGAATTAAAACCAAACAATCAAAACAACAAGTGGATGTCCTTGAATGAGTAAAATATGCAACCAGCATGCTCACACAATAAGATGGCAAATGAAATATGTGACAAGGCATGCACAACCAATTCTAGCATCTATCAAGCAATTTGCGATGACAATGTCATCTATATATGAGTATATTGACTTAGGAGTCAAGTGAGAACACTTGATCATAGGTCATACTCATCGTTTAAGCTCAAGTGGGGTTACCACTTTTACATAAAGCATTGTTGTGTTCACATCTTTAGAGTTGCTTTAGCTCAAGTCTTAGAGTAAAGCTCCCCCTAGATGTGATATCCCCCCTTAGAGGGATGAACTAACCTCGGGTTTTGTCGATGATGACTTCATGTAGATGTTGAAGATGTGGATGCTCAATGTTGATGTAGATCACTTGGAGCTATCCATTTGAGTGAATTGCACTTTCAATACCTACATGGGTTAGTCCCACAAGGAACAAACAAGGATATCCATAGATATAGAGTGATGCACACACAAGATGATGTCCATGAAAACTTTTAGGTTACCTTGTCCCTTGTCTTACCAACAAGAGGGTTTGTGACTCCTTGAACTAGTGCAAGTTGTGGAAGTTGATTGCACTTGTTCTTGCCAAAATGATAAGAGTGAAGTATGTTGGCGGAGTCACCCTCAAGAACTCTCTAGTTCTTCTTCTTTTGGATCCACACCATCTTGATGGGAATCCTTCGAGTTGTAGTCGTACTTGATGAAGTGGAACTTGAAGTAGTCTTGGGAATCCACTTGACTAAGGTCTTAGGAGCTTCTTCAAATGCATCAATTTCCTCTTGAAGCTTGTCCTTGCCTTTTTGCTTGTAGTCTTGTGGTGGAAGATCATCTTGAGCTTGTGTCCCCTTGAAAGAAGTATCATACTTCTCTTGTTGAGGAACAAACTTTGTCTTGGGGTATTGATCTTCTTCCCACTCAACTCCATTGGCATTGAACTTTCGTTCAAAACCAACACCTTGATTCTTCCGGTGCATTCCTTGCTTGCGCACAATTTCCTCGAATTGCTTATTCCCGACAAGGCTTTTGTACACTCCTTTCTCTATAATTCCCTTCAATAAGCTATTTTCTTGCTCAAGTGTAACTTGGCTAAGAGAATCATTAGTGGAATCAAGAGAACTACTAGAAGCAACAATATTGGATTTAGCATGATCATTGTTACTGCTAGAGGAAGAATCTTTCTTGTTCTTGTTACTAGACTTGACTTGAGGAATGTAAGTGGATAAGAGTAAACGCTTGGCAATGTAAGAAGAACTTTTATTGTGGAGATCATCATTGATTGCTTTTAAGAACTCATGCTCTTGCTCAAGATTGAGCTTTTCAAAGCGTAATTTCTCATGAGCTCTTAAAAGTTCTCGATGATCTTCGAAGATAGTTTCATGAGCTAACTTAAGAGTGTTTAGTTCTTTAGTTAGAGCCTCAATCTTCTCCTTATCATTGTCATTCGTTTTATCTTTATTAGCATGATTAATTGACGTTTCATCATAGTATTCATCACTAGAGTTGTCAACAAGCAAATCATCACCTAACAAGTCATCTTCATCACTATTGAAATCAACATACTCGGGGTGTGTTACCTTAGGACCTTTGGTGTCGGGTGGTAGGTGCGACATATGCCAACGGGTGGCTTATCATTGTGGGAGCCAGTAAGACATCGCCGGTGCCTGGAAACGGGATAAGGCGAAGACATGCACGCCGGCGGATCTTACCCAGCTTCGGGGCTCTCCGTGGAGATAACACCCCTACTGCTGCTCTGCGGGGTCTCCGCATGTTCACTAGATGAATCAAGTAGCTACACAACGCTCCTTGAGCTGCTTGGTGGGAGGAGGAAGAAGGGCACGGCTAACCTGCTTCTTCTCCTTGTGTGGTGTCTAGAACTAGCAGGGGGTCCAACCCTTTGCATGGGTGCTCCGGGGGGTTTATATAGGCCTACCCCCCGGGGGTACAATGGTAATCCGACTGGGCGCGGGGCCCAGCCGTCTGTGACTGCGCTTGCCGGCTTCTGCACCGGCTGCTGGGGCCCGCCGACTGGTGGGTCCCGCCGGCTGCCGGCCCCTTGGTCGACAGGCAGGCCCCACTGTCCAGGGCCTGGTCGTCGGCTGGTTATTGTGGCTCCATCTTGTTGACGTGGGCTTCGTCGTGGTAGGCGCGGCTACAGTACCGCCGCCTGTCAGGCGATCGCTGTAGCCTCACCGCGTCTTGTCTCCTTAATGGGGCGTCCTCTTCGAGGGAGGCGGCAAGCCGGCTGCGGGGAGCCGGCTCTGTTTTGGGCCGACTAGTTGGAGGCGTGGCCGCCTTCGGGCATCTCTCTGCTCAAAGGGGCCCACCATCTGTGGGCCACGCCGGCGGCCCGTCGTGGGTGACACCGAAGTCAACATGGCAACAATGCCGTGCCGGACGGGTCATGCCTACTTCGTACGGCGCACTGTGCCAGGCGTGCTCCGGGATTCGGGGGTGGCAGGCTTCACTGTAGCCACGCCCCATCGCATCGCCGTTAGGTGGGTGCAAACTTGGAGGGTACGGTCTCGACCGCTTTATGGGAGCCGGCTTCTTGGAGTCGGCCTTCTCATGGCCGGCTTCTTGGAGTCGGCCTTCTCATGAGGGATAAAGTCGGACCGCCTTCCGAAAGCCGGCCTGGGTAGCAGCCAGCAAGGGGAAGGCGGCCCCATGTCTTGGATTGTTGAGAGCCGGGCGGGCTCGTAACTTTTTCAGAAGGGCCAGGGGAAGCCGGCTAGGCTACCCATGGCTATTTACTCCGACAGTAGTCCCCGAAGCTGATCGAGCTCCGAGGCGAGCAGGGGGACGAGAAGCTTGGTCAGCTTCCCATCCTGAAGAGCCGGCTTTGCGGGCGTATGCCGACTTCAGAGAGCCCCGCGCCTTGTAGGCGGGAGGAGGGGGACCTGTGTGCTGACCACGGGCCCTCCCGCGGCCACGTGGCAGTGAGATCCTGCGAGCGCACGCGCGTGACGGGACGCCGCCGCAGGCTCGGGCCCGCCACTCGCGAGCCTTGGTCCGGGCGCGGATCTTCCGTGGCCCACCGGGGCCGCTCGCCTTCCCGAGGCAGTTTTGTTTCGCCGTTAAGGCTCAATAATCGCGGGACGTGGGGAGTGGGCACGATCGATCCCCACGCTTCCCCACGCCACGCCTCATCGGCTCCGCCACGCGAGCCTATAAGTAGGGGGAGGAGGGAGAGCAACAGAGGTTCGCACGCTCTCTCTCGCTCCGCCCCTCCTAATCCTCGTTTCTTCCTCTCGCTGCCGTCGCAGCTTCCCATCAGAGCACCCCCACATCGTCCTGCTCCCATGGCGTTGTCAAGCTCGTGGGACGGCTCCAACGTCCATGAAGACCATGTGGAGTTCCTCCGCCAGACTCGCCGCCTGCCCGGCACCGACCTCGTACAGGTCCGCCTGGCGCCGGAGAAGGAGATCTCGCCGGCGCCGGAGGAGGGCGAGCGGGTCGTCTTCCGCTTGCACTGCCTGCGCGGCTTCGGCCTTCCGGCGAGCGGATTTCTGCGCTCCTTCCTGGAGTTCTACAACCTCCAGCCGCATCACCTCACGCCCAACGCGGTGATGCTGCTGTCGGCCTTCGTCTCCCTCTGCGAAGGCTTCTTGGGGCTGCTCCCCACGCTGGAGCTCTGGGGAGAGTTCTTCCAGAGCAAACTCGGCACCGTCGTCGCCGGCGTGCCCGCACCCTGCGGGGCCTTCATCGCCATGAGGAGGGCGAGCGAGAACAATCCGTTCCCGTCCATCCCCCTAATCCAGTCGGTGAAGGTCTGGCAGAGATCATACTTCTACGTGAAGAACGTCGCCGATCAAGGAGACTACATCAACTTGCCAGCTTACATAGCCGGCCCGCCGGCTGGGAGGCAGGCCTCGTGGAGTTTCCGGTCCCGGTCACTGTCTCCGGCCGGGAACGCCGCCATCTCCCGGCTTCGGGTGATGATTCAGTCGGAAGGCCTGTGCAGGGCTGACTTGGTGGCCGCCTTCGTGGAGCGCCGGATTCTTCCTCTCCAAAGCCGGCCCCATATGATGTGTCAGATGAGCGGCCGCTTCGACCCAAGCCGGCTGAGTACGTGGGAAATGCCCCACGCGGAGGTGGCGCTCATGGTTAATTACATCGCCAACTGCAAACTCGCCGGGGACTGGCAATACGGCAAGGCGCCGTATTCTCGCGCCAATCCTCCGCCCTTGGTAAGCTTCTCTCTCTATCTTCTTTTTGTCGTCAGCCGGCTTCATGACGGCCGGCCTCTGACCAGTCGGTTCTTTTGAGCAGAACCCTCTTCTTGCGCCACCGGCCGAGGCGGCAGGGATTGAACGCCAGTATGCCCCCGACCGCACGGTGGACGACGTTGACGACCCGGACTTGGGGGCGGCCACCATGGAAGACGCCGTCGTGGGGGACAGCACCGAGCCCGGAGGGAAGTCGCCCCGCGTCGCCAGCCGGCGGCCGACCATCAGGGCGCGGGCTCGTCTATCGCGCCGGCTGCCGGCGGCGGCGCACAGAAGCGCCGGGCCGCTTCAGGCCTCTTCGGCAGTCGGCCGAAGAAGTCCAAAGCCTCCGCCGCGGCGACAAGAACGAGACGAGGCGGCTGCGAAGCGGGCCCGCTTCCGCAAGGCGGTGAAGCAGCCTCAGGCGGTCTCAGCGTAAGTCGCCGATTGCCTGGTCGCATGCCTTCATCATTCTCTTTCTCTTCGAATATTCTTCTTAACTTTTTCTCGCTTGCTGGACAGGGCGCCGCTTTCCCTTGAGCGGGGTCCGGCGGCTCCGTCGTGGGGCCGGCTGGAGGGTCTTCCAGCTCCCTCCGCGTGGACCCCCGCGCCGATCTCAGGGAGGCCACAGAGCAGAACGCCCGCGAAGCGCGGGAGGAGCGCGAGGCGGCGGAGAAGGCGGACGCCCAGGCGGCCGCCCAGGCGGCGAGGGAGCAGGCTGATGCGGCAGCCAAGGCCCAGACGATGGCGGCTACCGCGGAGACGGAGGCGGAAAGCTCGCGCAACCAGCCTCCGCTGCTCGCCATTCCTCTCCGAGCCGTAGCCCCCGACACCCCATTGCCCTTGGCGGAGGAGATCGTCCAAGACCCGCCGCTGATGGAGGGGGGGGGACCCCGTGGCCTTCGCGAGGAGAGTGCCACCAGCAGTGCCAACCGGAGCAGGCCAAGGCGGCCAATCGTCAGCGGCGCCAGAAGAGCCGACCGGAGGTGAGCCGGAGAACAGAGCCAGCCTTGAGGTGCAGCCGGCGACGAGCCGACGCGCAGGGGGAGGCGCCGCTCCGCCGGAGTTGCGCCGAGTCGCGGGCGCAGGCCAGCCGGCGGAAGATCTGGAGGCGGCCAGCACTGCCACGTCCGAGTGGACTCCCAGCGGGGGGACTGGTGAGCTGAATGTGGCGGCTCAAGGGGTCTGGAGCCGGCTGCAAGCTCAGGCCGCCCTGCTGCAACAGTTCACCAAGAGTTCTTGTCAACGCGAACCACTATCCGGGTGAGTCCTTTGCTCTTGGCTGCTTTGCTTTCTTGATTTCTTCCGTGGGGGCGCGTCAGCGCACCCACTGGGTGTAGTCCCCGAGATTCGGGCCGACTGCTGCGCAGTTGGGTCGGATCTTTCTTGACGGCTATCTTACTTTGCTTTTTCTGAATTTTCAGGAATACCACAACCTTCGTGCTGCCGCCTTCAACTCCCAGGCTCAAGAGTTGAGCCGGCGGACCGACGACCTGGCCAACAGCCAAAGTAAGTACTTGGTTTTGTCTGTCTCCTGTGGGGGCGCGTCAGCGCACCCACTGGGTGTAGTCCCCGAGATTCGGGCCGACTGCTGCGCAGTCGGGTCGGATCTTTCTTGACGACTCTTTTCTTATTGATTTTTCTTTTTCTTTGTCTTCAGGGGCCAACGCCGACTTGAGGAAGGAGCTTGGCGAAGCGAAGGCCGCCCTTTACACCAAAGAGGCCGAGTGCGCTGCCTTGGTCCAGGAACGGGATCGCCTGGCCAAGAAGCTGGCCGACCAAGAGGAAAGCCACAAAGCGGCCCTGCAGGCGGCGCGGGAAAGTGAATCCACCTTGCTGGCGGAGTATGAGATGGAGGCGGCGAGCTGGTCTGAGACCCGGCGAGCCCTGGACGAAGGCTTCGGCCGGATAGAGGACTTGATCGACGGTAAGTTGCCTTCCTCGGCCCTTCTCCTGCCCCTTGCCGCCTGGGTCTTTTGACTTATCTTGAGCTGTTGCTTGTAGTTTCTTGCAGATTACTTCCCGGGCTACTCCGCCTTCGCCGCCCAAAGCATTGAGGCCCATCGCGAGGCGCGCCGGCAAGCGGGGGCCGACATCACGCCGGATGCAAACCGGACCCTTGAGGAGCAGCTCCTGGCTGTCCAGGCACGGTTGCAGCCGGCTCATCGGATGCTTCGCCGGCTCCAACATGCCGGGGCGCAAGTGTTGGCCGCCCTCTGGCCCGGCGAGACGATCCCCCGCACCCCAAGCCAAACTGCCGACTGGCTAGAGGTCGCAGTCGGTCGCTTTGAGGCTTGGAAGGCGTCGCTGGCCCACCTCGGAGCTCGCAGGTGGGCGTGCGTGGGATTCGTTCGGGCTTGGTACCCAGGGCTGAGCCTGGACCAGCTGCGTACTTGGCGGATGGAGGCCGACACGGAGCTGGAGGAGGTGAGGCCGGCTATCGCCCAGCGAGCTTCGATGATCGCCGAGTGCACCGACATCAGCGTTTTCGCACCCGAAATCGATGATGACGGTGTTGCTCAGCCAGAGGAGTGGTTCGGGGTGAATCCGGTGGTGGGCGAGGACTCGGCAGAGGAGATTGCCTCCAGCGACGAGGGCGAGGATGACGAAGAGGAGGACGGCGAAGACGTCGAGCCGGCTGGTGGAACAACCAGCCGACCTCAGGCCGACCGGGCCTCCAGCAACGAGGCGCGTGGAAGCGCGCCCTCTGCGGGAGGCGGCGACCAAGCCGAAGTTCGTCAGCCGGCCGCTCCTTCAGCCGGCACGACCGTCTCCGCCAACTAGTCTGGCTTGTCGGCCGCTCCGCCAGCTTGACCTGCCGTCTTTATCTTTCCTGCTTTGTTGTCTTTGAACAATCTTTGTTAAGTTTTCGCAGTTCCACCCACTGGGGGTGTATCCAAACTATGTTGAATGCTGGCCTCTTGGAGGTCTTTTTATGTAAATATTATCATGTGCACGTTTGGTTTCCATTCGCGTATGCTTGTTTATCCTTAGGCTTTTTCCTTTGCCGCCTTCCCTCTTTGGGGAGGCAAGTACTTGAGCTTTCTTGGATTAAAGTAAAGTGAATGGAAACCGGCCGGCCGGCTACTCTGGTAGCCAGTCGGCGGTGTGAGAAAAACCGGCTTTTGTTATATTAGTCCGTTAGTCCCTAGCCGTTTTTCGTGTGGGCGGTCGTTCCTACCTTTAACTCTTGCCAGCCGGACAGCCGGTTCTTCGAACTGCGACTTTTGGCAAGAGAAGGCTTGAGAGCCGGCACACTACTTGTCTGACTGCGGGTAGGACTTCTAACATAACTTCAGTCAGCCAGTCCCCGAGCCGACTAGTCGAACTCGGTGCCGGACGGAATAAGTAAATGATACGACAAGGTCATAAGCATGATACTTTTCATTCATAAATAAGGGATGGCAGTCCCCGAGCCCTCCTTGGGGAGCCTATTGTCTTGTACTTAATACAAAAGTTAGCGTGATACATACTACCTTTCAACTGTAAAATCTTCGAAGGAGGTTGGCGTTCCATGGCCGTTCCGACTCCTTGCCGGAGTCGTCTCTCTTGCGTGCCTTCGGCTTCTGTGCGTCGATCAGGTAGTAGGAGTCGTTTCCTAGAGCTCTGCTGATGACGAAAGGGCCTTCCCAAGGGGCTGAGAGCTTGTGCTGGCCGGCTGTTCGCTAGATCAGCCGAAGCACAAGGTCGCCCTCTTGGAAAGATCTTGGCCTGACCTTCCGGCTGTGGTAGCGGCGCAAACCCTGCTGGTAAATTGTAGACCGGCTGAGGGCTAACAGCCAGCTTTCTTCCAGCAGGTCGACGTCATCTTCTCGTGCTTCCTTGGCCTCCGCTTCCGTGTACATGGTTACTCGAGGCGAGTCGAATTCGATGTCAGTTGGGATGACCGCCTCGGCACCATACACAAGGAAGAAAGGGGTGAAGCCGGTTGACTTGTTTGGTGTAGTGCGCAGACTCCAGAGGACAGCCGGCAGCTCATCGAGCCAACAGCCGGCTGAGCGCTCCAGAGGTACAACCAGTCGGGGCTTGATGCCGGAGAGGATGAGGCCGTTGGCTCGCTCGACCTGGCCGTTTGACTGCGGGTGGGCGACGGATGCTAAGTCCAGCCGGATACCTTGGGCTGCGCAGAAACGTGCCAAGGCTCCTTTGGCGAAATTCGTGCCATTGTCGGTGATGATGCTGTGCGGCACGCCGTACCGAGTTGTTATGTCCGCGATGAACGTCACGGAAGTCGGCCCATTCAGCTTCTTGATCGGCTTTGCCTCAACCCACTTGGTGAATTTGTCCACGGCGACGAGCAAATGCGTCATGCTGCCGCGCGCCGTCTTGAATGGGCCCACCATGTCCAGTCCCCAAAAGGCAAAGGGCCAAGTGAGGGGAATGGTCTTGAGTGCCGAAGCCGGCATGTGTTGCTTGGAGCTGAAGAGCTGGCATCCCTTGGAATGCTTGACTAATTCTTTGGCGTCATCCAAAGCAGTCGGCCAGAAGAAACCATGGCGGAAGGCTTTGGCGACAAGTGATCTTGAGGCCGCATGGTGGCCGCATTCTCCTTGGTGAATGTCTGTGAGGATTGCAATGCCCTTCTCTTGCTCGACACACCGTTGGAGGATTCCAGTGACGCTGCGCTTGAGTAGTTCTCTGTTGACGATTGTGTACACTCCGGCTCGACGCTGGACTTGTCTTTCTTCTGTTTCGTCAGCCGGCAGGTCTTGGTTTACTAGGAAGTTGAGGATGGACTGAGCCCATGATGGAGCCGCGACTTCTTCTACTGCCAAAGTGGCTACTTCCACCAGGGTGGGCGGGCTGGGCGGTGAGGTGCTGGAGTCAGCCGCCGGCTGTAGTGCTAGTGCAGTCCCCGGGCCGGCTACTGCAGTCCCCGAGCCGGCTGCCGAAGTCCCCGAGCCGGTCGCCGAAGTCCCCGAGCCGGCTGCCGAAGTCCCCGAGCCGGCTGCCGAAGTCGCTGGGTCGGCTACGGGGGTCTTGGGGTCGGCTACTTGATTCTTCGGCCGGACCCGGCCGCATCGGGGTCAGGCGGCACGAAGATGGAGTCGGATTCTGGAGATGGCTTGATGGAGGGCTTGAGGAGGCGTTGTAGAGCGACGCCGGTTGGAATTTCTTGCCGAGTAGAGCCTATTCGAGCCAGGGCATCGGCTGGCTCATTGTCGGCTCATGGTACGTGGAGGAACTCGCATCCTTCAAAGTATCCGCTGAGTTGTTGGACCAGGAAGCGGTAGCTCGCTATATTTCGCGTCCTTGGTGTCCCAGTCGCCGGATGATTGCTGGACTACCAGGTCCGAGTCGCCATAACATAGGATCTGGCGAATGCCAAGTTCTTTGGCAAGCCGGAGCCCATGTATGAGCGCCTCGTACTCGGCCACATTGTTGGAGGCGGCAAAGTGGATCTGTAGCGTGTATCTGAGCTTGTCACCTTTGGGAGAGGTAAGGACGAGTCGGGAGCCGGCGGCAGGTACTGGGTCTCGGCCCAGTCGATGAGGAAGTCGGCCAGTGCTTGGGACTTGATGGCAGTGCGGTGCTGGTAGAAGATCGTGTAGGGGGCCAGCTCGATGGCCCATTTCGCCACCCGGCCGGATGCGTCCCGGCTGCCTATGATCTCGGCTAGCGGGGCGGTGCATACGACCGTGACGGGATGCTCTTAAAAGTAGGGCTTCAGCTTCTTGGCGGTGAAGTACACGCCGTAACACATCTTCTGGTAGTGCGGGTAGTTCTGCTTTGAGGCGGACAGCACCTCGCTCAAATAATACACCGGCCTCTTGACCGGCTGGGCTCGGCCTTCTTCTGGGCGCTGGACTACGATGACGATGCTGACCACCCGGCTGGTTGCGGCGATGTAGAGGAGCATGGGCTCTTTCTCAGTCGGCGCTGCGAGGATAGGCGGTGTGGCCAGCATCTTCTTCAGCTCGTGAAAAGCTTGGTCGGCCTGGTCGTTCCACTCGAAGTGAGTGCTCTTCTTCATGAGGTGGTAGAGGGGGAGAGCTTTCTCTCCGAGCCGGCTGATGAAGCGGTTCAAGGAGGCCAAGCACCCGGTGAACTTCTGAATGTCTCGAAGCTTGGTGGGGATTGCCATTCTCTCGATGGCCTTGATCTTCACCGGGTTGCATTCGATGCCGCGTTCGGAGACCAGGAAGCCTAGGAGCTGGCCGGTTGGCACTCCGAACACGCATTTCTCAGGGTTAAGCTTGATTTGGAACCGGCGTAGGTTCTCAAACATTTCCTTGAGGTCTCCCAGCAAGGTGCCGCGCTTCTCCTTCTTCACCACGATGTCGTCCACGTAAACGTGAGCGTTCCTGCCGAGCTGCTTGAGGAGGCACTTCTGCATGCAACGCTGAAAAGTGGCACCGGCATTTCTCAAGCCGAATGTCATAGTCAGGTAGCAGAAGGCTCCAAACGGCGTGATGAAGGCGGTCTTCAGGCGGTCGTCCGGATCCAGCTTTATCTGATGATATCCGGAGTAAGCATCCAAGAAACTCAACAACTCGCATCCGGCTATGGAGTCTATCACTTGGTCAATCCTTGGCAGGGCAAAAGGATCTTTGGGGCAGGCCTTGTTGAGGCTCGTGTAGTCTATACACATGCGCCACTTGTTGTTCTTCTTTAGCACAAGGACTGGGTTGGCGAGCCACTCTGGAAAGAAAACTTCCATAATGAAGCCGGCTGCCAAAAGCCGGGCTATCTCCTCCCCTACAATCCTGCGTTTCTCCTCCGACAGTCGGCGAAGGGGTTGTCTGACTGGCTTTGCGTCTTCTCGAACGTGTAGTTTGTGATCGGCGAATTTCCTCGGAACACCCGGCATGTCTTTGGGGGACCATGCAAAGATGTCCCGATTCTCACGGAGGAAATCGGCGAGCTCGCCTTCCTATTTGCTATTCAGGTTTGCCCCGATGACGGCAAACCTCTCTTGATGCTCGGGGTCAAGAGGTATCTTCTTCGTCTCCTTGGCCGGCTGGAAAGATCCTTGAGCGTCATGCTCCTTGGGGTCGGGGGACACGGCCGACGGCTTGCCGGCTATGGCCACGACTCGGTCCAACATCTTCTTCTCTTCGGCAATCACAAGGGACTCGGCCAGCCGGCTGCTGGCCGCCGCGCACTCAGAGGACTTCTTGTAATCACCGGCTACGGTGATGACGCCTTTGGTGCTTGGTATCTTCATCTTGAAGTATGCATAGTGGGGAACTGCCATGAATTTGGCCAAGGCAGGTCGGCCAAGCAATGCATGGTAAGGGCTCTCCAGGTCCACCACTTCAAACCAGATCGCTTCCCGGCGGAAATGCTCCTTGTCCCCAAAAAGTACATCGATCTTGATCTTGCCAATGGGGGCGCAGGATAAGCCCGGTACGATGCCATGAAACACTGTCCGAGTAGGCGTGAGCTGCTTCGTCTTGACGTTTAGCTTTTCCAGGGTGTCATGGTACAGGATGTTGATGCTGCTCCCGCTGTCTATCAACACACGGGAGAAGCGGGCGGCGCGTCTGTCCGTTGCAAGGGTGGCTTCCAGGACCAAAGCGTAAGAGCCGGGAGATGGCATCACCTCTGGATGGTCGGCCCGGCTTCAGCTGATGGGCTTTTCTGACCAATGCATGTGTCCGGCGGGGTTGGCAGCGACCACGCTGACTTCCTGGTGCTCTCGGCGCCTACTGCGCCGGTCTTCGGGCTGGCTGGTGAAGACGATGTAGGTTGCTTGCTCGTCGGGGAACTCGTCATGCACGGCTCCGACTGTGGGCCGAGCGGCCGGAGGCGGCGGGCCGGCAGGCGGAGGCGGCAAGAGCCCCTCGCCCTTAGAGATTCGGGTGAGCCAATGGCACTTCCGGGTCGTGTGGTTGGACGGCTTCGCGCCGCTGTGGAACTAGCACGGGGCGTCGAGAGTTTGCTCGTAGGAGAAAGCCGGCTGCCAAGCTGGCCTGCCGCCCTTGGGTTTCTTGGGCGCCGGTCGCTCTTCAGGCGGCGCGTCTTCGATTGTGGCCACTTGCCGACTGGTGGGAGGCGGCGCGGGGCCCTTGCGCTTGTGGTCGTTCGAGTTGGGGTGTCGGCCGGAATCCCCAGCCGGCGTCTTGGGCGCCGGGTTAAGCACCTTTCCGGACGCGTCTACCCGAAGCTCTGTCTTCATCGAGGAGTCGATGGTGGCATACTTGTCCGCTATGTCCAGAAGCTCGTCGAGGGTAGCCGGCTCGTCGCAGAGGAGCTTGTGCTTGAGGAGGGTGCCTTCTCGGCATCCGGCTGTGAAGTATTCTCGGCATCACCTCGTGCACCCCTTCACAGGAGTTGCGGAGCTCGGCCCAACGCGTGAGGTAATCGCGAGTGGACTCGGCAGGGCCTTGTACGCACAAGGAGAGCTGTCTGGGCTTGGGAGCCCGCTTGTAGGTGCTGGTGAAGTTGCGGATGAAGGCTTCGGTGAAGTCTAGCCAGCTGTTGATGCTGAGAGGCTTGAGGCTGTTGAGCTAGGTTCGCGCCGTGCCTTGCAGCATGAGGGGCACGTACTTCACGGCAACGCGCCGGTTGCCGTTGGCTATGCTGACCGCCGTGGAGTAGTCGATCAGCCAATCTTCCGGCTTCACGGAGCCGTTGTACTTGGGTGTGTCTCTTGGGAGCGAGAACCCTTTGGGGAAGGGCTCGCCGCGGATGCGGGGGCCGAAACAAGGCGGGCCGACATCGTCTTCTTCTTCTAGCGCCAGGGATCGTGCCAGGCGGTCGATCCGATGGCGGGCATCGTTCTCGCCGACTCCTTCACGGCGACCTAGTCGGCCGCTGAGAGTCGGGTGCGCCACTGGCGGCGGGGTGGGGTATCTCTCTCCACGGGGTCGAGGCGGAGGCGGGTTGTCCCGCCATTCCATGGCTCGGGGATGGCCGTCCGCGTCTCGCTCGATGGAGATTCGGGTCCGGCTACGGCTGGCAGCCGGCTCTTTCTTGCGCCGCGTGCGGGTGTCGCTCGTAGCCGGCGTCCGGGACGTCGCGCCGTGATCTCGGCGCGGGGAAGGGCTTCCCGCGCGGGCGTCTGCTTCATGTCACTGCGCGGCTGCGTCAATCAGTTGCTGGATGCGCCGGGTCATGTGGGGGAGGTCTTCGGCCTCCAAGCCGTCCAACTCGTCTACGGCTGCCTGGGCGGCACGCAAGTTCTCGAGTGGAGTGGCATAGACCGGGCGGTCAACTCCCAGCATGTCGGCGATGACGGCGCCACGTTGCTTGACAAGGCCGGCCCGGCTTGGCCCGCCTGGGGCCGACGTGCCGAAGGCGGCGCGGTCAGCTTCGCGCTGGTAGGCCTCAGAGAGGCGTCTTACGAAAGCCAGCCTCCGGCCCTCCGCGAGGAGGGCGAGGCGGCGTGCCTCCAGTGCTTCGTTGCCGGCATCAGCCGGGAGGGGGGTGGACAAGTCATGGCCGCCGCGTGCGGGGCGTCGTGGGCGCTCTCATCGGCCGGGCCGCCATGGCCGACAACCATCACTTCGGTGGTGACAGCATCGCAGCCGTCGGCTCGAGGAAGCGGGTCGTTGTAGATCATGACGTTGGTGGGGAAGGTGTCGTAGGAGGCCGTGTCGGAGTCGACAGGCATCGGGTCGGTGGAGCCAACCGACTCTAGGTCCACAGCGGGCTCGCTGGAGACATGGAGCTGGCCGAGAAGGTTGGCGAGGTGGTCGGTGCCCGCATTGGAGGCGAGCTCGTCGAAGATGAAGGTCTCGTCGGGGAGATCGGCGAGGCTGCTCGCTGCGCAGACGCTGGTGACGCCTTGCAGCGCGTCGTGGCAAGTGCCATCGGGCGTGCCGGGCTGGCTACGCTCGCTGGGGAGGAAGAGGGTTCCCGTCCAGAACAGGTCTCCGGACGACGGTGCACCTGGCCCCACGGTGGGCGCCAAATGTCGGGTGGTAGGTGCGACATATGCCAACAGGTGGCTTATCATTGTGGAAGCCAGTAAGACATCGCCGGTGCCTGGAAACGGGATAAGGCGAAGACATGCACGCCGGCGGATCTTACCCAGCTTCGGGGCTCTCCGTGGAGATAACACCCCTACTACTGCTCTGCGGGGTCTCCGCATGTTCACTAGATGAATCAAGTAGCTACACAACGCTCCTTGAGCTGCTTGGTGGGAGGAGGAAGAAGGGCACGGCTAGCCTGCTTCTTCTCCTTGTGTGGTGTCTAGAACTAGCAGGGGGTCCAACCCTTTGCATGGGTGCTTCGGGGGGTTTATATAGGCCTACCCCCCGGGGGTACAATGGTAATCCGACTGGGCGCGGGGCCCAGCCGTCTGTGACTGCGCTCGCCGGCTTCTGCGCTGGCTGCTGGGGCCGGCCGACTGGTGGGTCCCGCCGGCTGCCGGCCCCTTGGTCGACAGGCAGGCCCCGCTGTCCAGGGCCTGGTCGGCGGCTGGTTACTGTGGCTCCATCTTGTTGACGTGGGCTTCGTCGTGGTAGGCGCGGCTACAGTACTGCCGCCTATCAGGCGATCGCTGTAGCCTCACCGCGTCTTGTCTCCTTAATGGGGCGTCCTCTTCGAGGGAGGCGGCAAGCCGGCTGCGGGGAGCCGACTCTGTCTTGGGCCGACTGGTTGGAGGCGTGGCCGCCTTCGGGCATCTCTCTGCTCAAAGGGGCCCACCATCTGTGGGCCACACCGGCGGCCCGTCGTGGGTGACACCGAAGTCAACATGGCAACAGTGCCGCGCCGGACGGGTCATGCCTACTCCATACGGCGCACTGTGCCAGGCATGCTCCGGGATTCGGGGGTGGCAGGCTTCACTGTAGCCACGCCCCATCGCATCGCCGTTAGGTGGGTGCAAACTTTGAGGGTACGGTCTCGACCACTTTATGGGAGCCGGCTTCTTGGAGTCGGCCTTCTCATGGCCGGCTTCTTGGAGTCGGCCTTCTCATGAGGGCTAAAGTCGGACCGCCTTCCGAAAGCCGGCCTGGGTGGCAGCCAGCAAGGGGAAGGCGGCCCCATGTCTTGGATTCTTGAGAGCCGGGCGGGCTCGTAACTTTTTCAGAAGGGCCAGGGGAAGCCGGCTAGGCTACCCATGGCTATTTACTCTGACATTTGGCCATGAAGCATCTTCCAATTCCTTCATTTGGTGAGTCAAATATGTCATAGGAGTTGGTTGACACAAGTGCTAGACCGGCAACACCTTCATCTTGAGTATCTTCGGAGTCGGAGTGATAACTTCTCTCGGAGTGGCTGTCGGAGTCGGAGCCGGATACCCATTCACCAACATGAGCTTGATGTCTTCGTTTTGTGTAGCTCCTTGATGATTTTTCCTTCCTTTCCGAATCCTTGCTTCTCCGTGAGTATCTTCTTTCATAACGATCATCTCTACTCCTTCTCTCTCTTGGTGGTGATTCTTTGCTTCTTCTTTTTGGAGAATCTTCTCTTCTCTTGTAGGGAGCCGTACACTCATTGGAATAGTGGCCGGGTCTTCCACAACTGTAGCAGTTTCGCTCTCGACTAGAAGATCTTTTGTCATTGTAGGACCTTGACTTGAAGCTTCTATCTTTGCTTCTACTCTTGTAGAACTTGTTGAAGTTCTTCACCATTAAGCTCAATTCTTCATTGAAGTTTTGTTTCTCACTTGATGATGTAGGGGCATCACATGAGGCTTTGTAGGCACCACTTGATTTGTTGTGAAGTTCCTCTTTATCCTTAAGTGACATCTCACGAGCAACAATTCTTCCAATCACCTCCGTTGGCTTGAGATCTTTGTAATTGGGCATCATTTGGATCAATGTGCACACGGTATCATATTTTCCATCCAAGGCTCTTAGAATCTTCTTGATGATGAATCTATCGGTCATCTCTTCACTTCCTAAGCCGGCAATCTCATTTGTGATGAGAGCAAGCCTAGAGTACATTTCAGCGACACCTTCACCATCCTTCATCTTGAACTTGTCAAGTTGACTTTGAAGCACATCCAACTTGGATTCCTTGACGGAGTCGGTACCTTCGTGCATATCAATCAAAGTAAAGCATGCAACTTGCAAGAATGTAAAGGGAAGGGTTTGGAGAATTCCAAACGCAATTGGAGACACGGATGTTTTTCCCGTGGTTCGGATAGGTGGTGCTATCCTACATCCACGTTGACGGAGACTTCAACCCACGAAGGGTAACGGTTGCGCGAGTCCACGGAGGGCTCCACCCACGAAGGGTAACGGTTGCGCGAGTCCACGGAGGGCTCCACCCACGAAGGGTCCACGAAGAAGCAACCACCCACGAAAGGGTCCACGAAGAAGCAACCTTGTCTATCCCACCATGGCCATCGCCCACGAAGGACTTGCCTCACTAGCGGTAGATCTTCACGAAGTAGGCGATCTCCTTGCCCTTACAAACTCCTTGGTTCAACTCCACAATCTTGTCGGAGGCTCCCAAGTGACACCTAGCCAATCTAGGAGACACCACTCTCCAAGAAGTAACAAATGTGTGTTGATGATGAACTCCTTGCTCTTGTGCTTCAAATGATAGTCTCCCCAACACTCAACTCTCTCTCATAGGATTTGGATTTTGTGGGAAGAAGATTTGAGTGGAAAGCAACTTGGGGAAGGCTAGAGATCAAGATTCATATGGTAGGAATGGAATATCTTGGTCTCAACACATGGTAGGTGGTTCTCTCTCAGAACATATGAGTTGGAATGTGTATGTGTTCTGATGGCTCTCTCCACGAATGAAGAGGAGGTGGAGGGGTATATATAGCCTCCACACAAAATCCAACCGTTACACACAGTTTTCCAATCTCGGTGGGACCGAATCAACAAACTCGGTTCGGACCGAAAAGGTAAACCTAGTGACCGTTAGAGATTTTCGGTGGGACTGACATGCAACTCGGTAGGACCGATTTGGTTAGGGTTTGGGCATAACGTAATCTCGGTGAGACCGATTACACAAACTCGGTGAGACCGAGTTTGGTAATAGCTAACCAGAGAGTTGGTCAGGCAAACTCGGTGGGACCGATTTGCTCTTTCGGTGAGACCGAAAAGTTACAAGGAACAGAGTTTACATTGCAATCTCGGTGGGACCGATTCGCTCTTTCGGTGGGACCGAAAAGTTACGAAAGGGAAACAGAGAGTTTGCAATCCCATCTCGGTGAGACCGAGATCCCTATCGGTAGACGAATTGCTAGGGTTTGGCAGTGGCTTATGACAAGTGAAACTCGGTGGCGCCGGATAGAAGAATCGGTAGGACCGAGTTTGGCTTAGGGTTTAGGTCATATGTGGATATGGGAAAGTAGTTGAGGGTTTTGGAGCATATCACTAGCACATGAAGCAAGAGGCTCATTAAGCAACACCTCATCCCTCCTTGATAGTATTGGCTTTTCCTAAAGACTCAATGTGATCTTGGATCACTAAAATATAATGTAGAGTCTTGAGCTTTTGAGCTTGAGCCAATCCTTTGTCCTTAGCATTTTGAGGGTCTCACTTTCTACATCCATGCCATGCCAATCATTGAGCTTTTGAAATATTTATCTTGAAGTAGCATTAGCTCAATGAGCTATATGTTGTTATGAATTACAAACCACCTAGGGATAGTTGCACTTTCAGTTGAAGATATTGCAACAGTGGCAGTAGAACATTCAGCAACAGAAGTAGCATTATTCACGCTCAATGCATTTAAGACATGGTGGTTCAAATCCTTCCTGAGCGGAACTGATCTGTTCGGCGCGAAGTGACTCGTTTTCCTTTTGAAGATCTTCATGAGCCGCTCTCAATTTCTCAAGATCTTGCTTCCTTTGAAGATAATCATAGGAAAGCTTTTCATGAGTTGTTGAGAGCGTTTCAGATGACTTTCAAGTTCTCATACTTAACGTGAAGATTTTTTATGTCTTCAATTAAGGACTCAGATCGAGTCATTTCAGCGCCCTAACAGATCATCGCTTTTGTCTAACAGTTTTTGAATATGTTCCATAGCTTTCTGTTGTTCAGTTGCAATTTTAGCAAGTGTTTTGTAGCTGGGTCTTGAACCACAATCAGAGTCATCTTCACTAGATGTTTGATAGTGAGTAGTGCGTGTGTTTACCTTGGCACCGCGTGCCATGAAGCAGTAGGTAGGAGCAGAGTAGTCCTTGTCATTTGCATCGGTGTCGGTGATGAAGTCATTGTCTTCAGTGTTGAAGATGGACTTGGCAACGTATGCTGTAGCCAGACTTGCAACGCCAGAATCGGACTCCTCCTCAGACTCCACCTCCGCCTCCTCAGAAGCGGACTCCTCTGAATCCATTTCCTTGCCAACAAACACACGTGCCTTGCCAGATGAGCTCTTCTTGTGTGATGAAGACTTTGAGGAAGACTTGGAAGAAGACTTTGAGTATTTCTTCTTCTTCTTGTCGTCAGAGTCATATTCCTTGCTCTTCTTCTTCTTTCTTGTTCTCATTGTCCCACTGCGGGACACTCAGAGATGAAGTGGCCAGGTTTCTTGCACTTGTGGCATGTTTTCTTCTTGTAGTCATGAGCAGAAGCTTCATCATTCCTTGAGCTTGATCGTGAAGACTTTTTGAAGCCTTTCTTCTTGGTGAATTTTTGGAACTTCTTCACAAGCATAGCAAGTTCCTTTCCAATGTCTTCAGGATCATCAGAACTGCTGTCAGATTCTTCTTCAGATGAGGAGACAGCTTTTGCCTTCAAGGCACGAGTTCGCCCATAGTTTGGACCGTAGATATCTCTTTTCTCAGAAAGCTGAAACTCATGTGTGTTGAGCCTCTCAAGTATGTCAGACGGATCGAGTGTCTTGAAATCAGGACGTTCTTGAATCATCAGGGCTAGGGTGTCAAACGAACTGTCAAGTGATCTCAGTAGTGTCTTGACGACTTCATGCTTGGTGATCTCAGTAGCGCCGAGGGCTTGAAGCTCATTTGTGATGTCAGTGAGTCGGATCAAACGTGAGCTGGACATTCTCATTGTCATTTCGCTTGAAGCGGTTGAAGAGGTTGCGAAGGACACTGATTCTCTGATCTCTCTGGGTTGAGACGCCTTCATTGACCTTGGAGAGCCAGTCCCAGACCAGCTTAGATGTTTCCAAAGCACTCACACGGCCATACTGTCCTTTGGTCAGATGACCACAGATGATATTCTTGGCAGTAGAGTCCAGTTGAACGAACTTCTTGACATCAGCAGCAGTGACACCTTCTCCAGCCTTGGGAACGCCGTTCTTGACATACCATAGGTCGACGTCAATGGCTTCAAGATGCATGCGCATCTTATTCTTCCAGTAGGGATATTCAGTTCCATCGAAGACGGGGCACGCAGGAGACTTTAATTATCCCTGCAGTCGACATAGCTAAAACTCCAGGTGGTTAAACCGAATCACACAGAACAAGGGAGCCCTTGCTCTGATACCAATTGAAAGTGCGTTATATCGACTAGAGGGGGGGGAATAGGCGATTTTTATGAAAGTCTTCAAAACATGGAAGTTTCGAAGACAAACGATAGAAATAAACCTATTACCATGCAGCGGAAGTTAGACTACACTAGATAAACCATAGTCATGTATTCAATGAAGTGAAAGGACAATGACTAATAGTAGCTAGGTAGTAAGGATCAGGCAGGAAGATATTAAGAAGCCAAACGGATCACACAGTCACTCAGTGAAGACAAAAGATAGAGCAAACATACAATGACTTCACACAGAGTAACAGTAAGTAAAGATAAGGGAAGGATGAAACCAGTGACTCGTTGAAGACAAAGATTTGTTGGACCAGTTCCAGTTGCTGTGACAACTGTACGTCTGGTTAGGGCGGCTAGGTATTTAAACCTGAGGACACACAGTCCCGGACACCCAGTCCTGAACACGCAGCTCAGGACACCCAGTCCTCACCGTATTCCCCTTGAGCTAAGGTCACACAGACCTCGCCCAATCACTCTGGTAAGTCTTCAAGGTAGACTCCCAAACCTTCACAGACTTCGTTCACCGGCGATCCACAATGACTCTTGGATGCTCAGAACGCGACGCCTAACCGGCTGGAGGATTCACAGTCCTCAAGTGTAATAAGTCTTCAGATCACACAGACAGAGACTTAAGTGATGCCTAACATCTCTTTGGCTCTGGGTGGTTAGGGCTTTATCCTCGCAAGGAATTCTCTCTCAAAGGCTTCGAGGTGGGTTGCTCTCAAACGACAAAAGCGTACTCTAACTCTGAGCAGCCAACCTTTTATGGTTGTAGGGGGTGGGCTATTTATAGCCACTAGGCAACCCGACCTGATTTGTCCGAAATGACCCTGGGTCACTAAGGACTGACACGTGTTCCAACGGTCAGATTTCAAACTCACACGGCAACTTTACTTGGGCTACAAGCAAAGCTGACTTGTCCGACTCTGGACAAGATTCGCTCTCATAGTCTTTCACTCGAAGACATAGGTTTTTGGTTTAAGGCATCACTTCAGTCATTCTGACTGGTTCTCTTGGACCCCACTTAACAGTACGGTGGTTCCTATGACTCAACAAAGAGAACTACGAAAGATCTAAGTCTTCGAGCTCCATAGGCTTCATGCGATGTCTTCTCTTGTCATAGTCTTCAATGTGAATATCTTCATATACCACCTTTGACTTCAATGTCTTCATACATTTTTAGGGGTCATCTCTGGTAGGAAAACCGAATCAATGAGGGACTTCTACCTGTGTTATCCTGCAATTCTCACAAACACATTAGTCCCTCAACTAGGTTTGTCGTCAATACTCCAAAACCAACTAGGGGTGGCACTAGATGCACTTACTGGGACCTTAAACATCTTGTAGGGCGCAAGATCAAATGCCCGAATGGTCTTACTATGTACTTCGTTCCTGAATCGCTTGCTACTCTCCCTATTGTCCTAATCTGGATCTAAGCTTTCATAACCCACTGGTTCGTCAAATGTTTTTGCTTCACAATTCTCTTCGTGAAGCCTATCCCCCTAACTGCACTGTAGGGTACGACACCAGCGTCTTCAGAATGGATTATTGATAGTGGGTGTACAAATCACATGAGTGGCAAAAGAAGCCTTCTTATGGACTCAACCTTACATCCATCCGACAAGAGCCACATCACATTTGCTGACACTGGTAAAAGTAAGGTATTGGGTCTAGGTAGAGTTGCAATCTCAAAGGATCAACACATGGATAAAGTCATGCTTGTTGAATCCCTTGGCTTCAACTTAATGTCTGTCTCAATGCTTTGCAATTTGAACATGATCGTAATATTTGGAAAATATCGTTGCCTTGTTCTAATGGAATCTGACAAGTCTCTAGTGTTTGAAGGGTATCGGAAAGATGATCTGTACGTGGTAAATTTCTCAGCAGGACCACAGCTTGCCGTATGTCTTCTAGCAAAAGCTTCAGAATGCTGGCTCTAGCATCGGAGGCTTGGGCATGCTGGCATGAGGAACCTCCACACCCTTGCAAAGAAGAAGCATGTCATAGGCATCGAGGGTGTCAAGTTCAAGAAAGATCACTTATGCGGTGCCTGTGAAGCAGGAAAGATGACGAGGGCCAAACATCCCTCGAAGACAATCATGACTACTACTCGACCCTTCGAACTGCTTCACATGGATCTTTTCGGTCCCACTCATTACTCAACTCTTACTACTACTACTTGTCTCTATGGCTTTGTCATCGTTGATGATTATTCTAGATATACTTGGGTGCACATAATCCTTTACAAGACTGAAGTGCAGGATGTCTTCAGACGATTCGCCAATCGAGCAATGAACAACTATGGCGCCAAGATAAAGCACATCAGAAGTGACAATGGCACTGAATTCAAGAACACTGGCCTTGATACATATCTTGATACCTTGGGCATCACACATGAATTCTCAGCCCCGTATACGCCAAAGCAGAATGGCGTCGTCGAACGCAAGAACAGAAGACTCATTGAGATGGCCAGAACGATGCTAGATGAATACAAGACTCCAAGAAAATTCTTGCCTGAAGCCATTGATACTGCATGCCATATAATCAATCGTGTTTATCTTCACAAGCTTCTGAACAAGACATCTTATGAGCTCCTTACTGGCAAGAAGCCAAATGTTAGTTACTTCAGAGTATTTGGCGCCAGGTGCTGGATCAAGGACCCACATCACACTTCAAAGTTTGCACCAAAAGCACATGAGGGTTTTATGCTTGGATATGGAAAGGATTCGCACTCCTACAGAGTCTTCAATCTCTTTCATTATAAAGTGGTTGAAACAGTGGATGTGCGGTTCGATGACTAATGGTTCACAACGAGAGCACCTGCCAAATGTGCTAGATGAAGTTCCATCTAGTGAATCAATCAAGCTAATGGGAACTGGAGAGATTATACCTTTTGAAGCTCATCCTGAAGAAGAACTTATCATCTCAGCACCTGATCAACCTGAAGACAATGCTCAACTGAAGACATTCCTCTAACAACGGCACTGATCAGCAAGAGCAAAGTCTTCGCCCTGTACATCCTCGTGTTGCCAATGAAGTGCAGATTGAGAGAATAATTGATAGCATCAATGTACCTGGTCCGCTCACTCGTTCAAGGGCTACTCAGTTGGCAAATTTCTGTGGGCACTTCGCATTCGTCTCAATATCAGAACCCAAGAAAGTTGAAGAAGCCTTCATGGAACCTGAATGGATTCAAGGTATGCAAGAAGAGCTTCAACAGTTTGAGCTGAATAATGTATGGGAACTGGTTAAGTGTCCTGATCCTCGGAAGCACAACATAATAGGCACCAAATGGATATACCGCAACAAGCAAGATGAGCATGGTCAAGTTGTCAGAAACAAAGCTCGTCTCGTTGCTCAAGGATATACTCAAGTGGAGGGCATTGACTTCGATGAAACATTTGCTCCTGTGGCTAGGCTTGAAGCCATACGCATACTGTTGGCCTATGCAAATCATCATAACATACTTCTTATCAAATGGATGTGAAGAGTGCCTTTCTCAATGGCAAGATTGAAGAAGAAGTGTATGTTGCACAACCACCTGGCTTTGAAGATCCAAAACATCCTGATATGGTATACAAGCTCAACAAGGCACTGTATGGCCTCAAACAAGCCCCTTGGGCCTGGTATGACACACTCAAATACTTCCTGAAGAGCAAAGGCTTCATACCTGGTTCCCTCGATCCCATTGTTTTCACGAAGACATATGATGGTGAACTGTTTGTGTGCCAAATATATGTGGATGACATTATCTTCGGCTGCACCAATCAGAAGTACAGTGAAGAGTTTGGATATATGATGCAAGAGCAATATCAGATGTCCATGATGGGGGAGCTTAAGTTCTTCCTTGGTCTTCAAATACGACAGCAACGCAATGGCATCTTCATATCTCAAGAGAAGTATCTCAAAGATTGCCTGAAGAAGTTCGGTATGCAAGACTGCAAAGGCTTCACGACGCCAATGCCAGCCAAGCATCATCTGGGTCTTGACGACAATGGTAAAGAGTTCGATCAAAAGGTATACCGCTCCATGATTGGTTCTTTGCTTTATTTATGTGCATCTAGGCCGGATATTATGCTTAGTGTTTGCATTTGTGCTCGATTTCAAGTGGCACCAAAGGAGTCGCATCACTTAGCTGTGAAGCGAATTCTTCGATATTTGGCTCACACCCCAACTCTAGGATTATGGTATCCAAAGGGCTTAGAGTTTGATCTGGTTGGATTCTCGGATGCTGATTATGCTGGTGACAAGGTTGATCGCAAGTCTACATCAGGCACATGTCATTTTCTGGGACGATCACTTGTATGTTGGTCTTCAAAGAAGCAGAACTGTGTATCTCTCTCCACTGCTGAATCTGAATACATTGCTGCTGGATCATGCTGCGCTCAGCTTCTGTGGATGAAGCAAACCCTCAAGGACTATGGCATTCATTTGAAGCAAGTGCCTCTTTACTGCGACAACGAAAGCGCCATCAAGATTGCCAACAACCTAGTTCAGCACTCGAAGACAAAGCACATTGAAATTCGTCATCACTTTCTCAGAGATCATGTTGTGAAGGAAGACATTGATATCATACACGTCAACACTGAAGAGCAATTGGCAGATATCTTCACCAAGCCCTTGGATGAGAAGAGGTTTTGCAAGTTACGGTGTGAGCTAAATATCCTGGAATCCTCGAATGTCCTGTGATCAGGCACACATCCTAACCCTTATGCATATGATGACTTAGATGTGCAACACACGAAGTAAAGTATATCTTCAATCAATGAAGACATACATTCTAAGTGTGAATACATTAATGTGGAATTTGACTTCGGAGCGCCACGATAATTGTGCGCCGTGTCTGGGTCTAATACTTCCTATACGGTGGGTAATGCCACCACCAGATGTTCTATTTGAAGTGTTTCACTCATGGTGTTACCTTGCTATGTCTTCACATTTGGTTTGGCTTCGATCTCAACATGTTTTCATGATTATCTTCACTATGTTGATTATATATATATACTAGTGTTCTGTCCTCTACAGCATTCACTTATAGCTATGTCTTCTTGTTGAATCTTTTGAACTAAGTGAATGTGATCGGACCCTAACTTCTCTGTGCTTTCTATCTCAAACTCTATCTCTCCAAGTCATATGCATTCTATTGAAACTGTCAAATGTCTTCACTGCGTCCTTGTCAGCAGAAGATATAGAGACAACCATAAAGTCCGTTTTCAATGCTCATTCCTCCACATAAAATCCGGAGAAGCAGGAACGACCACCCGACAATCCAGGCGTGAGTGGGACGTGGAACAAACCCCAAACTTCCGCAAACTGGCCACGCGTTCCTCAGATGCGAATCGCGAGGGGCACCTGTGTAATAGCACAGTGCCGCCCCTGTGTCTATAAATACATACTCACTGCGGTCATTATCTCTTCTTCCACCCTCGCATGAACCCTAGCGCCACCGCTATCTCTCGACGACGCCGGCGACGAAGCGCTTCGCTGCCGCAACCTCTCCGACGCCGTCTTCACGCCGACCGCGGACATTGTCCTCTCTGCCGTCGCCGTAGGTGTCCTCCGTCGCCAAGTTAGGGCACGGACGATGAACTGCTTGGCCTCCTCTTCGCTCTGTCTAGTAGTTCTTAGTGTGGTAAATAAAACTTCCTTTTTACGGCCTCTTTGATCCTATTGATCTGTCACTTTCTACCACAAGAAATTTCTGTTCACACAAGCTAGATTTCTCTCAAACTGCATCTCATAACGTGCCCAGTATATTCACTTGTGCTTCATAAAGTAGTTAGATTCCTCACTTGTACTGATCTGTGGATTCGTACAAATCTGGAACCAACTTCTTATCTATGAGTGAATGTCTTCGCACGATGAGGTCAATGTCTTCTAAACCGATTTATCTTCAAAATCTTCTGAGAATGCATATGACCTCTTCCCCTTCCCTCGTACCTTAATGCTGTCATAGGTACATGTCCGTGGGAGAATCCTTTGGTTCTCATAGTCTGCATTCATTTGCAGAGTTCTTACAGCATCACATAAATCTCCTGAAGCCAGTTCCTGTTGGTTCAGCAAAAGAAAGCCTTTGAAGCCTTTGAACGTCTTGAAGCCTTCAGTTGAAGTTTATGGCTTCAGAAACAGCAGCAAGGAAAGGGGGCAGACAGCGACATGGAGGAACATCCAAAGATCTGCCTGATGAACTGGCAGAAATGTATAAAACAGATCCTGAAGAGAATTATGGTCAGCGCAAGACGCGAATCCAATGGATTCGACGCTATTGGCAGAACAATGGTTTAAATACTGGTTCGTGACCCAGGAGTATGCTGAGAAAAGTGCCATAAAAAGACCGTGGGGAGACATCTTATACAAGAATGTTGTACACAGGTCCAAAGATGAAGCTATTGCCCAAAGCTTCTATCCATGCATGGTCCGTGGGCCACAGCCTGATGATGCACATCCGTCGTCACTACTCTGGTGTCGTGACAACAATCTATTCAAGCGCAACTTCCAGTTTGCCCAGAACTCAGTGAAGCAGAACAAGAAGTCTTTGGGTTAGACTTCAACCCTGGTCCTTCTGCTCCAAGGGCTGATGGCACACGCGATGCAGAACCCAATGTCGTCGGTCCTTCTGCAACCTTGCAGGTCTCATCACCTACATCTTGGTTCAAGGGACTGCTGTGAATGAGCTTGTAGCTGATGCTGAGTCTGATGAAGCACCTGCAGTGCCTGCAGTACCGAAGCCGAAGCAGTTGAAGAAGCCAAAAGCTTCAAAGCCAGCCCGATCACCAAAAATCTCAAAGGCGAAGCCATTGGCGACTACACCTCCTGAAGACAGTGTGCAGTCTGAAGACTTATCACGCGTCTCAAGGCACCAGAAGGACAAGATGCCTCAGTCTCACACTGACAAAGAGCTCACAGCTGCTGCCATCCTGCGCAGTGAAGCCATTGATCTGTCAAGTGATGAAGATCTTGGAGATGGCGCTCTTGAGCAACTCATCAAGAGCAAAGAAGAAGCAGAAATCTTCAACAATCTGCCTCTCTTTGATGTCGCCATCATCCACAACTTCATTGAAGAGTGGTTTGCCACACCAAACATCAGCTTTGAAGATCTACAGCTGCCCGTTGGCCTCAGCGTTGCTTTCCAAGGCGCTATTGCTTCAGAACTTGCCATTGCCCAGCGCATTGTTGAACTGAAGCAGAAAATTGATCATGAAAAGGCTCAGTTCAAGAAGCATATGGCCAAGCTCAGCGTGCAAGAAGTGAAGAGCTTCAAGATCATGTTGCATGAGCTAAAGGAAAACTTTTTGAAGAAGCATGTAGAAGCTCAGGGTTCACGTGAGCGGATGAAGTCTCTGGCTAACAGATGTGTGCAAGCCTACAATGAGGCTGAGAAGCGCAAGGCACTTGGGCATCCTGGCATCGACCCCAAGATGGCTGCAAAGAAAAAGAAGAAGACTGTTCCAGCTGAACCAGAGGCACCAAGGCAGGAAGCAGTTCCGCTTGTCTTCCCAACTGCAACGACTGGCTCGAAGCCAAAGAGCCGGTCAACCGCTTCAGAGCTCAAGAAGACAAGAACTGCTGAGGCTGAAGCCAGGAAGAGGAAACGCTCTGAAGCCTCTCTTACTGCCCCCTGTATGAAAAAGAGGAAGATCAAGAAATCTCGGGCTGCTCCCACAGAGCCCTTGATAGTTGAACCTATTTCTATGGTTCATCCTGACGCAGAACGTCAACTGACGGTTCATGAGCCTGCTTCCACAGAGGCTCCTGAAGCTGAAGACATTCCAGCAGCTGATCCCATCACTGCTGAAGACATTGGTCATCATGACAATGTAGAAGATGATGCAGCCCTTCCTCAGTTAGAACACAGCGAACTCATCAGCATTGGCCGTCCACTGTCGCCAATTGCACAGGATGCTTCATGGGCGGATCGCCCTCAAGTGGAAGAAGACTATGAGGCCCAGCCCACTCCAATCCCACAGGCGTCGTCTGCGTTCCGCAGGCTTCGCAAAGGTCCAAGGCCTCAAGTCTATGCTGAATACATTCCGGCTGCATCAGCCGCAGAAGAAGCACCACAAGAGCCCACTCCTCTGCTCCACCAAGAAGAAGTTCTCCAGGAGAACGTGCTTGTGACCGACCCTCCAGCTAGTCAAGCGGAGGATGAAAATCTTGAGGCTGCCACAACCAACAACGAAGCTAATGTGGAGCCCTCCCCAGCAAAAGCTTCAGAAGACAGCGAAGCCACTGAACCCACAACTTCTATTCCTGAGTCTGCTGCAGGTCCTCAATTCAACTATCATGTTGAGCACAGGCCTCAGGTCCAGAAGCCCATCCCCAGACTGCCAAGGTTTCCAGGTCCTGCATCAGCACCTAGCTCCTTCAACATCAATGGCTTCAGGGCAGATAATACTTTCTTCAATAGCTCCAAGAACCCCTATTCAAGGGAAAGGATTTCATCAGATAGGTTCTGGAGCTATCCTCAGCGCAGCTACTACTCGTGCATACTGTACAACCAAGGTCGCATCTTCCCGCACAAGCGCCTTGATGTTGAAGCTATTGCTGGTCCGCCCTATCTAGAGGAAGCGTTGGATTGCTTCAAGCAAGTGGGTCTGCTACAGTTCATTACTGATGAAGAGCATTGGAATGAAGAGCTCCTGCTACAATTCTATGCCACACTGCACATCAAAGGATACAACAGAGATCCGAAGACTTGGGTCCTGGAGTGGATGACCGGCAACGTTCATCATGAAGCCAATGCATTTGATATCATTGAGCTCACTGGCCTGCCCACTCCAGGCGAATTCTTCGAGCAAGGCTGTCGGCTACACACTGAAGCTATTGCAAGCATATTTCAGAGGCCTGAACCGAATATGAGTCAGATGCTCTCCATGATGAAGCCATTGCCCCACGATGCTCCTTATCCCACAGAGTTCTTCGTTGAAGACCTTGAGTACCTGCCCAGAACCATCTATCACATCATCAGGCGGACTCTCTGGCCTATCAAAGGGCACTCTCCAAATGCCAAGATCGAGGGTGCAATGAAGACTCTGATATTCTGTATCCTTCATGGCAAATGTTTCAATGCACAGGACTTCTTCATACGCCAACTTGCTGCATCAGGCTCAGATCTGTTTGGTTTGAAGTTCTATGCCCCTTGGGTAATGAGGCTGATCAAACTTCACTCTGCCGTCTCGTATCAGCCCTCAGCCCGCAACCATCGGATCTTCTTGCTAGATGTGGATACCTCTGCTGAAGCTATATATCCTGAGCCTGCCAAGCAACCTTTGAGTCTTCAGAATGCAGAACACCAGAGCTTCACTCAGAACGATGAAGGTGTTGAAGCCATCTCCAGGGTGTATCCTTTGGCTGGCACTACCCGTGTGCCACACCCTGCTTCAACTGAAGCCACTGACAGTGCAACTGCTTCAAGACCCAAGAAGCGCGCTCGTGTTCTCAATGACCGAGAGCTTCTTGTGGCCCTTCATCAAAAGCAGGATATGCATCATGACTGGTTGAAGAGACAGATGAAAAGCCTCTTGGTGGATGTAAATCGCATCCGAAATCTTGCCACCAAGAACGCTTTCGTTGCCCATGAAACCTGTCGCCGCACATGGAAAGGGCTAACGATGATGCTTTCTGAAGCTGATCTTCAAGAGGATGGCTTCACTGAGAGATTCAAATTTGACTCCACAGCTCCTCGAAGAGCTGTGCTGCTGGGGACTCCATCTCTTGAAGACTCTGAGTTTTCTTCCTTGGCTGCCACAGTCACTGCCAGAATCATTGAGGAAGAAGACGATGCTACTTCACCACCACCTGCTTCAGCACCTCCAAGCTCTTCTGCACCGCCAAACAACGCCAACAACCCTGCTACTTCATCTACTCCTCATGGGAACGAGTAGAGGCTCTATGTCTTCAAACCTTTTTGGTCATTACTGACAAAAGGGGGAGAAGCATATGAGATTGATAGTCTTCAAGCGGGTTCATATGGGCGGGTGCCTTATATTTTGCTTCGTGCTTACAACTCTCGTTTTTTTGCTACATTTGGTTCTTATGAGTTCTAACACTTAAACCAGATGGTCGTCTGCTACTTGTTTGCCACCCTATTATGCGAAGATAAATTCCACACTTATCTCATTCTGCAGACGTCCATTTTCCATTATGCATGTCATTATCTTCATATACCTTCACATGCATAGTGGATTGTCATCATAAGCTGAAGTGGATCTCCACAAGTACAACCTGCCATGTGCATTTGCATTCCAAAAGAAAATTAACTTATATGCACATCTTCAGGGGGAGCCCTTGCAACTTATGAAGACAATTCCTTATCCTTTACAATTTCACAGACTATATTCCCCGTTGAAAACTTCAACTAGTTTGTCATCAATCACCAAAAAGGGGGAGATTGTAAGTGCATCTAGTGCCACCCCTAGTTGGTTTTGGAGTATTGACGACAAACCTAGTTGAGGGACTAATGTGTTTGTGAGAATTGCAGGATAACACAGGTAGAAGTCCCTCATTGATTCGGTTTTACTACCAGAGATGACCCCTAAAAATGTATGAAGACATTGAAGTCAAAGGTGGTATATGAAGATATTCACATTGAAGACTATGACAAAAGAAGACACGTTATGAAGCCTATGGAGCTCGAATACTTAGATCTTCCGTAGTTCTTTTTCTTTTATGTTGAGTCATAGGAACCACCGTACTGTTAAGTGGGGTCCAGGAGAACTAGTCAGAATGACTGAAGTGATGCCTAAACCAAAAACCTATGTCTTCAAGTGAAGACAATGAGAGCGAATCTTTTCCAGAGCCGGACAAGTCAGCTTTGCTTGTAGCCCAAGTAAAGTTGCCATGAGAGTTTGAAATCTGACCGTTGAGACACGTATCAGTTCCTTAGTGACCCAGGGTCAGTTCGGAAAAATCAGGTCGGGTTGCCAAGTGGCTATAAATAGCCCACCCCCTACAACCATAAACAGTTGGCTGCTCAGATTGAGAGTACGGCTTTTGTCATTTGAGAGCAACCCACCTCGAAGCCTTTGAGAGAGAGAATTCCTTGCGAGGATAAAGCCCTAACCACCCAGAGCCAGAGAACATTGGGCATCACTTAAGTCTTCTTGTCTGTGTGATCTGAAGACTTATTACACTTGAGGACTGTGCATCCCCAGACGGTTAGGCGTCGCGTTCAGAGCATCCAAGAGACATTGTGGATTTCCAGTGAACGAAGTCTGTGAAGGTTTGGGAGTCTACCTTGAAGACTTACCAGAGTGATTGGGCGAGGACTATGTGACCTTAGCTCAAGGAGAATACGGTGAGGACTTGGTGTCCTGAGCTGCGTGTTCAGGACTGGGTGTCCGGGACTGTGTGTCCTAAGGTTTAAATACCTAGCCGCTCCAACCAGACGCACAGTTGTCACAGCAACTGGAACTGGTCCAACACATCATTGTCTTCAACGAGTCACTGGTTTCATCTTCACTTCCTTTTACTTACTGATCACTCATTGTGAAGTCATTGCGTGTCTGTTCGATCTTTTGCCTTCACAACGTGAGTGTATGATCTGTTTGGCTTCATAGTATCTTCCTACCTGATCCTAATTACACTACAGCTATTTGTCAATGTGCTTTCACTCTGTTGATACTTGACCATGGCTTGCCTAGTGTAGTCTAACTTCCGCTGCATAGTAATAGGCATATCTCTACTGTTTGTCTTCATAACTTCCACGTTTTGAAGACTTTCATAAAAATCGCCTATTCACCCCCCTCTAGTCGATATAACGCACTTTCAGTTTGGCTTCATAATATCTTCCTACCTGATCCTTATTACACTGCAGCTATTTGTCATTGTGCTTTCACTCTATTGAATACTTGACCATGGCTTGCCTAGTGTAATCTACCTTCCGCTGCATAGCAATAGGCATATCTCTACTGTTTGTCTTCATAACATCCACGTTTTGAAGACTTTCATAAAAATCGCCTATTCACCCCCCCTCTAGTCGATATAATGCACTTTCAATTGGTATCAGAGCAAGGTGCTGCCTTGTTCTGTGTGATTCGGTTTAACCACCTGGAGTTTTAGCTATGTCGACTGCAGGGATAATCAAAGTCTCCGCTGCGTGCCCCGTCTTTGATGGAACTGAATATCCCTACTGGAAGAATAAGATGCGCATGCATCTTGAAGCCATTGATGTCGACCTATGGTATGTCATCGTGAACGGCGTTCCCAAGGCTGGAGAAGGTGTCACTGCTGCTGATGTCAAGAAATTCGTTCAACTGGACTATTGCCAAGAATATCATCTGTGGTCATCTGACCAAAGGACAGTATGGGCGTGTGAGTGCTTTGAAGACATCCAAGCTGGTCTGGGACTGGCTCTCCAAGGTCAATGAAGGCATCTCAACCCAGAGAGATCAGAGAATCAGTGTCCTTCGCAACCTCTTCAACCGCTTCAAGAGAAATGACAATGAGAATGTCCAGCACACATTTGATCGACTCATTGACATCACAAATGAGCTTCAAGCCCTCGGCGCTACTGAGATCACCAAACATGAAGTCGTCAAGACGCTGCTGAGATCACTTGATAGTTCATTTGACATCCTAGCCCTGATGATTCAAGAACGTCCTGATTTCAAGACACTCGATACGTCTGACATACTTGAGAGGCTCAACACACATGAGTTTCAGCTTTCTGGGAAAAGAGATATCTACGGTCCAAACTATGGGCGAACTCGTGCCTTGAAGGCAAAAGCTCTTTCCTCATCTGAAGAAGAATCCGACAGCAGTTCTGATGATCCTGAAGACATTGGAAGGGAACTTGCAATGCTAGTGAAGAAGTTCCAAAAATTCACCAAGAAGAAAGGCTTCAGAAAGTCTTCACGATCAAGCTCAAGGAATGATGAAGCTTCTGCTCATGACTACAAGAAGAAAACATGCCACAAGTGCAAGAAAACTGGACACTTCATCTCTGAGTGTCCACAGTGGGACAATGAGAACAGAAGGAAGAAGAAGAGCAAGGAATATGACTCTGACGACAAGAAGAAGAAGAAATACTCAAAGTCTTCTTCCAAGTTTTCCTCAAAGTCTTCATCACACAAGAAGAGCTCATCTGGCAAGGCACGTGCGTTTGTTGGCAAAGAAATGGATTCAGAGGAGGAGTCCGCTTCTGAGGAGGCAGAGGTGGAGTCTGAGGAGGAGTCTGATTATGGCATTGCAAGTCCTGCTACAGCATACGTCGCCAAGTCCATCTTCAACACTGAAGACAATGACTTCATCACCGACACCGATGCAAATGACAAGGACTACTCCACTCCTACCTACTGCTTCATGGCACGCGGTGCCAAGGTAAACAAACGCACTACTCACTATCAAACATCTAGTGACGATGACTCTGATTGTGATTCAAAACCCAGTTACAAAACACTTGCTAAAATTGCAACTGAACAACAGAAAGCCATGGAACATATTCAAAAACTGTTAGACAGAAGCGATGATCTGTTGGGTGCTGAAATGACTCGATCTGAATCCTTAATTGAAGACATAAAAAATCTTCATGTTAAGTATCAGGAACTTGAAGATCGTCATGATACTCTCTCAACAACTCATGAAAAGCTTTCCTATGATTATCTTCAAAAGAAGCAAGATCTTGAGAAATTGAGAGCAGCTCATGAAGATCTTCAAAAGGAAAACGAGTCACTTCGCGCCGAACATATCAGTTCCGCTCAGGAAGGATTTGAACCACTATGTCTTAAATGCATTGAGCGTGATAATGCTACTTCTGTTGCTGAGTGTTCCACTGCTACTGCTGTTGCAATATCTTCAACTGTTGATGTGGTAACTAACCCCTCTGCTGAGGATACCACCGCTATTGCTGATGAAAATGCTAGGTTGAAGACATTGCTTGAAACAGGGATGTACAAAAGTCTTAAAGGGCATCAGACGTTATGTGATGTCCTCAAGAAGCAGATTCTGAACCGAAACCCTAGGAAAGAGGGTGTTGGGTTCGTAAGGAAAATGAATGCAGATGGCTCTTACTGGAAACCTGAGCAGTACCCCAAAACCATGTGGGTTGCTGCAAAGGAACTTTCAGCAGATCCATCCAATCTATCTGGCTTCACTTGTGCTAACCCCATTATCATTGATGAATCCTTTGATGCAAACTATAAACTGTTTAAGAATCAGAATGGTGAAGTGTTTGCCAGGTACATTGGTACTAACTGCAGGAATGGACCGCCTATGAAGAAGATCTGGGTTCCAAAAACGTGTCTGGAAAATCTTCCTGTGAATGTCTTCATGACACCTCACATGAAGAAGACAAACCTCAGACCAAAGGCTTCATACGGTCCAAAGGCTTCATACAGACAGAGGACTCACCTGAGTCGCACTAACGCAAATGTTTTGCAGGGAAACCATATTCAGTCATATGAATATGAGAACGTGTCATCAAACCGTCATGTTCATATGACCAAGAATTATTCTGCCTATTCTTATGAGTACTATTGTCCACCTGCTAGACTGTTTGCTAGGGCTCCAAAGCCAAAATTCTCAGATGCTGCACTTAGACTTATTGCTTCTAAGCCACCCTTGAAGATGTGGGTGGCTAAGAAAGCTTAACTCTCTTTTGCAGGGAAAGGTCTCCAGCAGAAAACCAAAATCTTCTGATGCTATTGCTGGAGACCTTAAAAATCTTGTAGGGCGCAAGATCAAATGCCCGAATGGCATTACTATGTACTTCGTTCCTGAATCGCATGCTACTCTCCCTATTAGTCCTAATCTGGATCTGAGTTTTCATAACCCACTGGTTCGTCAAATGTTTTTGCTTCACAATTCTCTTCGTGAAGCATATCCCCCTAACTGCACTGTAGGGTACGACACCAGTGTCTTCAGAATGGATTATTGACAGTGGGTGTACAAATCACATGACCGGCAAAAGAAGCCTTCTTATGGACTCAACCTTACATCCATCCGACAAGAGCCACATCACATTCGCTGACACTGGTAAAAGTAAGGTATTGGGTCTAGGTAGAGTTGCAATCTCAAAGGATCAACACATGGATAAAGTCATGCTTGTTGAATCCCTTGGCTTCAACTTAATGTCTGTCTCAATGCTTTGCGATTTGAACATGATCGTAATATTTGGAAAATATCGTTGCCTGGTACTAATGGAATCTGACAAGTCTCTAGTGTTTGAAGGGTATCGGAAAGATGATTTGTATGTGGTAGATTTCTCAGCAGGGCCACAGCTTGCAGTATGTATTCTAGCAAAGGCTTCAGAATGCTGGCTTTGGCATCGGAGGTTTGGGCATGCTGGCATGAGGAACCTCCACACCCTTGCAAAGAAGAAGCATGTCATAGGCATCAAGGGCGTCAAGTTAAAAAAATATCACTTATGCGGTGCCTGTGAAGCAGGGAAGATGACCAGGGCAAAACATCCCTCGAAGACAATCATGACCACTACTCGACCCTTCGAACTGCTTCACATGGATCTCTTTGGTCCCACTCACTACTCAACTTTTTCCACTACTGCTTGCCTCTATGGCTTTGTCATTGTTGATGATTACTCTAGATATACCTGGGTGCACATAATCCTTTACAAGACTGAAGTGCAGGATGTCTTCAGACGCTTCACCAATTGAGCTATGAACAATTACGACGCCAAGATAAAGCACATCAGAAGTGACAATGGCACTGAATTCAAGAACACTGGACTTGATACATATATTGATACCTTGGGCATCACACATGAATTCTCAGCCCCGTACACGCCACAGCAGAATGGCATCGTCGAACGCAAGAACAGAACACTCATTGAGATGGCTAGAACGATGCTAGATGAATACAAGACTCCAAGAAAATTCTGGCCTGAAGCCATTAACACTGCATGCCATACAATCATCGTGTTTATCTGCACAAGCTTCTGAACAAGACATCTTATGAACTCCTAACTGGCAAGAAGCCAAATGTCAGTTACTTCAGAGTATTTGGCGCAAGGTGCTGGATCAAGGACCCACACCACACCTCAAAGTTTGCACCAAAAGCACATGAGGGTTTTATGCTTGGATATGGAAAGGATTCACACTCCTACAGAGTCTTCAATCTCTTTCATTACAAAGTGGTTGAAACAGTGGATGTGCGGTTCGATGAGACCAATGGTTCACAAAGAGTGCAACTGCCAAATGTGCTAGATGAAGTTCCAGCTAGTGAATCAATCAAGCTAATGGGAACTGGAGAGATTATACCTTCTGAAGCTCATCCTGAAGAAGAACTTATCATCTCAGCACCTGATCCACATGAAGACAATGCTCAGCCTGAAGACATTCCTCCCAACAACAACACAGATCAGCAAGAGCAAAGTCTTTGCCCTGTACATCCTCGTGTTGCCAATGAAGTGCAGATTGACAGAATAATTGACAGCATCAATGCACCTGGTCCACTCACTCGTTCAAGGGCAACTCAGCTGGCAAATTTCTGTGGACACTTCGCATTCGTCTCAATTTCAGAACCCAAGAAAGTTGAACAAGCCTTCATGGAACCTGAATGGATTCAAGTTATGCAAGAAGAGCTTCAACAGTTTGAGCTGAACAATGTATGGGAACTGGTTAAGCGTCCTGATCCACGGAAGCACAATATAATAGGCACCAAATGGATATATCGCAACAAGCAAGATGAGCATGGTCAAGTTGTCATAAACAAAGCTCGCCTTGTTGCTCAAGGATATACTCAAGTGGAAGGCATTGACTTCGATGAAACATTTGCTCCTGTGGCTAGACTTGAAGCCATACGTATACTGTTGGCCTATGCAAATCATCATAACATACTTCTATATCAAATGGATGTGAAGAGTGCCTTTCTCAATGGCAAGATTGAAGAAGAAGTGTATGTTGCACAACCGCCTGGCTTTGAAGATCCAAAACATCCTGACATGGTATACAAGCTCAACAAGGCACTGTATGGCCTCAAACAAGCCCCTAGGGCCTGGTATGACACACTCAAATACTTCCTGAAGAGCAAAGGCTTCATACCTGGTTCCCTAGATCCCACTTTTTTCACGAAGACATATGATGGTGAACTGTTTGTGTGCCAAATATATGTGGATGACATTATCTTCGGCTGCACCAATCAGAAGTACAGTGAAGAGTTTGGATATATGATGCAAGAGCAATATCAGATGTCTATGATGGGGGAGCTGAAGTTCTTCCTCGGTCTTCAAATACGACAACAATGCAACAACATCTTCATATCTCAAGATAAGTATCTCAAAGAGTGCCTGAAGAAGTTTGGTATGCAAGACTGCAAAGGCTTCACAACACCAATGCCAGCCAAACATCATCTGGGTCCCGACGACAATGGTAAAGAGTTCGATCAAAAGGTATACCGCTCCATGATTGGTTCTTTGCTTTATTTATGTGCATCTAGGCCAGATATTATGCTTAGTGTTTGCATGTGTGCTCGATTTCAAGCGGCACCAAAGGAGTCGCATCACTTAGCTGTGAAGCGAATTCTTCGATATTTGGCTCACACCCCAACTCTAGGATTATGGTATCCAAAGGGCTCAGAGTTTGATCTGGTTGGATTCTCGGATGCTGATTATGCTGGTGACAAAGTTGATCGCAAGTCTACATCAGGCACATGTCACTTTCTGGGACGATCACTTGTATGTTGGTCTTCAAAGAAGCAGAACTGTGTATCTCTCTCCACTGCTGAATCTGAATACATTGCTGCTGGATCTTGCTGCGCTCAGCTTCTGTGGATGAAGCAAACACTCAAGGACTATGGCATTCATTTGAAGCAAGTGCCACTTTACTGCGACAACGAAAGCGCCATCAAGATTGCCAACAACCCAGTTCAGCACTCGAAGACAAAGCACATTGAAATTCGTCATCACTTTCTCAGAGATCATGTTGTGAAGGAAGACATTGATATCATACACGTCAACACTGAAGAGCAATTGGCAGATATCTTCACCAAGCCCTTGGATGAGAAGAGGTTTTGCAAGTTACGGTGTGAGCTAAATATCCTGGAATCCTCAAATGTCCTGTGATCAGGCACACATCCTAACACTTATGCATATGATGACTTAGATGTGCAACACACGAAGTAACGTATATCTTCAATCAATGAAGACATACATTCTAAGTGTGAATACATTAATGTGGAATTTGACTTCGGAGCGCCACGATAATTGTGCGCCGTGTCTGGGTCTAATACTTCCTATACGGTGGGTAATGCCACCACCAGATGTTCTATTTGAAGTGTTTCACTCATGGTGTTACCTTGCTATGTCTTCACATTTGGTTTGGCTTCGATCTCAACATGTTTTCATGATTATCTTCACTATGTTGATTATATATATATACTAGTGTTCTGTCCTCTACAGCATTCACTTATAGCTATGTCTTCTTGTTGAATCTTTTGAACTAAGTGAATGTGATCGGACCCTAACTTCTCTGTGCTTTCTATCTCAAACTCTATCTCTCCAAGTCATATGCATTCTATTGAAACTGTCAAATGTCTTCTCTGTGTCCTTGTCAGCAGAAGATATAGAGACAACCATTAAGTCCGTTTTCAATGCTCATTCCTCCACATGAAATCCGGAGAAGTAGGAACGACCACCCGACAATCCAGGCGTGCGTGGGACGTGGAACAAACCCCAATCTTCTGCATGCTGGCCACGTGTTCCTCAGATGTGAATCGCGAGGGGCACCTGTGTAATAGCGCAGTGCTGCCCCTGTGCCTATAAATACATACTCACTGCGGTAACTATCTCTTCTTCCACCCTCGCATGAACCCTAGCGCCACCGCTATCTCTCGACGACGCCGGCGACGAAGCGCTTCGCTGCCGCAACCTCTCCGACGCCGTCTTCACGCCGACCGCGGACATTGTCCTCTCTGCCGTCGCCGTAGGTGTCCTCCGTCGCCAAGTTAGGGCACGGACGATGAACTGCTTGGCCTCCTCTTCGCTCTGTCTAGTAGTTCTTAGTGTGGTAAATAAAACTTCCTTTTTACGGCCTCTTTGATCCTATTGCTTTGTCACTTTCTACCACAAGTAGTTTCTGTTCACACAAGTTGGATTTCCTCATACTGCATCTCATAACGTGCCTAGTATATTCACTTGTGCTTCATAAAGTAGTTAGATTCCTCACTTGTACTGATCTGTGGATTCGTACGAATCTGGAACCAACTTCTTATCTATGAGTGAATGTCTTCGCACGATGAGGTCAATGTCTTCTAAACTGATTTATCTTCAAAATCTTCTGAGAATGCATATGACCTCTTCCCCTTCCCTCGTACCTTAATGCTGTCACAGGTACATGTCCGTGGGAGAATCCTTTGGTTCTCATAGTCTGCATTCATTTGCAGAGTTCTTACAGCATCATATAAATCTCCTGAAGCCAGTTCCTGTTGTTCAGCAAGCGAAAGCCTTTGAAGCCTTTGAACGTGTTGAAGCCTTCAGTTGAAGTTTATGGCTTCAGAGACAGCAGTAAGGAAGGGTGGCAGACAGCGTCATGGGGGAACATCCAGAGATTTGCCTGATGACCTGTCAGAGCTTTATAAGACAGATCCTGAAGAGGATTATGGTCAGCGCAAGACGCGAATCCAATGGATTCGACGCTATTGGCAGAACAATGGTTTAAATACTGGTTCGTGACCCAGGAGTATGCTGAGAAAAGTGCCATCAAGCGACCGTGGGGAGACATCTTATACAAGAATGTTGTACCCAGGTCCAGAGATGAAGCTATTGCCCAAGGCTTCTATCCCTGCATGGTTCGTGGGGCACAGCCTGCTGATGCACATCCGTCGTCACTACTCTGGTGTCGTGACGACAATCTGTTCAAGCGCAACTTCCAGTTTGCCCAGAACTCAGTGAAGCAGAACAAGAAGTCTTTGGGTTAGACTTCAACCCTGGTCCTTCTGCTCCAAGGGCTGATGGCACACGCGATGCAGAACCCAATGTCGTCGGTCCTTCTGCAACCTTGCAGGTCTCATCACCTACATCTTGGTTCAAGGGACTGCTGTGAATGAGCTTGTAGCTGATGCTGAGTCTGATGAAGCGCCTGCAGTGCCGCAGCCGAAGAAGCTGAAGAAGCCAAAAGCTTCAAAGCCAGCCCGATCACCAAAAATCTCAAAGGCGAAGCCATTGGCGACTACACCTCCTGAAGACAGTGTGCAGTCTGAAGACTTATCACGCGTCTCAAGGCACCAGAAGGACAAGATGCCTCAGTCTCACACTGACAAAGAGCTCACAGCTGCTGCCATCCTGCGCAGTGAAGCCATTGATCTGTCAAGTGATGAAGATCTTGGAGATGGCGCTCTTGAGCAACTCATCAAGAGCAAAGAAGAAGCAGAAATCTTCAACAATCTGCCTCTCTTTGATGTCGCCATCATCCACAACTTCATTGAAGAGTGGTTTGCCACACCAAACATCAGCTTTGAAGATCTACAGCTGCCCGTTGGCCTCAGCGTTGCTTTCCAAGGCGCTATTGCTTCAGAACTTGCCATTGCCCAGCGCATTGTTGAACTGAAGCAGAAAATTGATCATGAAAAGGCTCAGTTCAAGAAGAATATGGCCAAGCTCAGCGTGCAAGAAGTGAAGAGCTTCAAGATCATGTTGCATGAGCTAAAGGAAAACTTTTTGAAGAAGCATGTAGAAGCTCAGGGTTCACGTGAGCGGATGAAGTCTCTGGCTAACAGATGTGTGCAAGCCTACAATGAGGCTGAGAAGCGCAAGGCACTTGGGCATCCTGGCATCGACCCCAAGATGGCTGCAAAGAAAAAGAAGAAGACTGTTCCAGCTGAACCAGAGGCACCAAGGCAGGAAGCAGTTCCGCTTGTCTTCCCAACTGCAACGACTGGCTCGAAGCCAAAGAGCCGGTCAACAGCTTCAGAGCTCAAGAAGACAAGAACTGCTGAGGCTGAAGCCAGGAAGAGGAAAAGCTCTGAAGCCTCTCTTACTGCCCCCAGCAAGAAAAAGAGAAAGACCAAGAAATCTCGGGCTGCTCCCACAGAGCCCTTGATAGTTGAACCTATTTCTATGGTTCACCCTAACGCAGAACGTCAACTGACGGTTCATGAGCCTGCTTCCACAGAGGCTCCTGAAGCTGAAGACATTCCAGCAGCTGATCCCATCACTGCTGAAGACATTGGTCATCATGACAATGTAGAAGATGATGCAGCCCTTCCTCAGTTAGAACACAGCGAACTCATCAGCATTGGCCGTCCACTGTCGCCAATTGCACAGGATGCTTCATGGGCGGATCGCCCTCAAGTGGAAGAAGACTATGAGGCCCAGCCCACTCCAATCCCACAGGCGTCGTCTGCGTTCCGCAGGCTTCGCAAAGGTCCAAGGCCTCAAGTCTATGCTGAATACATTCCGGCTGCATCAGCCGCAGAAGAAGCACCACAAGAGCCCACTCCTCTGCTCCACCAAGAAGAAGTTCTCCAGGAGAACGTGCTTGTGACCGACCCTCCAGCTAGTCAAGCGGAGGATGAAAATCTTGAGGCTGCCACAACCAACAACGAAGCTAATGTGGAGCCCTCCCCAGCAAAAGCTTCAGAAGACAGCGAAGCCACTGAACCCACAACTTCTATTCCTGAGTCTGCTGCAGGTCCTCAATTCAACTATCATGTTGAGCACAGGCCTCAGGTCCAGAAGCCCATCCCCAGACTGCCAAGGTTTCCAGGTCCTGCATCAGCACCTAGCTCCTTCAACATCAATGGCTTCAGGGCAGATAATACTTTCTTCAATAGCTCCAAGAACCCCTATTCAAGGGAAAGGATTTCATCAGATAGGTTCTGGAGCTATCCTCAGCGCAGCTACTACTCGTGCATACTGTACAACCAAGGTCGCATCTTCCCGCACAAGCGCCTTGATGTTGAAGCTATTGCTGGTCCGCCCTATCTAGAGGAAGCGTTGGATTGCTTCAAGCAAGTGGGTCTGCTACAGTTCATTACTGATGAAGAGCATTGGAATGAAGAGCTCCTGCTACAATTCTATGCCACACTGCACATCAAAGGATACAACAGAGATCCGAAGACTTGGGTCCTGGAGTGGATGACCGGCAACGTTCATCATGAAGCCAATGCATTTGATATCATTGAGCTCACTGGCCTGCCCACTCCAGGCGAATTCTTCGAGCAAGGCTGTCGGCTACACACTGAAGCTATTGCAAGCATATTTCAGAGGCCTGAACCGAATATGAGTCAGATGCTCTCCATGATGAAGCCATTGCCCCACGATGCTCCTTATCCCACAGAGTTCTTCGTTGAAGACCTTGAGTACCTGCCCAGAACCATCTATCACATCATCAGGCGGACTCTCTGGCCTATCAAAGGGCACTCTCCAAATGCCAAGATCGAGGGTGCAATGAAGACTCTGATATTCTGTATCCTTCATGGCAAATGTTTCAATGCACAGGACTTCTTCATACGCCAACTTGCTGCATCAGGCTCAGATCTGTTTGGTTTGAAGTTCTATGCCCCTTGGGTAATGAGGCTGATCAAACTTCACTCTGCCGTCTCGTATCAGCCCTCAGCCCGCAACCATCGGATCTTCTTGCTAGATGTGGATACCTCTGCTGAAGCTATATATCCTGAGCCTGCCAAGCAACCTTTGAGTCTTCAGAATGCAGAACACCAGAGCTTCACTCAGAACGATGAAGGTGTTGAAGCCATCTCCAGGGTGTATCCTTTGGCTGGCACTAC
>NC_053022.1:486993932-487100482 GCF_003073215.2 Triticum urartu | reverse complement strand
CTCCGGGAGAATTAGAAGAGTCAGGTAAGATCCTGGGAAAAGACCTGTGGGTTAGGGCCCACTCAAAAGAAACACCGTTGAAAAGATTACTTAAAAAGGAGAAAGCACCGGTTGAATTAGATGACTTGAATGAGATAACATCCTCGAAAGAGCTTGAACGAATGTGGAGTGGAAAACACGAATCTTCGAGATATCTTCAGCACTCCGGAACAATAAATAGCGAGAAGTGGAATGATAATGAGGTGCACCGGCATGAGAAAGCATTGAAACGAGGAAAAAGGTATGATCAACAAAACTTGACTTGAAACCACCGGAGAAGAAAAGGAATGAGGAATGACGAACTTGAAGCTTCGTTGGCATCTTCCTGAGAAACAACGGATAAGAACATTAACGGAAAAGAATGGAGAGGCTTCTCATCAAAAACAAGATAGTTGATTAAGAACCGGGATACCGAGTCTGATCGGAATGTCTCGAGAGGAGGTCTATTCCTTCGTTGACCGTGAGAGCTTGTGATGGGCTAAGTTGGGACACCCCTGCAGGGATTTGAACTTTCGAAAGCCATGCCCGCGGTTATGGGCAGATGGGAATTTGTTAATGTCCGGTTGTAGAAAACCTGAAGTTGACCATAATTAAAATGAATCAACCGCGTGTGTAACCGTGATGGTCTCTTTCCGGCGGGGTCCGGGAAGTGAACACGGTGTTGGAGTTATGCTTGACGTAGGTTGTTTTAGGATCACTTCTTGATCATACTTTTATCGATCGTGCTTTGCCTTCTCTTCTCGCTCTCTTTTGCGTATGTTAGCAACCATATATGCTAGTCGCTTGCTGCAGCTCCACCTCATACCTTTTACCTTACCCATAAGCTTAAATAGTCTTGATCGCGAGGGTGTGAGATTGCTGAGTCCCTGTGGCTCACAGATACTTCCAAAACCAGCTTGCAGGTGCCGAGGATACCGTGCAGATGACGCAACCAAGCTCAGGAGGAGCTCATTGAAGATCTTGTCCATTGTGTTGTTTCGTTCTAGTTGATCAGTAGTGGAGCCCAGTTGGGGTCGATCAGGGACCGTGTCGCATTTGGGGTTCTTCTTTTATTTTGGTTCCGTAGTCGGACCTTGATTGTATTTGGATGATGTAATGCTTTATTCATGTAATTGTGTGAAGTGGCGATTGTAAGCCAACTATGTATCTTTTCCCCTATGGTATTACATGGGTTGTGTGAAGATTACCTCACTTGCGACATTGCTTTCAATGCGGTTATGCCTCTAAGTCATGCTTCGACACGTGGGAGATATAGCCGCATCGAGGGCGTTACAAGTTGGTATCAGAGCCGACCCTCGCGGTTACACGGATGTTTGCGGATAGGTGCGCAGTCATGTTGTTCATGACGTTTGTGACCCGTCGTGGCACCCGGCATGGAACATGTATCGGACTGGATGCACAGACGTATGTGCCAAGAGGGAACGTTCCTGTGGCCCGACGAGGACGTCGGTTCCTCTGAGTGGGGGTGTATGTGATAGCCTGGCTTATTAGGGATGATAGACTACTCATATCAATAAGGAATTCCTTCTTTTCCGGGAGCCCATTGGGACAAAACTCCAAAGTTAAGCGTGCTCAGCTTGGAGTAGTGTCAGGATGGGTGACCGACCGGGAAGTTGCTCCCGGGTGCGCACGAGTGAGGACAAAGTGCGCACAAAAGACTAGTATTGATCTGTGGGGCCAGTCTAGATCCTGCCAGGAGTAACGACCACCGGCGAGTGTGTCCAAGGCGTTACAATTTGGTTTTATGATGCGGCTATATCTCCCACGTGTTGAGGAACGACTTAGAGGCATAACCGCATTGAAAGCAATGTCGCAAGTTAGGCAATCTTCACAACATCTATCGGATCACGGGTTCCGGCAGACCCTTAAGGTTCGAACACTGGGGTGCGCGTGAAGATCACGCCTTCTACCTCTCCGCCTCGCAAGGATCGAAACTACTAAAAGAACTACACAAGGGACACAAGATTTATACTGGTTCGGGCCACCATTGTGGTGTAATACCCTACTCCAGTGTGCGGTTGGTGGATTGCCTCCTGGGGCTGGTGACGATGAACAATACAAGGAAGAACCGCCTCGCGAGGGTCTGTTCTTGGCTGGGGTGATGAACTGCTAGGAGGAGTTCAGTCACCACTCTCTCTCTCTCTCACTCACTCTCTCTGCTTTTCTCTCACTTGTCGACCGTCTGGAACCCGGGCCAACCAACCCCCTTGCTATGTGGGTGGCTGGTCCTATTTATAGAGGCCCTGGTCCTCTTCCCAAATATTGAGCGGGAAGGGAGCCAACAATGGCGGGCTAATTTGAAGGGGGACAACGAGTACACTTATCCTGACTAAAGTTGGTCTCTGCCTGCCAAAGGCTCTGCGGTGACGCAGTGCTGGGCTCCATGGTGACCTCCGTCTCATAGTCCTCCTGGTCCTGGTCTCGTTGCACCGAAATGGCAACCTTTGCCTGATGCCTCGGTACTCCGCGGCTGCGCTTGCCCCCTTTGCACCAAAGGGGAAAGAAGGATGCTGCGCACGCTGACGCTCGCCTGGCACCCTCGATCGTCATGGATTGCGTCATGGGCACCTTGCGAGGTGCCCTGCCTTGATCTCTCCGCCTCCTCGCGAGCCAGCCTGATGAGGCTGCGCTTGAGGATGCGCCGTGTCGTCCGCCCCGCGAGGCTTGGCCCCTCGCGAGGGTCTTGAGTCTTGTGTTGATGAAGATGGGCCGCGCTGGGCCCCCATTTGAGCCACGCTGTAGGCCGCAGGCAGGCAAGTCTGGGGACCCCCGTTCCCAGAACGCCGACAGTAGCCCCCGGGCCCAAGGCGCGCTCGGACTTGGTCGTGCCGAGAGGCGAAAGGGCAAGGGCGAAGCACCGCGGGCCCTAACAGCCTGCGGCCTTGGGCGCCGCGTGGCGGTTGATGGGACGTGGGCGTCTCCACTTCCCCATGATGCCTCGGTGATCGCGCGAGTTGGACAAGTCCCTGCATGCAGATAGTGTCATGATTACCTGTGATCGTGGAGGCCGGCGGTTGGCCTTCGCCGGCTTTAAGTACGGAGCTGTGCGTGCCCTTCCAGTCCATCTCTTCTTGTTCTCTCCTTTGCCTCAATTCTTGCTCCGCCTTGGCGTGATGGCTCCATCGAGGAGGTACTCGGCTGCGGAGAAGGGGAAGGCCCTCTAGGTCGATCCTGCCTCTCCCCCGCCCAAGCGCGGTCGTGGGCGCCCTCGGAAGCATCCGGTGGCCGCCCCGGTAGCGTTTGGTGGTCATGGGGGCGGCTCCCAGCGCGGCGGCGGGCGAGCCGCCGTGGCCGAGGGACGCGCCTGGGTTGCACGTTCCCCCAGGCCGCGCTTTCGCGCCGCGCAGGTGCTGTCGGAGTTCGTCGTCTGGTCGGCGGAGCCGACTAGCGCCCGGCTCCAACTCCCTCGCTTCCTCCTTGGTGAACTCCCGGCCGGTGCTCCTGGTGGCCTCTGGCTCCAGGCGGAGGGCTGCTGCAGCAGGTCCTCATGGGTCGCGCTGGAGGTCTCCGCCAACGGGGACTTGGCCTTAACTCGTGGCTGGCAGGCGTTCGCCCGCGCTCGAGACCTGGGGCGCCGATGCACCCTGCACTTCAGGTTTGACGGCGACGCCACCCTCTATGTGAGGGTGTTTGGGGAAGATGGTCGCCGCGCGGGGTGTTGCCCTAAGGACGACGACCGCGGCCGGGGGCCCCACTCCGATGGTGGTGGAGGAGATAGCGCCCGCGCGGATGGCGGCGTCCGAGACTCCCCAAGCTTCGTCAATTCTTCCTCAAGCGACTCCTCCAGCGGTGGACGCAGTCAACCCCCGCGCCGTCGAGCTTGCTTGGGAGGTGGTGGTTCGTCCGCCCACCGTCGTGCCCCGGTGAAGCGCGAGAGGGAGTCTGCCTGAGGCCCGGAGGCAGCCCGGGTCGCCTCCGCGGGCCGGTGTGAGGAGGGCCGCGCCGGGCTCGTCCTTTCCTTTTCCTTTTGTTTCCTGTGTAAGTCAAAACAGCTGCATGGAGCCCCGCTGGGGCGTGTTGGGAATTATTGTCGTTTTAGCCATTACCTTGATGTTATTTTTGCGCCTCTTAACTACACGCCTGTGCGTAGATAGTTTTTGACCCCTGCCGGAGGGGCGATCGACCCAGGCCCTGTGTGCGCGTCGCGGTGCCCGAGGGGCACGGACTACAGGGGTGCTCCTGTAACATGCCCGGGGCATGAAACCTTCCAGCGGCTAGAGCAGAAGCACTCGCGAGGGCGTTTGAGTACCATCCCTCGCGAGGTCGTTTATGAGAGAAACCAAAGCGAGGAGCGAAAATCGATGAATCACAAATCAGTAACAGCGATAACTCCAATAACACTTCAAATGCAAGAAACACGTCAACTGCGGAAAGCAAATGAAAAAGCCGCGTCCGGCACCTAATCTAGTCTTTGACGTCTTCTCACCAGCGCGGAGCTAAGTGCTACCACTGGGCGTGGGAGGGAGCCCCAGGGCCTGAGGCCGGCGCTCCTGAGACTCCGGGGCGTGTACAGCCCCACTCATTATTACGTCAGAGTGTCATGGGGCGGCGAGCTTCACAAGCATTGGCCTTGCTTCACAGGCTCCGGGCCTTTTCCAAAGCGCGATAGCTTCACAGGCACTCGCCTTGGTTCACAGGCTCTGGGCCTTTCCCAAAACGCGATAGCTTCACAGGCACTCGCCTTGCTTCTCAGGCTCCGGGCGTTTTCCAAAAAGCGATAGCTTCACAGGCACTCGCCTTGCTTCACAGGCTCCGGGCCTTTTCCAAAAAGCGATAGCTTCACAGGCACTCGCCTTGCTTCACAGGCTCCGGGCCTTTTCCAAAAAGCGATAGCTTCACAGGCACTCGCCTTGCTTCACAGGCTCCGGGCCTTTTCCAAAAAGCGATAGCTTCACAGGCACTCGCCTTGCTTCACAGGCTCCGGGCCTTTTCCAAAAAGCGATAGCTTCACAGGCACTCGCCTTGCTTCACAGGCTCCGGGCCTTTTCCAAAAAGCGATAGCTTCACAGGCACTCGCCTTGCTTCACAGGCTCCGGGCCTTTTCCAAAAAGCGATAGCTTCACAGGCACTCGCCTTGCTTCACAGGCTCCGGGCCTTTTAGGGGTAGAACCTCCGGAGGTGCTGGATGTTCCACGCGTTCTGGACCGGCTCCCCCTCTTGAGTCTCCAAGCGCATGGAGCCTGGCCTGGAAACATGAACAACCTTGAACGGGCCCTCCCACATGGGAGAGAGCTTGTGCAGCCCCTCCCTGGAGAGAACCCGCCTGAGTACGAGGTCTCCCACCTCGAGGGTCCTGGGGCGGATGTTGCGGCAGTGATATCGTCGTAGCGCCTGTTGGTACCTTTCCGCTCGCAGCGCGGCTTCCCGGCGGCGCTTCTCCCCCAGTACGAGGTCCATCCCCCGCTCGGCGTCCTGCTGCGCCTCGTCGAATGCCAGGACCCGTGCGGAGCGACGTCTGACCTCGTGAGGAAGGACTGCCTCGGCTCCATAGACCAGGAAGAACGGGGTCTCCCCAGTTGGTTTGGTCGCAGTTGTGCGGATGGACCACAACACGAACTGGAGCTCGTCGTACCAACCTCTGCCGCAGGCCTCCAGCTTCTTCTTGAATGTCCTGGTCTTGAGGCCTCTCAGGACCTCCGCGTTGGCTCGTTCGGCCTGCCCATTGCTTCGCGGGTGTGCCACCGAAGCATAGCATATCTGCGTCCCAAGGTTAGCACAGTATGTTTTAAAGAGATTACTGGTGAACTGAGAACCATTGTCTGTGATGATGCGATTCGGCACCCCGAACCGGCTCGTGATACCCCTGATGAACTTGACCGCGGAGCCAGCGGGGATGGTACGGACAGCCTCCACTTCTGCCCACTTGGTGAACTTGTCAATGGCGACGTAGAGGTAACGATAGCCCCCCGGCGCCCGAGGGAACGGGCCCAGAATATCCAACCCCCAAACGGCGAATGGCCACGAGAGGGGTATAGTTTGCAGGCCTCCCGCCGGTTGATGGATCTGCTTGGAATGGAACTGGCAGGCCTCACAAGCCTTTACCAATTCGATTGCGTCGTTGAGCGCGGTGGGCCAATAGAACCCACTACGGAATGCCTTGCCGACGAGGGTCCGTGATGATGAGTGGTGCCCGCAGTCTCCGCCGTGTATATCCTCCAGTAGTTCCTTTCCTTGCTCCTTGGAGATGCAGCGCAGAGATACATCGTTTGGTCACTTCCGGTAGAGTTCTCCATCTCTGATGCAGTATGCCGTGGCCTACCACGCCACACGCTCCGCTTCCTCTTCCCTTTCCGGTAGGGCCCCTTGTGTTAAATAACTCCGGAGTTCTGCCATCTAGCACTCCTCCTGAGGTTCCATCGTCAGGAGCAGGTGTGCTCCTGAGGTCGGCCCACAGACCGGGGCTCCCGAGGCTGGCGGCTGGGGGAGCTCCTCTCGAGGCTGAGCGGTGTTTGATAACGTCGGCTGTGCTGAAGGTTTGAAGAGCCGCTCTTCAAAGACGCCGGGTTCCTGCGGCAACCGCCTGGATGCCCATCCGGCTATGTCGTCAGCTTCCTGATTGGTGCCACGGGGCACGTGCTTCAGCTCCAGCCCCCAGAACTGCTTTTCCATCCTGCGGACCTCCGCTAGGTAGGCCTCCATATGCTCGTCTTTCGGCTCGTACACCTTGTTGGAGAAGTTGACTAGGAGCTGCGAGTCGCCCTTGACGGTGAGGCGTTTCACTCCCAGGGCTACTGCGGCCTTCAACCCGGCTACCAGTCCCTCATATTCTGCTATGTTGTTGGAGACCTTTTCACCTTGCTGGAAACAGAGCTGTACAGCGTAGTAGAGCTTATCCTGAGTGGGTGATATCAGCACCGCACCAGCCCCCGCGCCATGCCTGGAGAACGCCCCATCGAAGTACATGACCCAGCCTTCTGGCGCCTCGCTCCCCAGAGAGAGGGACCGATCCTCGTTGTCCCTGAGGCCTGGCGCCTCCGCCCATTCCGCCACGAAATCCGCCAACGCTGCTCCTTTGATGACCCTGGTTGTGCTGAACTCGAGCTGAAACGCCTGCAGCTCTATGTTCCACTCGGCGACCCTACCGGCTGAGTTAGGGCTCCTGAGCACTCCCTCCAGGGGGTATGATGAGATGACTTTGATGGGATGAGCCTGGAAGTAGTGGCGCAGCTTGCGCGAGGCTACCAGTAGCGCGAGAAGGAGCTTCTGAGGCATTGGGTACCGTGCCCTCACGTCCCGTAGCACCGTTCTAACAAAGTAAACTGGGTGCTCAACAAGGCTGAGAGCATCTGGGGTTGCTGCGCCCTCGGGAGGTAAGGGCGCCTCACAAGGTGACGTGGCCTCGGGAGGTGGACCATCCGGTCGTGCGGCCTCTCCTGCCTCAATTGCATTCTTCGGCAGCTGACCCTCCTCAACTACGGTTGTGGCTTATGCAGGCTTTCCTTGTTCCCGTTTTGTCTTGCCTCGGGTTTCCGCTGCGGTCTTGACTTGGCGCTCCTCCCTAACCGCCACCAGGGCTGCGCTGGCGGAGTAGGGTGTGGTGGCGAGGTACAGCAGCAGGGGCTCTTGAGGGCGCGGAGCCACCATGACTGGGCGACTGGTCAGGTACCTCTTGAGATCTTGAAACGCCTTATCTGCCTCTTCAGTCCATTTAAAGGGCCCCTTTTTCTTCATCAATTGAAAGAGAGGCAGCGCTCGCTCCCCCAATTTGGAGATGAAGCGCCCTAGCGCGGTCACGCGCCCAGTGAGCTTCTGCATTTCTCTGAGGGTCTTTGGTGGACTCATGTCCTCGACCGCCTTGACCTTCTCGGGGTTGGCCTCGATGCCACGATGGGACACGAGGAATCCCAAAAGCTTGCCCGAGGGGACGCCAAACACACATTTCTCCGGGTTGAGCCGCAGGTTTACTACGTCGACGCTCGCGAAGGTCTCCTCCAGGTCTTGTATCAGGGTCTTGGCCTCCCGAGATTTTACTACAATGTCATCAACGTAGGCTTCGACATTCTTTCCGAGTTGCGGGCCCAAGGTGATGTGCATCAGCCGCTGAAAGGTTGCCCCTGCGTTACGCAGTCCGAACGGCATGCATGTATAGCAGTATACCCCGCACGGGGTCAAGAAAGCGGTCTTCTAAACGTCTTCCACCGCCATCTTGATCTGGTGATACCCGGAGAAGGCGTCCAGGAAGCATAGTAGGTCGCACTCCGTAGTGGAATCGACGATCTGGTCGATGCGGGGGAGCGGAAATGGATCTTGCGGGCATGCCTTGTTGAGGTTGGTGAAGTCGACACACATGCGTTCCTTCCCCCCTTCTTGGGCACAACGACAGGGTTGGCCAACCAATCCGGGTATCGGACCTCGCGAATGACCCCGGAGGCCTCTAGCTTGCAGGTCCCTTGGGCAATGAAGGCCTGCTTCTCCGCGGACTGCCGCCTGGCCTTCTGCTTCACGGGGCGCACATTTGGGCACACGTTGAGGTGATGCTCGATGACACTCCTGGGGATCCCCGCCAGCTGATCGGGCTCCCAAGCAAATACCTTCTTATTCGCGCGCAGGAACTTGACCAAGGCCTCCTCCTGCTCAGGCTCAAGGTTGGCGCCTATGGTGAAAGTGGCACTGGAGGACCCGTCCTCGTCGACGGGTATCTGCTTGGTTTCTGCCTTGTCCTGGGTGAACAACTGCTTCTTCTTGGCGGGCGCAGCCCCCTTGGGCTCAGGGGTCTCCGCGTTGACAGGTCGTGCCGATGCTGCCGTCTTGAAGGCGAGCTTGAGTACTTGCAGGGCGTCCCCGGTGTCCCCGTGCACGGCGAGGGTACCGCTGCTCCCGGGCATCTTCATGAGGTTGTACGCCGGGTGTGTGGCAGCCATGAACTGAGCCAGTGCCGGGTAGCCGAGGATGGCATTGTAAGGGAGGCCGATGGGGGCGATGTCGAAGTCGACCATCTCCGTGCGGAAGTTGTCGTAGGTGCCGAAGGTTACCGGGAGCCGGATCTGTCCCAGGGAGCCGGATGATCCGCCCCCGACGCCCGAGAAGGATCGACTGGGTCGCAGCCGCTCCCGAGGTATGCAGAGGAGGCTGAAAGTCTCGACCGAAAGCACGCTGAGGCCCGCACCGCCGTCAACAAGGGTTCTGGTGATGGCCACCTGGCAGATGGTGGGGGTGCACAACAGGGGGAGCGCGCCCGAGCCGACCGGGTTGGTGGGGTGGTCCTCCGAGCTGAAGGTCAGGCCGACCTCGCGCGCCGCCCGGTCCGGGGGAGCCCCCTGCCGTGCGGAAACGGTGCTAACCCGGCGGGCAAAAGGCTTGACATGGCGACTCGTGGGCGGCGCCTGCGAGCCGCCCAGGAGGGCGGCAACGACCGGAGGCGTCGATGTTGCGGTGCAGTTACTCCGTCGCGCAGGCGGATGCTGGGGTGGCGCTTGCCGCTTGTTTCCCGCCGGGACGGTGGCGGTGTTGACGGCGGGCGACGGGGGACAACGAGAACGCCCACCGGCGAGGGCCGCCGAGGCGACGCGAGCTCGACTGGCGCCGTACATGGATGCGGCGGCCGGAGGAGGACGGAGCGGTAGAAGACGAATTCCGGCGCACCCCTACCTGGCGCGCCAAATGTCGGATCATGGGTTCTGGCAGACCCTTAAGGTTCGAACACTGGGGTGCGCGCGGAGATCACGCCTTCTACCTCTCCGCCTCGCAAGGATCTAATATACTAAAAGAACTACACAAGGGACACAAGATTTATACTGGTTCAGGCCACCATTGTGGTGTAATACCCTACTCCAGTGTGCGGTTGGTCGATTGCCTCCTGGGGCTGGTGATGATGAACAATACAAGGAAGAACCGCCTCGCGAGGGTCTGTTCTTGGCTGGGGTGATGAACTACTAGGAGGAGTTCAGTCACCACTCTCTCTCTCTCTCACTCACTCTCTCTGCTTTTCTCTCACTTGTCGACCGTCTGGAACCCGGACCAACCAACCCCCTTGCTATGTGGGTGGCTGGTCCTATTTATAGAGGCCCTGGTCCTCTTCCCAAATATTGAGCAGGAAGGGAGCCAACAATGGCGGGCTAATTTGAAGGGGGACAACGAGTACACTTATCCTGACTAAAGTTGGTCTCCGCCTGCCAAAGGCTCTACGGTGACGCCGTGCTGGGATCCATGGTGACCTCCGTCTCGTAGTCCTCCTGGTCTTGGTGTCGTTGCACCGAAATGGCAACCTTTGCCTGATGCCTCGGTACTCCGCGGCTGCGCTTGCCCCCTTTGCACCAAAGGGGAAAGAAGGACGCTGCGTGCGCTGACGCCCGCCTGGCACCCTCGATCGTCATGGCTTGCGTCATGGGCACCTCGCGAGGTGCCCTGCCTTGATCTCTCCGCCTCCTCGCGAGCCAGCCTGATGAGGCTGCGCTTGAGGATGCACCGTGTCGTCCGCCCCGCGAGGCTTGGCCCCTCACGAGGGTCTTGAGTCTTGTGTTGATGAAGATGGGCCGCGCTGGGCCCCCATTTGAGCCACGCTGCAGGCCGCAGGCAGGCAAGTCTGGGGACCCCCGTTCCCAGAACGCCGACAACATCCCATGTAATATAGATAATAAAAGGGGAGGTAACATAGTTGGCTTACACTCGCCACATCAATCAAGTACATAAATAGCATTACAACATTCAAACACTCATGGCCCGACTACGGTGCCAAAATAAAAGACAACCCAACATGCGACACGGTCCTGATCACCCCAACTGGGCACCACTACTGATCGACTGAAACGAAAAACAACACAATGGACAAGATCTTCATCGGGCTCCTCCTGAGCTTGGTTGCGTCATCTGCACGGACTCATCGGCACCTGCAAGCTGGTTTTGGAAGTATCTGTGAGTCACGGGGACTCAGCAATCTCGCACCCTCGCGATCAAGACTATTTAAGCTTATGGGTAAGGTAAAGGTATGAGGTGGAGCTGCAGCAAGCGACTAGCATATATGGTGGCTAACATACGCAAATGAGAGCGAGAAGAGAAGGCAAAGCACGGTCGATAACTATGATCAAGAAGTGATCCTATAGCAACCTACGCCAAGCATAACTCCAACAACCGTGTTCACTTCCCGGACTCCGCCGGAAAGAGACCCTCACGGTTACACACGCGGTTGATGTATTTTAATTAAGGTCAACTTCAGGTTTTCTACAACCGGACGTTAACAAATTCCCATCTGCCCATAACCGCGGGCACGGCTTTCGAAAGTTCAAATCCCTACAGGGGTGTCCCAACTTAGCCCATCACAAGCTCTCACGGTCAACGAAGGAATAGACCTCCTCCCGAGACATTCCGATCAGACTCGATATCCCGGTACAACAAGACATTTCGACAGGGTAAAACTAAACCATCAACACCGCCCGAATGTGCCGAAAAATCCCGATAGGAGCTGCACATATCTCTTTCTCAGGGCACACTCAGATTGTCTTAGGTATGGGTAGGCCATTCCAGAGTTGCCCCTGGTGGCCACCGGCAGCTGACAGGTGGACCAACACTCAGAGGAGCACTGGCCCGGGGGGGAGGGTTAAAATAATGATGACCCTTGAGTCTGCAGAACCCAAGGGAAAGAAAAGGCTAGGTGGCAAATGGTAAAACCAATGTTGGGCATTGCTGGAGGAGTTTTATTCAAGGCGAACTGTCAAGGGGTTCCCATTATAGCCCAACCGCGTAAGGAACGCAAAATCCGGGAACATAACACCGACATGACGGAAACTAGGGCGGCAAGAGTGGAACAAAACACCAGGCATAAGGCCGAGCATTCCACCCTTTACCAAGTATATAGATGCATTAATTAAATAAGATATATTGTGATATCCCAACAAGTAAACATGTTCCAACAAGGAACAACATCTCCATGTTCCAACAAGGAACAAACTTCAATCTTCACCCGCAACTAACAAAGCTATAAGAGGGGCTGAGCAAAGCGGTAACATAGCCAAACAACGGTTTGCTAGGACAAGGTGGGTTAGAGGCTTGGTTCAACAATATAGGAGACATGATAAGCAAGGGGTAGGTATCGCAGCATAGGCATAGCAAAAGAGCGAGCATCTAGCAAAGCAAAGATAGAAGTGATTTCGAGGGTATGGTCATCTTGGCTGAAATCCCGCAAGGAAGAAGAACGAGTCCACGAAGAAAACAAACGAACGTAGACGAACGGGTCCTCACAATCACGACGTTACCGGATCCAACCCGAAGAAGCAAACACCGGAAAGAAGCACACAACATGGTAAACAACCAACACAAGAACATGGTATGATGCACAACCAAGTATGATGCATGTCCGGTTTAATTAAGCATGGCATGGCAACGTGCACAAACAAAACTACAAATTAAGTGGAGATCAATATGCAACGAGTTGCATATTGACGAAACACCACAACAAGATATTTAGTTCGATCTCGTTTATGTACCCAACAATATTAAATGTTGTTAAACATGGCAAGAGGGTGAAGCATAATTAAACTACCTAACTAGGCAAGTTTAAATGAGGCCGGAACAACAAACAACAAATCCGGAAAATCCCCATGTGCATATATTAGGTTAGGTCATGTTCTGCCCTAAACATAATTTTAGAGTTATTAAACATGCAAAGTAAGGCCACCATGTTAAACTAGGCATTTTTCTACCCCATTTACATATAAAGTTTATTAAATTTGGAGCTACGGTTATTTAGTTATGAATTAAATCATTTTAACACGGCATAGGGACAAATTTAAACAAACATCATCTTAAACATGGGTGAAAGTTGCATATTATTGAACTAGACAAAATTCTAGCCATTTTACATATAAAGTTTATTTAATTCCGATGCACGGTTCATGAGTAATTATATGCATGTTGTCTAGGGACTAAACTGTAAACTGGCTGTTTTCTGGATAAATAGGAAAGCTCGCTGATAGAAGAAAAACAGACACGAGCCGAAACTGTTTGGCCCAGTAGTGTACAGGAGAGGGAGTGGAGAGGGGCTGCTCACCTTGGGCCTCGTGGGCCGTTCGGTGGAGAGGCTGGCCGGAGCCAGGCCTGTGGGGCTGGACTAGCGAAGGGAAGGCAGGCTGGGCTTCTGGCGATCGATGGAAGGCAGCCCACGCGCGATGTGAAGGTCAACGCGGACGAGCAGGCGAGCTCTCTGCTCGACTAAAACAGAGCAAACAGGAGCGGGGCTCAGGTTCAAAGCCGTAACCGGTGCCGCCGTCGATGCAGGGAGGCGCGAGGAGGCGGGGATCAGGCGAGGTGACAAGATCCGGCGGATCTAAGCGCGGGGATGGAGCTTCGGTGTACTTGGGCGGCGACGGGGTGCTGTGGTTATTCCTAGCGCTCCACGGGAAGACGCAGCGAGGAACTTGGCGGAGCAGCACGCTGGCGTGGGGCTTCAGCCGAGGGTGGAGCTGCTCCCGCGAGGCACCAGGAGGAGAAGCAAAGGAGGCCGTGGGCTCCTGGAGGTCTGCTGATGTGTCTCCGGCGACGAGCTGCCGGTGGTGGCGCGGGGTGGTTGAGGAGGCCGACGAGCTTGCTTCGGGATGAGACAGCCATGGTGGGCAAGCTCCTGTTCTCCCTGAAGAAAGAGAGAAAGACCACGGGGTGAGGAAGAGAGAAGAAGCAGGGGAAGAAGGAAAAGAGAAGGAGAGGCAGGGTGCGGTGCGGGGATGGCCTAGTCCTGGTGCTCGTCTCCGGCGACGAGGAGAAGCACGAGGTGCTCGGGCGCCTCGAGCACACAATCGAGCAGGGAGGCGCTGCGGCTGGCTGATGGTTGGATGGATCGATGGATTGGGAAGGCAGGGGAGGCCCCTAATTCGAGCGACGGGGAAAACAAGGTGGACGCGGGGATCAGGGAGGATCCCGATGTGGGATTTGGAAAGTGGCGGCGCGAGGGGGAAGGATGGGACAGCTCCCCTAGATTCTAGGGTTGCTCTTTTTATATAGTAAGTGGATTTTTGGATGGAGGCATTTGGTCCCTCCAATCTTAAACGGACGGTCGCGAAATAAAAGCTTAGGGAGACCAAATGAGAAAACGGTGACGTTTTGTAGATGTTTGGGGATGATCCGGACACAACGGTGATGACTCCCCGAGTCGGTTCGGGACAACTTTCGGACGCGCGCGAGGGGGGCTGCGGGCTGACGAGAGGGGTTAGGTTGGACCTGGCGGTAGGTAGTGAGTTGTGTAGACGGTCTCAAGCTGAGAGAAGAGAAGAGAGGGAAAGCCCGACAACAGTTTCCGGAGACCGAAAACGTCCGACATTAGACCGGCTATACTGCCCCTATAGTTATCCGTTGGGGCATCAAACGGACCCCGAATGCGATGAAACTTGGCAGGCGGTCTACTGACAAAAAAACAACACCGCATGCCAACTTTCAACCCATTCCGAGAACATTTTCCGGCCACTTATAAAATAATATTTCGGACATGCCGCGGGCACGTGCAAGTGTGGTTGGGCTCAGTACGGACAACGGAGAGAACTCGAAGAACCCGGACGAATGCAAGTTTTAAAACATGATGATGCAATGCAAAAAATGACATGACAAGATGCAACACGCAAGCGAATGACAAGACAACAACAGCGAATAACTGGAAGACACGTGGCGCAACAGTCTCGGGGCGTTACTCCTTATGATCAAAGTCAATACCATTTTCATCAGTGCACAGATGGCCATTTGTGGGCATAGGAATTTTGACGCCTTTGCAATTTTGCATGCCGAATTTCCTCAGTACATCCTTGAGGTATTTCTCCTGAGATATGAATATGCCATTGCGTTGTTAACGAATTTGAAGACCACGCCCGTGGGGCCTGCTTGAGGCCATAGAGGGCCTTGTTGAGTCTGAAGACTTTTTCGGTATTCTTTGGATCTTCAAAACCTGGGGGTTGAGCAACATGTACTTCTTCCTCAAGCTTACCATTGAGGAATGCACTTTTCACATCCATTTGATATAAAGTGATATCATGATGGTTAGCATAAGCAAGTAATATGCGAATAGCCTCAAGCCTAGCAACAGGTCCAAAAGTTTCATCGAAATCAATTCATTCAACCTGTGTGTAGCCTTGAGCTACTAGTCATGCCTTATTCCTCACCACAAGGCCATTTTCATCTTGCTTGTTGTAGTAGATCCACTTTGTGCCGATGATATTGTGCTTGCGAGGATCTGGACGTTTGACCAGTTCCTAGGCATTGTTGAGCTCGAACTGATGTAATTCTTCTTGCATGGCCTGAATCCACTCAGGCTCCAGAAATGCTTCATCTACCTTAGTGGGCTCTGTAATAGAGACAAAAGCATAGTGCCCACAAAAGTTAGACAAATGTGAAGCTTTTGAGCGTGTGAGAGGACCTGGCACTTTGATGTCATTGATGATCTTTTCAACTTGCACTTCTTTTGCAATGCAAGGATGAGCTGGTTGCCGTTGAAGAATTTGATCAGCGTTTTCTTCAGCACCATTTTCTTCAGCATTTTCTTCAGGTGCATTAGCTCGACGTTCTTCATGTTCTGGAATGAATTCTTCAGCAGATTCTTCAGTGGGAATGACATCCTCAGTAGCCTTGAACTTGATAGTTTCCTCAGGTGCTGGTTCATCTATCATAGTAGGTAGGCGCTCTCTTTGCGAGCCATTAGTTTCATCGAACCGCACATCTACAGTTTCAACAACCTTGTGAAGAACGTTGTTGAAGACTCTGTAGGTGTGCGAGTCCTTTCCATAACCAAGAATAAAACCTTCATGTGCTTTCGGTGCAAATTTTGAGTTGTGATGAGGATCTCTAATCCAACATTTAGCACCAAAGACTTTGAAATAACTTACATTGGGTTTCTTATCAGTGAGGAGCTCATTGGCAGTTTTCTTGAAGAATTTGTGAAGATATACTTTGTTGATGATGTGGCACACAGTATCAATTGCCTCAGTCCAGAACCGGTGAGGCGTTTTGTATTCATCAAGCATAGTGCGAGCCATCTCAACAAGAGTCCTGTTCTTACGCTCCACGACGCCGTTCTGCTGAGGAGTATAAGGAGCAGATAACTCATGAGTAATACCAAGTTCATCAAGATAGTCATCGAGACCAGAATTCTTGAACTTAGTGCCATTGTCACTTCTGATGTGCTTGATCTTCACACCAAAGTTGGTTGAAGCCCTCGAGGAAAATCGTTTGAAGACTTCCTGCACTTCATGTTTGTAAGTAACAAGGTGTACCCATGTGTAGCGAGAATAATCATCAACAATAACAAAGCCATATTGAGATGCTTCGTTTGAAATAGCAGAATAATGATTAGGACCAAAGAGATCCATGTGAAGCAATTCAAATGGCTGAGTGGTGGTCATGATAGTCTTCGCTGGATGCTTGGCCTTCGTCATCTTCCCAGCTTCATAGGCTCCGCATAGGTGATCCTTGAGGAATTTGACATTCTCGATGCCAATGACATGCTTCTTCTTCGCAAGCGTGTGCAAATTCCTCATGCCTGCATGACCAAGTCGTCGATGCCAGAGCCAGCCTTCTGAAGCTTTTGCAAGTAAGCACACGGCTGGTTGTGGTCCTGTAGAGAAATCAACAATATACAGGTCTCCTCTCCTAAAGCCTTCGAAGACTTTGGAATTGTCAGCTTCCATAACCACAACACAACGGTACTTGCCAAAGACAATAACCATATCAAGATCACAAAGCATTGAGACAGACATAAGGTTGTGTCCTAAGGACTCAACAAGCATGACTTTGTCCATGTGTCGATCCTTTGTGATCACAACCTTACCTAGACCCAATACCTGACTTTTGCCTTTGTCAGGAAATATGATATGCTTCAGATGCGATGGAGATAATGGAGCATCCATCAATAGATTCTTGTCACCAGTCATGTGGTTTGTACATCCACTATCGAGGACCCACTCAGTGGCTTTGGGTTGATCATCCTGCAGATGAATTAGTGCAGCTTACAAACTCATATACTTCATCAGTGAAGAATATGACATCAATTCATCAGATCAATTTCATCAAGCAAAAGAACAGATAAAGCAATATGAGGACGTGAGAAATGAAAATTCATTTCTTCATGATTATCCTGGGTCCTATCAGGCATGCTCAGGTCTCCAGCAAATTTTTCAGACGATTACGTACGTCTGGAGACCTAACCCTGCAGAACAGATTAGTTCTTTTTCTTCACCACCCACATCTAAAGGGGTGGCAAAGAGTTCATCATTCTGCGAGCTCCATACGAGAAGGATGGCATAGAAGCCAGTCCATTTCGTTTCACATAAGAGGGGTTATAATAAGCATAAGAGTAAGTAGAGAAATTCCTCGAGGACTTATGGACATAATAATTTGAAGAATAATGCACATATCCATCATCCTTAGATCTTCCCTGTGAAACAGACGGGTTAGCACGATGATGTTCATTTGAGGACTTTGATCCTTTTGAGGAATATGATCCATGTGAGGAGTTTTGTCCGTATGAGGACTTGGATCCATATGAAGAATTTGGTCCATATGAAGCATTTGATCTGGGGTTCCTATTCTTCACAGGTGGCGTCATGATGACATTCACCTGAAGATTTTCAAGGCATCTTTTGGGAACCCAGATTTTGTTCATAGGGGGACCATTCCTGCAGTTAGTGCCAACATATCTAGCAAATACTTCACCATTCTGATTTTTGAATAGTTTGTAGTTGGAGTCAAATGACTCATCATCAGAATGAGGAGATTCACATGCATATCCAGATAGGTTAGATGGATCAACTGGAGGTCCCTTTGCAGCAACCCATGTAGTTTTGGGGTACTGCCCAGGCTTCCAATATGTACCATCAGCATTGAGTTTCCTCTCAAAGGCAATACCCTCTTTCCTAGGGTTCCTGTTGAGGATCTGCTTTTTAAGCACATCACAAAGATCCTGATGCCCTTTGAGGCTTTTGTACATGCCTGTCATGTACAATTCCTTCAACCCTGCATCATCAGTGATACTAGAAATGTCCTCAGATGAGGAATTAGTGATAGCAGAGGCGTGTGAAGAATTTGGAACATTAGCAGCATTTGAACATTCAGGTGAAGAATTAGCAGATTCACGTTCAATGCATTTCAAACACGGAGGAACAAATTCTTCCTGAGAAGCGCTGATTTGTTGAGCAAGTAATGAATCGCGCTCCTTCTAAAGATCTTCATAACTCACTCTTAGCTTCTCAAGGTCTTGCTTTCTTTGAAGAAATTCATAAGAAAGCTTCTCATGATCCGATAAGAGAGTGTTATGATGAGTTTGAAGTTTGTCAAGCTTGGACTGAAGTCTTTGAAGATTTTCAGTCAAAGTTTCAGTGCGATCCATTTCTTCACCCAACATATCATCACTTTTGTCTAGCATGTTTTGAACCTTGTCTAAAGCCCTTTGTTGTTTTATAGCAATCTTAGCAAGTTTAGAATAGCTGGGCTTAAGGTTTTCATCAGATTCTTTCTCACTTGATTCAGATGAGGTATATTTGAGTACCTTGGCACCCTTTGCCATGAAGGAATAGGTGGGAGCGTAGTCATCATTCCCTTCATCAGCCTTGTTGGTGAGGTCATTTTCTTCAGTGTTGAAGATAGACTTGCTGACGAATGCAGTAGCGAGAGCAAGGCTCGCCACTCCGGATTCGGACTCCTCAGATGACTCCTCTTCCTCATTTTCTTCAGATTCAGCCTTAGAGTCCATTTCCTTGCCAGTGAATGCCCTGGCCTTCTTGGAGCTGCTCTTCTTGTGATATGAAGGCTTTGAGGATTTTGATGATGAGGATTTTGTGGATTTCTTCTTTTTCTTCGCATCATCAGAACTGTAATCCTTGTATTTCTTCTTCTTTGATTCCTTTTCCCATTGAGGACAATCTTGAATGAAATGTCCAGGTTTCTTGCACTTGTGACAGAGCCTCTTCTTGTAGTGACTAGGTGAGGAATCATTGCTCCTTGAGGGTCTTCCAAGGCGACCACGTCTTGAGAACTTTTGGAACTTCTTCACGAGCAGAGCCAGATCATGGCTCAGTTCTTCAGGATCACCAAGGCTGCTACCAGAGTCTTCATCTTTGGACTCAGATACTGCATTGGCCTTCAGTGCACGTGATCTGCCATAGCTTGAACCATAGAGATCTCTCTTTTCAGCAAGTTGGAACTCATGAGTATTTAGCCTCTTGAGAATATCAGCGGGATCAAGTGACTTGTAATCAGCACATTCTTGTATCATCAATGCCAGAGTGTCAAATGAGGAATCAAGCGATCTCAGCAATTTCTTCACCACCTCATGGTCGGTGATGTCAGTGGCACCAAGTGCTTGAAGCTCATTTGAGATGTCATTGAGGCGATCGAAGGTTTGTTGAAAATTTTCATTGTCGAGTCTTTTGAAGTGGTTGAAGAGATTGCGAAGAACATCAACTCGAGAGTCACGCTGTGTTGAGACTCCTTCATTCACTTTGGACAACCTGTCCCAGATAAGCTTCGCTGTCTCCAAAGCACTCACTCTGCCATACTGTCCATTGCTCAGATGGCCACATATGATATTCTTCGCTTGAGAGTCGAGTTGCTTGAATCTCTTCACATCAGCAGCATTCAGAGAAGGTGTTACTGAGGGAACACCATTTTCCACAACATACCAGAGATCGTTATCAATTGCCTCAAGATGCATTCGCATCTTATTCTTCCAGTAGGGGTAGTCCGTCCCATCGAAGGTAGGACACCCAGCAGAGACCTTGATCATACATGCGGTCGACATAACTAAAACTCCAGGTGGCAAACCAAAATCACACAGAACAAGGGAGTACCTTGCTCTGATACCAATTGAAAGTGCGTTATATCGACTAGAGGGGGGTGTCGGTGTCAAAACCGGCTGATCTCGGGTAGGGGGTCCCGAACTGTGCGTCTAGGCCGGATGGTAACAGGAGGCAGGGAACACGATGTTTTACCCAGGTTTGGGCCCTCTCGATGGAGGTAAAACCCTATGTCCTGCTTGATTAATATTGATGATATGGGTAGTACAAGAGTAGATCTACCACGAGATCAAGGAGGCTAAACCCTAGAAGCTAGCCTATGGTATGATTGTTGTCTATGGAGTTGATTCTGATGTCCTACGGACTACAACCCTCCGGTTTATATAGACACTGGATAGGGTTAGGGTTACATAGAGTCAGTTACAATGGTAGGAGATCTTGAATATCCGCATCGCCAAGCTTGCCTTCCACGCCAAGGAAAGTCCCATCCGGACACGGGACGTAGTCTTCAATCTTGTATCTTCATAGTCCTGGAGTCCGGCTGAAGGTATAGTCCGGCTACCCGAACACCCCCTAATCCAGGACTCCCTGAGTAGCCCCCTGAACCAGGCTTCAATGACGACGAGTCCGGCGCGCAAATTGTCTTCGGCATTGCAAGGCGGGTTCCTCCTCCAAGTCCTTCATAGAAGATTGTAAACACCAAGAGTAGTGTCCGGCTCTGCAAAATAAGTTTCCACATATTGCCATAGAGAGAATAATATTAACACAAATCTAATCTGCTGACGTATTCCGCAGCGTGACATCACACTACGGCCAAGTCCTTTGCTCGTTTTTACTTTTCCACATCAGCGTGTTTTGCGAGGCGGTTTCCTTGGCACGTCCTGTCAAAGCAGAGATCGTGTACCCCCTCCCCTTTACGGGATTCTCATAAATACGGACGTGGGTAACCCAACCGCGCCACTTATCATGATGCTTGGGAGGCAAGCGAGTTTTACTAGGCAGGTGGGGACGCACAACCGCATCTGCCCATATAAGGGGATAAGGATCCACCGTTTTTACCTACGCCTTCTTCCTCCTTTGCCTATCCATCTCCTGCGCACTTGAGCTCCAGCGCCCAAGCCCGCACTTCCCACCTCAACCTTCTCCAGCAATGTCCGGAGCAGGAGGCAAGTGGATGGTCTCCTCCATCACGGAGGGACAAGTCAGGAAGCTAAGGAAGGCCGGATACCTGTCCAAGGACATCGCGCACCGGCTTCCCGAAAAGGGGCAGCTTCTCCCCACCCCAAGGCCCCATGAGAGGGTAGTATTTCTCCCCCACTTCCTCCGCGTACTGGGTTTTCCACTCCACCCATTTGTCCGAGGGCTCATGTTCTACTACGGCCTGGATTTCCACGATCTAGCCCCGAACTTCATCCTCAACATCTCGGCGTTTATCGTCGTGTGCGAGGCTTTTCTTCGCGTCCGCCCCCATTTCGGCCTCTGGCTCAAGACCTTCAACATCAAGCCCAAGGTGGTGCGCGGCAGCCAGGCGGAGTGCGGAGGCGCCATGGCGGGCAAGATGGCCAATGTCCTATGGTTCGAGGGCTCTTTTATGGAGACCCTAAAGGGATGGCAATCCGGGTGGTTTTACATCACCGAGCCGCGCGATCCGAAATGGACCGCAGCCCCCGAGTTCCGATCCGGACCCCCCACGCGGCTTGTGTCCTGGAAAGAGACGGGCCTGTCGTGGGGTGACGAAAAAGAGGTGACCGGATTGCAAACATGCATCTAGTCCCTAGTGAACAAGCCAATCTGGCTTGTTAATGTAATCCAGGTTATGCTCTTCCGCCGGATCCTCCCGTGCCAACAACGGGATTTTAATCTGTGGGAGTTCGACCTGACGCAGCATCAAACCCTCAGCAGGCTCTTCGACACGACATACGAAGACGCCTGGAAGATGCTATTCAAGGGCGCCGAGGCTCCCGCATCCGCTTCCGAGGACCGCGGATACAGCTCGCAGCGTCACGCTAGCGAGGTAAGCCATCTACACCTTTTACAGGATGTTAAGCTTTTTTCATAGTTTGACTCTATGCGGGATCTAAACTCCCTTACCTTTGACAGGCTTGGCGGGCGATGTCCGGACCAATTAACTGTCCGGCTCCGCTGCCCGAAGACCCAGCTCCAGCTCTAGTAGTGAAGCTGCTGGCTCTGGCGCCTTATGTGGTGCCGGAGAAGAAGGCCAAGAAGAAGAAGACCACGGGGACTCGAAAGAGTGCCCGCAATGTGGTAGTGTCGGACTCGTCATCTGATGAGCCCGAGACGCCCTCCTCCCGTGAAAACGAGGAGGAGGAAGAAGAAAACTCTCCCCCCCAGCGGAGGGAGGAGAGAAGAGGAAGGCCGCCCCAACGGGGGAGGCCGAGGGGTCTAGGAAAAGGAAGACCCCTCCACCGGACTACGCCCCTGACGCCGAAGAGGGCGAAGAGGAGTGGCCAGACAGGGCCAAGCGTCCGGCGAAATCGTAAGTTCGGATATCAGAGTAACTCATGATGTTCCTTTGTTGCACAGCTTTCCCTAATGTCGAATGTAATTATGCAGTCCGCCCCGGGCCGGACTCGACGAATTGTCGGGCGGCTCCCTGGACTCATCGGACGTGAACTCAGTTCCGCCCGCTGTCTCCCCCCGCGCTGCAGACGACGCCAAAGTGGCGTCGCATCAAGCTCCGGGGCAGGAGGAGGTGGTCCCGGAGGAGCCGCAAGGCAACCTCCCGAAGTCCAGGAGTGAAGGGGATAAGGCCCCCCAGGGCTCCCAGTCCTGCTTTGTGCCGGACACCGCGCCGGAATCTTCCACAGTTCCGGACCGCGGTAGGTGAACTCCTTCCAAGAGGAGTAAGCCTTCTGAGTCGGCAGCCTCCGTCCAACCGGAGGTGCCGGACAATCTGCTGGAGGTGCTTGATGGCGCCTCCATCGACGAGGAGCACCGTACTATTATGAGTACAGTGATCCAGAAGGTTCAGTCCGCCAAGAGCGGACTGAGTGAAGCTTGCGCTAGCCTTCTAACAGGCTTCGAGGTAAGTAAAAAATATGTAAAAATATAACCGCATAGACAGTAGCCCCTGATGCTCTGTTTGGCGTTCGGAAAGAAAAGCCGAATAGAGGATCTATTAAATTTCGCAGGAGTCTAACAACAAAGAGTCAATATGCGTATGCAGGCTTCGCTGCTGGCCACCGCCGCACTGACTGCGAAGGTGGGTGCCCTGAAACAGGGCCTCGAGTGGACCGAGCAAGAGCTCGGCCTTGCCAAACGGCAGCTTGAGGAGAAAGAAGGTAAGAAATACCTTATAGAAAAAGTGCCTATAGAAAGGCTTGATTGCAAAAAGAATAACAGGATTGTACTGCTTATTGTAGGGACCACAACTGAGGTGGCGACCCTCAAGCAGGCGCTGTCCGAGGCCGAAAAGAAAACGGCCGCGGAGTGCTCCGAGCAAGAGAAACTTGAGGGCCAGGTTGGCGAGGTGCAGCAGGAGCTTCAGGCTCTCATGAAAAAACATGAGAGTTTGGAGCTTGAGTCCAAGACGAAAGCGTCCGAGCTCGCGGCGGCCCTTGAGACTGCCAAGTCCGCCAAGGCCGAAGCCCAAAAGGCCCTCCAAGAGTTGGAGGAGATGAAAAATATAGCGGCGGGTAAGGCTTTCTTTATGCAAAGCAGAAGTATAAAAGTAAAGTGCTTGTTACTTACCCGAATCCGGAGCTCTCCAGGGGCATTCGCAGATCTTCCCCATAGCGTATCCGACGCCTCCGCATTCTACCGAGCCGAAGAGGGCAGCTCGACGGAGAAGGTGTTCTGGTGTCAGTATGCTGAGGCCGGACACCCTGTGCCCTTGAGCGACCAGCTGAAACAGCTGGTCGAGCTCCACAAGGTGGCCGAACAAGCCATGAAGGGCTTCATAGTTCGGCTGTGGCCCGGAGAGGCCCTGCCTAGGAGCTACTTTGGGCTGATGCGGCGACTGGTGGAGGCCTGTCCAAGGCTCGAGGTCATCAAGCGCTCCGTCTGCATCGAAGGTGCCCGTAGGTCCCTTGCCCGTGCAAAGGTGCATTGGGGTAAGCTGGACGGTGAGAAGCTTGTGAGGGACAGGCCGCCGCCGGGGAAGGAGCATCGCAAGCCCGAGAACTATTATAAGGATGTTATTGCGGGTGCCCGCCTTGTGGCGGATGAATGTACCAAGGATGTAATTTTTGAATAAACTCGCTCGTGTTTATCCTGTGCGCTGAAAACTTGTTCATATGCGCTAAGCAATGCTTGTTGAATTTAAAATATTACTTTCTGTGCGGCCATTCATCAAAAAATTGAGAGATGGCCAGTTGTCGGCTTCTGCCCCCATGCCACTAGTGCCGGGGTGTTCGGGATAAACCTGAGCGCTCTTTTTCCCATAGTTGGGTCCTTCGAGGGAGGCGCTCAGCACAACGAACCAGGCAATCGGACTATAATGCTTGAACACTCTCACTTAGCCATAGAACTCTATAATTTTAAATTTCGGCGAAGCCCCTAGTTCGGAAGACCGAGTTCGGGGCGCTATCCACGCCTTGGCCGGACAAAGCCAGCTCCTCGCTCGAAGCGGCATAAGTCTTTAGGGACTCGAAAAACCTCTCGAACAGCGACCGGTCTCATGCCTCATCATGACAGTCAGTTTTAGCTTTCTCCACTGAGGTGCTTAACCCAGCTCAACCGGGGCACAATCGCAGTGGTTCTCCTAGTGCTACCTTAGCCGATATAGCGGAACGTAAGGCACCAAAACATAGGAGCCGGGCAAACCCAACTATTGACCCAAATCATGATTCGGAGCCGATGCATATAGTGCTATAAGTTCGGGGTGCCGCACTTGTGAAAGTGTACGGGCTTCTCACGCCATATTTATGGGTACTAAAGCCCCTGGCGTATTTTGCCCTACCACAGTGTACGGGTGCAACATGTCATAAACATATATATGAAAAGATGATAATGCAAAAAATAGACAGAAAGCTATGCATTGTTTATAGAGAGGCTATTTATCAAAGCCGAACGATACAAATAGTGCGGTAAGCAAAAGATATTGGACTATGTAGTATGTCCTGACCAGGGGCAGGCCGCGGAATTGTGTTTAAAATAGGTATACCGCTCGTAACAGAGACCACCTGGGAGTTCCATAATGCGGCATGGCTTGTCTGCCTCCCTGGATCTTGCATCGTTTGTGCGGCAGTCGAATTGCCGAACAGGTCATCCGAAGTATGGAGTCCTGAAAGTAAGAAAAAAAAAGAATCCGGCAGCCCTTAGTACGTTTTAAGCCGTATTTTGGGCATGTCGTTATTGTGCTCCTCCCCCTGTGCCCATGGTATTTCAAGGGCGTAGTTATGTATGCGAGGTACTGGTTTCGCTATGTCGCGAGAGCTGGGGTTGGGGCCGCATTGCTACGCTTGCTCATAGTGTGCCAGGTGGTCCTGCTGTGGGTTACTCCGGGCGCGCTTGGCAGTGTCTGGCTTTTTAACGGCCGGACTGGAGAATTGCCTAAGAAGGGTACTTTGTACTTCCGCTGCGAGAGCCGCCGTGTGCTCCTCCGTACGGAGGGAGCGTTCGGTGTCTCCGTTGACCGTGATTACTCCTCGAGGGCCTGGCATCTTGAGCTTGAGATATGCGTAGTGCGGCACTGCATTGAACTTTGCGAATGCGGTTCGTCCGAGCAGGGCGTGATATCCACTGCGAAACGGGACTATATCGAAGATTAACTCTTCGCTTCAGAAATTATCCGGGGATCCGAAGACCACGTCAAGTGTTACTGAGCCTGTACAGTTGGCTTCTACACCTGGTATAACGCCTTTAAAGGACGTTTTTGTGGGCTTAATCCTTGAGGGATCTATGCCCATTTTCCGCACTATATCCTGATAAAGCAGGTTCAGGCTACTGCCGCCGTCCATGAGGACTCTTGTGAGATGAAATCCGTCGATGATTGGGTCGAGAACCAATGCGGCGAAGCCGCCATGACGGATGCTAGTGGGATGGTCCCTTCGATCAAAAGTGATTGGGCAGGAGGACCATGGGTTGAACTTTGGGGCGACTGGCTCCATCGTGTATACGTCCCGTAGCGCACGCTTCCGCTCCCGCTTGGGAATGTGGGTTGCGTATATCATGTTCACCGTTCGCACTTGTGGGGGAAAGCCCTTCTGTCCCTTGTGTCGGCGGCTTGGGCTCCTCCTCGTCGTCGCTGTGCAGCCCCTTGTCTCTGTTTTCGGCCCTTAACTTGCCTGCCTGCTTGAACACCCAAGAATCCCTGTTAGTGTGATTGGCTGGCCTTTCGGGGGTGCCATGTATCTGGCACAAGCGATCGAGTATTCGGTCCAAACTGGACGGGCCCTGAGTATTCTTTTTGAATGGTTTTTTCCGCTGACCGGATTTATAGCCTTTGAATCCGGCATTGACTGCCGTGTCTTCATTGCTGTCACTGCTAATGCGGCGTTTTTGCTTATTCCGACGTGTCCTGCCACTTTTGTCCTTGGTATCCGAATTACCAGGGTTCTTTGATAAGTTGTTACTGCGAGCTAGCCAGCTGTCTTATCCCGCGCAAAAGCGGGTCATGAGTGTCGTGAGGGCTGCCATAGATTTCGGCTTTTCCTGTCCCAGGTGCCGGGCAAGCCACTCATCGCCGATGTTATGTTTGAAGGCTGCTAGGGCCTCTGCGTTCGGACAATCGACTATCTGGTTTTTCTTTGTTAGGAACCGTGTCCAGAATTGTCTGGCCGATTCCTCTGGCTACTGAATTATGTGGCTTAAGTCGTCGGCATTCGGTGGTCGCACGTAAGTGCCCTGGAAGTTGTCGAGGAATGCGGTTTCCAGGTCCTCCGAAGAACCAATTGAGTCTGCTGGCAAGCTGTTAAGACAATGCCGGGCCGGTCCTTTAAGTTTGAGCGGGAGGTATTTGATGGCGTGTAGATCATCGCCGCGTGCCATGTGGATGTGAAGGAGATAATCCTCAATCCATACCGCCGGATCTGTTGTGCCATCGTATGATTCGATGTTTACGGGTTTAAAACCCTCTGGGATTTTATGATCCATTACTTCATTCGTGAAGCATAGCGGGTGTGCGGCGCCTCTGTACTGGGCTATATCACAACGCAGCTCGGAAGAGCTATGTCTGTTGTGTTCGGCCCGGCCGGATTTGTTGTATCCGGAGTGAAGATCATCGTCACGTGCCGTAGGGCGCCTGCGCGATCCGTAGATCGATCTTGTTTGTCTTGCCTTGTCCTCCAGTACGTCTCGCAGGTCTGGTGCATTTTCCCGTGCCTTAGTTGAGCGGCGTCGGGGCATGGCTTGGGTGGAGGGCCGAGAGGCCTCTCTGTCGCGGCCGCGAGGTGGCCGGTCTGCCATGTCGTGCGCTGGTGATGTAGGTGCTTCCTCCTCTGATCGGGGTAGCGGCCTGCGCTTTGGGTAACTCTTGGAGGGGCGTTCGAGTTCATACTCTTCGGCCGCAAGGACTTCAGTCCATCTGTCAGCTAGCAAATCTTGGGCAGCTCTATGCTGTTGCTGCTTTTTCTTGAGGCTGCTTGCCGTGGCTAAAAGCCTGCGTTTGAAACACTCTTGTTCAGCGGGGTCTGATGGTATGACGAATTCGTCGTCATCGAGGCTTGCCTCATCTTCTGAGGGAGGCATATAGTTATCATCCTCGACCTCTTGGTCTGCTGCTCTCTCATGAGGGCTGGCTTCTCCATCTTCCTGTGCCGAATCTTGCTGAGGTGGGTGTTCTTCGGCGCTGTCCGGGGTAGTATTATCTCCCATGCCAGAATCACCGTTTTTGCTTTGGCGGGATTTAGAGCGGCGCCGCTGACGCCGGCGCTTTGGCTATTTCTTGGGGGTGTCATCCCCCACTGTTCCATCGCCATGTCCATCTTTTGGAGTATCCACCATATATATGTCATATGACAAGGTGGCCTTCCAGCGCCCTACAGGTGCTGGTTCCTGTTCGTCTCCTACATCGTCGTCCATACCGTCGATGTCTTCGGAGCCGAAGTCAAGCATGTCAGTTAGATCGTCGACAGTGGCTACAAAGTGGGTGGTGGGTGGGCTTTGAATTTCTTCGTCTGTATCCCATCCTCGCTGACCGTAATCCGGCCAGGGCTCTCCTAATAAAGAGAGAGACTTAAGAGAATTCAGGATGACGCCAAAAGGCGAGTGCTGAAAGATGTCTGCGGCGGTGAACTCCATTATCGGCGCCCAATCGGATTCGATTGGCAGGGGCGCGGGGGGTTCGGAGTCCGAGGAAGAGTCCGCATCCTTGGAGTCACGGGTCATGCAGAGTGCGGGGCTAGCGTTCGGCTCGATCGCCTTTGAGATCGCAGCCCCCGAGGTGACGTCCAACCATTCGTCCTCGATTGGCGCAATAGGCTCCGAGTTAGGGGTCGGAACCGATGCGTGTGCGGCCTCCAGGGCACTGTCCGGAGGCAGAGCTAGATCATGCCCCTCGAGATAGTGCGGCGCGCTTGGCCGTGGTTCGAACCCGTCGAAGATCAAGTCTCTGCGGATGTCAGCCGTGTAGTTTAAGCTTCCAAACCTGACTTGATGGCCAGGGGCGTAGCTTTCGATCTGCTCCAGGTGGCCAAGTGAATTGGCCCGCAGAGCGAAGCCGCCGAAGACGAAGATCTGTCCGGGGAGAAAAGTCTCACCCTGGACCGCATCGTTGTTGATGATCAAAGGAGCCATCGGGCCTAAAGGCGACGACACAGAGGAACTCTCAATGAAAGCACCAATGTCGGTGTCAAAACCGGCAGATCTCGGGTAGGGGGTCCCGAACTGTGCATCTAGGCCGGATGGTAACAGGAGGCAGGGAACACGATGTTTTACCCAGGTTCGGGCCCTCTCGATGGAGGTAAAACCCTACGTCCTGCTTGATTAATATTGATGATATGGGTAGTACAAGAGTAGATCTACCACGAGATCAAGGAGGCTAAACCCTAGAAGCTAGCCTATGGTATGATTGTTGTCTATGGAGTTGATGAAGTTGTCCTACGGACTAAAACCCTCCGGTTTATATAGACACCGGATAGGGTTAGGGTTACATAGAGTCGGTTACAATGGTAGGAGATCTTGAATATCCGCATCGCCAAGCTTGCCTTCCACGCCAAGGAAAGTCCCATCCGGACACGGGACGTAGTCTTCAATCTTGTATCTTCATAGTCCTGGAGTCCGGCTGAAGGTATAGTCCGGCTACCCGAACACCCCCTAATCTAGGACTCCCTCAGGGGGTGAATAGGCGATTTCTATGAAATTCTTCACTGAGGAATTTGCCGGTGAGGAAATTCCTTAGCGAAGAACTACTAGCAGCGGAATAAGTACTCAACAGTAAACATAACAGAATACAAGCATAGTCATCATGATGAAATGAAGACAGGCACAGAGTATAGGAAGCGTAAGCACAGGATAACACAGGATGAAGACAAGCAGACTGAAGAAATTGAACTGCGGAAATTGAGAAAGTCTTCAGTCAAAGTCTTCAAACACAGATATGAACAAGTACACAACTCAATTATGAGGAAATGAAAGAGTTGAGGAAATGGAACCAGTAAGCTTGGTGAAGACAATGATTTGGTGGACCAGTTCCAACTGCTGTCTCAGTTGTACGTCTGGTTGGAGCGGTTGAGTATTTAAACTTGAGGACAACACAGTTCCGGACACCCAGTCCTGAACACGCAGCTCAGGACACCCAGTCCTCACCATATTCTCCTTGAACTAAGGTCACACAGACCTCGTCCAATCACTCGTGGTAAGTCTTCAGGTGACTTCCAAACCTTCACAAACTTGGTCACTCGGCGATCCACAATTCCTCTTGGATGCTCTAGACCATGACGCCTAACCACCTGGAAGAAGCACAGTCTTCAAAGGTAACAAGCGTCGGATCCACGCAGGATCAATCTCTTTAGTGATGCTCAATCACTTGGGGTTTGTAGGTGTTTGGGTTTTGGGTTTTTGGTTTTTCCTCACTTGATGATTTTCGCTCAAAGTCCTCGGAGGATGGGTTGCTCTCAAATGACAAGTGTCAGTTTCTCTCGGAGCAGCCAAGCAGCTAGTGGTTGTAGGGGCGGCTATTTATAGCCTAGGGAGCAGCCCGACATGATAAGACATAAATGCCCTTCAATGATATGACCGTTAGGTGGATAGATATTTTGAGACAGCTGACGCATAGCACAACAATGGTGGGAATTTTGAGTAGCAAAATCCTCAGGGCTATCATGTTCCTCACTGTGTAGCAAATCCGCACTGGCGAATTCCTAACTACTCAGTCAGGACAAATTCCTCAGAGACCAGAAGAACATCGTCTCTGTCACTGAAGAAATTGACTGAACTGTATGAGATTTCCAATGGCTTCACTCGAAGGGATTGGTAGGTGTAGGATTTTGAGTTGAGCATCACATGGAAATTTTTCCTTAGTATTTCCTCGACCCCCTTTAACAGTACGGTGTTTCCTATGACTCAAGAAAGAGAAAATGAAACTACGAAAACAAAAGTCTTCACGCTTCATGTTCCTCGAATGAATACCAAGTCTTCACGGTCACACCAATTTCTTCACTTTCAAAGTCTTCAGAAAGTCTTCAGAAATACCAAAATCTTCAGTCGAAGATGTTCATTTTTAGGGGTCGACTTTTCCTTGTAAATATCAAACTCCTCATAGACTTATAGACCTGTGTACACTCACAAACGCATTAGTCCCTTAACCTATAAGTCTTCAATACACCAAAATCACTAAGGGGCACTAGATGCACTTACACCTGGACTGCATCGCTATCGATGATAGTAGGAGCCACCAAGCCTAACGGCGACGACACAGAGGAACTCTCGATGAAAGCGCCAATGTCGGTGTCAAAACCGGCAGATCTCGGGTAGGGGGTCCCGAACTGTGCGTCTAAGGCGGATGGTAACAGGAGGCAGGGAACACGATGTTTTACCCAGGTTCGGACCCTCTTGATGGAGGTAAAACCGTACGTCCTGCTTGATTAATATTGATGATATGGGTAGTACAAGAGTAGATCTACCATGAGATCAGAGAGGCTAAACCCTAGAAGCTAGCCTATGGTATGATTGTATGTTGTCCTACGGACTAAAACCCTCCAGTTTATATAGACACCGGAGAGGGCTAGGGTTACACAAGGTCAGTTACAAAGGGGGAGATATACATATCCGTATTTCCTATCTTGCCTTCCACGCCAAGTAGAGTCTCATCCGGACACGGGACGAAGTCTTCAATCTTGTATCTTCATAGTCCAACAGTCCGGCCAAAGGATATAGTCCGGCTGTTCGGAGACCCCCTAATCTAGGACTCCCTCAGTTGTATTACATACTCCCTTCGTTCGTAAATATTTGTCTTTCTCGAGATTTGAACAAGTGACTACATACTAAGCAAAATGAGTGAATCTACACTCTAAATATGTCTATATACATCCGTATGTGGTAGTCCATTTAAAATCTCTAAAAAGACAAATATTTAGGAATGGGGGAGTAGATTCTTAGTTTGCGCGTAGACTTTGAAGCCTCCACAACTTTTAATGAATATGCTATGTGGTTTTTTAGGGAACGCTTTCTGGTGTATTCGATTCCGCACATGAATCTTAAAATGGTGGCACATGCTAATTTTTTTTTAAAGATCCGGGGTCACCGGCTTCATTGATTTAGAAGAAAGCAACGGAAAATACAAGGATTATCAAGTGATCATGGTTTACCAGAAATTGGGAGATCTAGCTTCCCAAACTAAAAGAAGCGAAGGTTTTATCTCGCTACATCTTCCCCGAGCGGGGGCTCAAGACATCTTGCTCCTGCAAGCCGCCAAAGCTCCAGCATGCCCCTAATGGCTCGTAGAACATCCTCCGTCTGTGGCATTTTCCCCCTGAAGACACATGCGTTCCTCACTTTCCAAAGCTCCCAGGTGATCAACAACAACATTGTCTTGAGGCCCTTTCTGCAGCTTTGAGGCGTCATGGCGACGAGCCGTTCCCAGTGTCTAAGAGAGTTGTGGTTCGATTCCTGCTCCTCTTTCAGTGCTGCACAGCCAAATCTAGAAGACATTGTCTGCCAGACTGATCGAGTGAATGGGCAGTCCCAGAAAAGGTGTGTGGAACTCTCCAAATTTCTGTTGCAACAGGTGCAGAAATACCCATTAGGCCATCCTCGATGTTGCAAGCGATCGTTGCACCATAACCTGTCCTTGAGGAGAAGCCAGGCAAAGATTTTCACTGTGCCTGGCGCCCAAGCCTTCTAGCATGCTACTTTGATCCCCGAGGAAGGGACATCATTGATTTGAAGATTGTACGCAGCCCTGGCCGAGTAAGAGCCGCCTCCTCTTCCGGCAACCCAGCTGATCTTGTCCTCCTCGGAGGAAAGCACGATGCCTGCCCTCTGAATCTTCCTCCACATTTGCAAGAACTCCAGAGCGATCTCCGCAGTGTTTCCATGTCGAAGATCTCGCACCCATTTGTCCTCTGTCAATGCATCTGCAACCGTCCTATTTTTCCTTCTTGAATGGTGGAACAGAGCAGGGAACTCGCGGTGTAGTGTGGAAGACCCGATCCAGTTGCTAGTCCAGAAGGGCGCCAATTTTTCGTTGCCCAACTGCACCGAGGTAGCAGATGAAAACATCTCGCGATCTTCATTGTCACATGGGGCTGGAAAGCTCATACAAGGTCTCCGCGGCTGCTGCCAAGTAAGCCACAGCCAGCGTAGCCTGAGAGCAGTACTAAAACGATGGAGGTCGAGCAACCCAACCCCCCCCCCTTGGCTAGCGGGAGGCAAACATCTCCTCAGGCTACCTTGCACTTGGCACCAGTTAAGTTTTCATCTTGAGCCCATAGGAATTGTCTCCGATCCTTGTCCACCTCTTTCAGGAATTTTTTTCGGCACTTTTAGAACAGTCATAGCAAAAACCGGCAGGGCTGTCAAAACTGCGCGCACCAGGACACGCCGACCGGCCATGTTCATCAGTTTTCCTTTCCATCCAGCCAACTTAAAGCGGATCCGGTCGATGATGAACTGAAAATGCACCAGTTTCAGCTTCCTTGGAGAGATTGGGAGCCCTAGGTAGGTGGTTGGGAAGTTGGACTGCTGCCCTCCAAAGTTTTCCAGAACTACCGATAGCTGAACATCACCGCAGTTTATTGGGATGACTGAAGATTTCTCTTGGTTCAGTTTCAGTCCCGTAGCCTCCCCAAATCTGCGAAGCAGGTATAGCAGCGTGTCCACTTCCTCCTTCACTGGATTTGCGAAAATGACAGCATCGTCAGCGTACAAACTAATCCGCATGCTGATGCCACGGCCCGGCAGATTAGCTATCATTTCCTCCTCTACAGTAGCCTCCAGGAGTCGGTGCAAGGGATCGATTGCCAAAATGAAAAGCAGGGGAGCGAGCGGGTCGCCCTGCCTGAATCCACAGCCATGGGATATGGTTGGGCCTTGCATTCCATTTAGCATACAGGAAGACTAAGCAGATGAGAGAAGCAACGCAATCCAATTTCTCCATCTGGGCGGGAAGCCCATTTTCTGCATGAGCTCGAGCAGATACTCCCAGGACACAGAATCAAAGGCTTTCGCTATATCTAACTTGAAGAACAACGCCTTCTTCTTTGTTTTGTGCAACATCTTAACGCAGCTCTGAACATATTGATAACTATCATGTATGCATTTGCCTTTCTGGAAAGCATTCTGTGCCGGTGAAATGATTGCAGCAAGAACCCCCGCTAGCCTTGCAGAAAGAACTTTTGAGATGAGCTTGGCAACTGAGTGTATCAGGCTAATCGGCCGGTAGTGGTTGACCTCAGAGGCACCATTCTTCTTTGGGAGCAGCGTGATCACGGCACTGTTTATCTCTGCAAAGCTTTGCCCTGCCAGCTGATGGAACTTGTGAAAGACAGCCATTCCTGAATGATGTGCCAATAGGAGCGATAAAATTGTCACGTGAATCCGTCCGGCCCGGGTGCTTTATCTGTTGGGGAGGAAATGATAGCGGCCCAAACCTCCGCCATGGAGAACGGTGAGTCTAGGCCTTGCGGGTCGATTGTGGGGATGGCCAGCCTCTCCTAGTTAAGGGTGGTTTTCCGATCATCTTGCTTGCCCAAAAACTTGGTGAAATGGTCATGAAGGATCCTCTCTTTCCCTGCATGATCGAAAATCTCCGAGCCACCCTCCCTGAGAGAATGTATGAAATTTTTTCTTCTTCTAGATCTCATTTTTGCATGGAAAAGCTTGGTGTTTGCATCTCCCGCGCACAGCCAGGTAATCCTTGAAGCTTGTTTTCGCCTGGCTCTTTCAATGGCTACCAGCCCTAACACTTTTAGCTTGAGTTGCTTTCTCGGATGAAACTCTGCAGTCGTGAGCCTTCTGCTTTCTCGAGCCACATCTAACAGGCGTATCACTTCATTTGCGATGTGCAGCTGCATTTTCGCTTTTCCAAAAGTGGCCTTGCTCCAGATCTTCAGGTCAGCCGCAGTCCTCTCGAGCTTCTTCTTGATTCGGACAAAAGGGCAGCCGTGTGGCACCGGCCTTTGCCAGGCATGAAGGACTGTTTCCGAGAAGTGTGGTAACTTAGGCCAAAAATTTTCAAACCTGAACCTAGCTTTTTGTGCTGGCGTGTCCACTGCAGCGAGCACCAGAGGACAGTGGTCGGAGAACGATGTTGAGGCAGCAACCAACAGATGATCGGGGTGCAAATCTTCCCAGCCCGCGTTGCAAAAAACTTTGTCAATGCTACAGAGAGTAGGGTTTTCCCTTTCATTACTCCATGTGAAACGCCGATTTTTGCACTTGATCTCCTTGAGTCCAGCTTGGTCGATGGCTCTGTGGAATTTTCCCATCATTCTCCTGTTTATGTTTGGATTGCTCTTGTCTCTAGCTTGATAGATCATATTGAAGTCCCCGTTGATCATCCACGGTTCATCAGAAGGAGGGGCAGCAGCAGTTATTTCCGCAAGGAAATTCTCTTTCTGCGCGTCATCTGTCGGGCCATAGACCGTGGTCATCCAAAAATGCCGCCCCAAGCTCAGTTCACGCACTTTTGCCGTGATGGAAAAGCCACCCAAATAGTGAGAAACTACGTCGACTGCATCTTTATCCCAGAAAATCGCCGCTCCACCTCTGGTCCCGATTGCAGGCAGCACTACACATCCCTGCAATCTACTACCGCCTATCTCACAAGCTACCACCATCGTCCAAGAATCGATTTTGGTTTCCTGTAGGCATAGCACCGCTACTCTATGAGAAGAAACTACGTCGCTGACGACCGTGCGCTTCGCCGGGCAGTTCAAACCTCTGACGTTCCAGGACATGAAGACTAAATTGCCGTCATACATCGAAGAAACTAAATCTACTCCGCCAACTGAAGATATTACTAACACAGAACGGGGGCACCTTATAGCAGCACCAGGGGCGACGACGGCCACCAATAGCCCCAAAACCCCGTTGTCGATGATTAAGACACAACATCGAAGAACTACACATGAAGAGTAGACCTAACTCAAGCTGGTTTAGGACCAGCCGCTGGCGGAGACTAACTACTGCTAATACTACAGACATGATCAGACTTGCATGAGCTCCTCTGCATCGGCGATCCCCGCCATGCCCGCGGCGATATTGAGAGCTTCCTGGTCGAGGCCTGTCAGCTTGGCGATTGCAGCGATGTCGCCGTCGGAGAGGGGTTCCTGGAAACGCTTCATGATCTGCGCAGCCGCTTTTGGATTCATCTTGTCCTTCGGGCCGAGCTCACCAAGCTCCTGGACGAGGCGCAACATCGCCCTCTGCGCCACCGGGGTGGAGATGCCAGCTGCTGCCTGCCGAGCACTACGACGGGAGGGGGCGGAGGTAGCCCTGGACTTGGGCGAAGCGGAGTGGCGAGGACGGGGAGGCTGGCTTGGGAGGATCGGAGGAGGGACCGCTGCAAACAGCTCGGCCGCCTGCGCCTGACTGCTGCCTATCTGCATGGACCCCACTTGCTGGATGACCGCGTCCATCTGGAAGCCCACCGTCGCTGCTGCAGGGGAGGCGATGCAGGGCAGCAGGCACGGCAGCATTTCCAGGCTCTCCTACTCGGCAGGCTTGGCGGTGGGTGGAGAAGGCGAGCGGCCACCATCTTCGAAAGCCAGAGGGGTGACCAGCGCCTCCTAAATGGCGTTCTCCATCTCCAGTTGCATGCAGTCCGTGCACGGGGGCGGAGAGAGGGCACGACCGTTGTCAGAGAAGGAGAAGAACTGGGCCACCGGGTCTACCTCCATCGCTGGGGCGGCCGAGCGTAGGGGGAGTGGCGGGGTGGCGCGCAGGACTGGAGTGCCGGAGGCCCTCCCAGTGGCAGGGCGGCCATGACGACCAGCCGCGTGGCGGTGGCCGGCGGGCGATCTGTTGCAGCGTCGGCGCGCGTCCTTGATCACGTCTCCGTCGCAGCCCCTGGCGTGGCAGCCGCGACCGAGCAGGTGATCCTTCCAAGAACGGCTTGCGCCGGAACCACCACTTCCACCGTCCTCCTCATGGTCGCGAGCGCCCCCACCGAGCATAGGGCCACAGCCCCCAGCCCTGACGCGCGGCGCCCTGCTGCGGGCCCTGCCCTGCCCGTCTTCGACATGCGCCACCCAGGTGCCAGGCTCGATGCGCGGGAAGGGGCGGTCGTCGTCTTTGTCCGAGGAGGGCAGCCCGCTCTGGCCAGAGTGAGACGAGCGCAGTGAGAGGGGTGACCAATCCTCCAGCAGGTCGACATGGATCAGCAGGTCATAGCGCCGGACGTCGGGTGGCGGGGGGATGAGGCGGTCCGCGGGGGCGAGGCCGATGATCTCGTCCTTCCGGCCCGCACCCCGCCTGAGCACCCAGAGCGCGCACCTGGTGGGGATGTGGGCAACGTCCCAGACCCAGAGCCAGAACGCGAAGGTCCTGGTGTGCCCCCTCTCCAGGGTGCGCGAATCGAGCCGGTCGACGCGGCCGATGTTGCCGAAGGCCTCATCCGCACCCGGCAGCGACCAAAACTGCATGGGCAGGTCTTCCACCACAACGCGCATGTGATGATGAAACTTGAGGAGCGCGGCGTGGTCGTCTTCGTTCCAGGCCCTGATGAGGTACTTGCAGCCTTCAACCTTGATGACGTCGCGGCGCACGGCGTTGTCCTGGTGCGCAGGGAGGTCGAAGTGGACAAGGAAGGCTTCAGGCTGGTGGGCAGTGACGCGGAGCAGGTGCGGAGGGGTGGAGAGCTGCTCAAGGATGACCTTGCCCACCGCCGCGGGGGTGGTGGAGTGCGAGCGGTCCGCGGCAGTCAGGGTGACCACGTGCTGGCGCAGGACGTGCTTCTCAAGCTCCAACGCGGGGAGGCCACGATGACCTTGCGGCTCTCGCGCGGCCGCCTAGCCGGGTCGCAGAGAGCAAGGCTTGCCATGGGTGCAGGGGGGCGGAGGCGGGAAGACGACGCGGTCGCGGACCGGAGCTCTGCACTCCGCCGGGAACTTCAGGCGAGCACTGGCAGCCCCTCCTGGGCCACCGTTTCTGGGATTTTGCGGGCACTCCTTGCCAAAATTCCCAACGCGCTTGCAAATGATGCAGCGGAGGGGATCCCGGCAGTCAACACGGCGGTGGCGCTTACTAAGGCAGCGGAAACATTTACCTCTAAACTGGCTTAAGAAGGCCTCCCTCCCAGCAGCGGCATTGAAGGATCTGCGCCGGACCGGACGCGAGATCGAAGCACGTCCGCCTCGATCCGCCGAGCGGGAGCCTGCCCTCCCATTCTTCCGGGATTTGACCACCGTCCATCCCTCCTCCACCGGGTCGGCCTGGCCCGAAGAGGAAAAACTGGCCGGGGGGGCGAACATCCACGGATTTAAGGCGCGCCCGGCCCCCATCGGGGGACACCCCCAGATCCGGCGGTCCGAGCCGCGCACCGACCTTAGATGGACCGCCGCGCTGCAGGATTCGTGGCGTTGAAGTTGGATCTGACGCCGCAGCCGTCGAGGCCGCTGACCACGGGGAGGGGGCTGCGGGGAGCCGCCGGGTCGAAGCGAGGCTCCAGCGGACGGCGAGGGGCTCCGACAAGGCGAGAAGGGGAGGTTGGAGGCGCAGCTGGCGGCCATAATGGCCGGATTTGGTGGCCGGAGCGGCCTGCGGCGCGGCGTGGGGGGGGGAGGGGGAGGGGACCCTGATCTGATGTGGGCGCACAAGCAAGAGCCGGTCTACCGTCTAGGAGTAGTACTGAAGGCCGCACATGCTATGCTAATTTTCATGGCGCACACTGTTCGCTCTTATGCCCCCTCCCAGGGAACAACTCAATCTTTCGTTTCCATACACCCTCCCGAGGGAATGATCTGACTGTAGCATGACACCCTCATATGATGTAGCATGGCACTTACTAGAAGCATGTATGGCAACTAGTCTGTATAGCATGGAAATTCTTAAACATGTGGATAACTTCACCTTTTTCACAGCCTAAAAATTTCTCTCTACCGCGGCATGTCAAATCCCTGAAATACGTCGCAATTCTCTCTACTATGGTGTGACTGATCTTCGAAACGCATGGCAATTCTTTCTGATGTAACATGGCAATTATTTTCTTAGCATGGCAAATCTCTCTGTAATAGCACGGCAAATCTCTGTGTTATAGCGTGACAATTTTTGAATGTTCTTCCAAAATGGCTATTTGAGGGAACATTTTCTGGTGCAGTCGTTCACTCAAATGAGCCTGCTTGAGGGAATGTTCGTTGTTTCCAAGGTCCTCTTAAAAGTAATGTTAGCATCCAATTTTGACGATCGTCTCCATAATTTCTTAAACTACATATACGTTTTCTGTCTCAAAACATGAACTACACATCGAAATATGAAACTATTTTTTTGAAATATAATTATTATTTTAATTTGGTACTCCCTCCGTTCCATAATTCTTATCATGATTTTAGTTCAAATTTGAAGAAATAATTTAAACTAAAACCATGACAAGAATTTTGGAATGTAGTCGTGACAATTTTGTAAATATATTCAAATGATTTTTATATGTTTATAAAAATGCATAGACATTTTATTTATATCACATAAGTATTCATTGCATATTTTTCTTATAAAAAATCAACGAAAGCCGGTACAAACATGAAGAAAAGCTATATCTTGCTTTTTGTAACTCATGGATACACCTTTTTTTTGTCTTTTTGAGAATAAGTCATAGATGCACCTCAAGCGCAGATTCCCACGCGACCATGCCTAGGCCAGACCATATATGCGGATTTTCTTCACAAAGCGTCCACTGTTTTTCTTCTTTCCTTCACACAAGGCGAAGTGTGTTACCAACCTAGACCAATCATACACTAGTTTTATTGCTATTTTTTTATTACTTTCTCCGTTTTGTTTTTTGTTTTGTTTTCCTTTTCCCATTTCTTTTGTTTTCTTCTTTTTATGTTTCATGTTTTCAATTTATTTTTTCCATAAATGTAAGAACATTTTGGTAAAATACGCCAAACGTTTTTTTGTTATATGAATATTTATTTTTAAAATTTTCGTTTATGTTTCCTTTATTCCTTTCATTTTAAATACATGGTCCTTTTTACTTCTTTTTCTTTTCTGTTCTCCTATTAGTTCAATTTACTTTTAGTTTTTGCTCAATTTCCCTTTTTTCCTTTGGTTATCAAATTTTTGCCATTATGTTTTAAACAACGTGCAAACAATTTTATTAATTATTCACATTTTTTAATGTTCATTGTGTATTTATTGAAGTGTTCATTGTAAATTTTCAAAAATGGTTCATCAAGGACTTGAAAATAATGTACGTGTATAACAAAATGTTTATCATACTTTTCATAAAAGGTTCATCTTGCATTTTAAAGTGTTCAACACCTATTTTTCAAAAAGTTCAGGAGTATATTTGAAGAAAATCATTATATTTTCTTTAAATTATTTTCATGTATTTATAAGATGTTCATTATTTTTTCAAAAAGTATCTATAGTATATTTTTTAAGAAAATATTGTGTATTTGGAAAAATTGTGCATCATGTATGAAAATTATTAATCCCGCTTTTCGAAAAGGGTCATTGTGCATTTTAAAATTGTTCATAGTGTATTTGTAAAATATGTTCACAGGTATATTCAAGAAATAGTAACCGTGTTTAAGAAAATATTCATTCTGTTTCTGAAAAGTTTACAGTATGTTTTTCATGTTTAAAAAAATGTTCGTCGTGTATATGAAAATTGGTCGTATTGTTGTTCATGAAATATGCAAACAAATTTGAGTTTACATGAACATATTTTAATACACTACAAATATTTCTGAAGTACACGATTAACATTTAATATATGATGAACACTAGCTTCCATTCAGTTTCACATTTACATCTTTTATTTATTTTCATTTTTGTTACTTTTATATTTATTTTAATTTTCTTCATTTTTCATCTACGAACAATAAATATCAGTTTTAAAAATGCTAGCATTTTCTTAAATTCTTACTATTTTTTTTTACAAAATCACTAAATTGATGGAAGATCGGTGGCCGAGCTTGCCCTATTCATCTTCGCCCTAGTCCCTCGTCGTTGCCATAAGTGCCGCATTGTGCAGGAGGGCCTTCACCTTAGATGTTGGTGCCGGGACATCCAAGGCGCTCTCAAGCTTGTCATCGTGGTGCAACACATTGACCTCGGGCGGCACCTCTGCTTGTTTGCTCCTCGGCTAAGCCAGGTAAGCTCTACTGGAAGTGGACCACCTTAGTTTAGTACACCACCAAGTCTTGCTACTCAACGCTCTTTGTTGGCTCTTGCAAGGATTCCCCTTGGAGGCTCACTTGGAAGAGTTGTTTTTCACTACGAATCAAGATCTTTATATGATTGGCTTTGCAGAACCGATGTTGGACGACCAACTGCCTTGCTTGTCGTGGCCTTCCCCACTCGCCTTCCTGCATGCTCTGTGATCAAGAGGTCGAGAACATGCAACATATCCTCGTAGGATGCCCCTTCTCTAGGCAGGTCTGGCATGAGGTTCTCGCTTGGGCTCAAACCAGAGCGAGCATCCCCCATTGTGACCTTCCCTTTCGCTCTTGATGGGAAAACACATGTGATCACACTCCATCTTCTCTACGCAAGGCTATCTCCTCCCTCATCAACCTCATTGCTTGGTGGCTGTGGAAACACCGGAATAGCAGCGTCTTCAAGGGCAATCAATCGTCTATCCCTCTGGCCCTGATCATCCAGGATGAGGCGCGTCTTTGGGCTGAGGCTGACCCATAGGGCTTAGAAACATCATTCCTGAGAGTTAGCCATTAGTTTACTTTTGGGGCAGAGTAACCCTTTCTCCCTTCTGCTCTGCTACTCACTACACTACAAAATTTGCTCTATTCAGTGACAAAAACCCTGGCGATTACCGTTGTTAAACTCGCGTTGATTCAAACCAAGTTCAAATTCAAATTTAAAATAAAGCCAAAAATTTAGAAAATCTTTTAAAACTTTGAAAATTCATATAAAATAATCTGTAACTTGGATGAAAAAGTTTTGTACATGAAAGTTGCTCAGAACGACGAGACGAATCCGAATACGCGGTCCGTTCGTCCGCCACACATCCCTAGCAATCTGAACATGGAACTTTCCCTCTCCGGTCGTCTGTCTGACACAGGTCCGGAACCGGAAATACCTTCCTGGTTGAATTTCCCCTCCGTCTGCAACGTGTAGTACTACGTTAGGACAACCCTAGCTCTGCCTATCGTCATGTAATGCTTAGTGATGCATTTTTTTGCTCTGTATTTACTGTTTCTTCCCCCTCTTCTCTCCGGTAGACCCCGAGACCGATGTCGCCCCTATGATCGACTACGTCACATGTCACATCCCTAGCTTCTGGCAATGCACTAGGCTAGCCTCATGAGTGTCATCATGTTTAAGTTTCAAATGAACTTGAAATGGGGATTGTTTAAACCCTAGCATCAAAGGAATTCACTAGGTTCACCTAAAATATTTTCAGTAAATCCAAATGGCTTTCAAAAATGTTCATCATTTATGGAAAATGCTGTAAACAATAACCAGAGGTGATGCACATTTTTCCATGACCTATTTGGGCCCTGAATTAAATCATACTCTATTTGCATTTGGACATTTAAATGTTATAAAATATTTTAAATGTCCAAATAATCATAAACTTAAATGTTTACTGTTGGATATATTCCAAACAGTGGGCTTGAGCAAGTTTCATGATTTTTGAGTGTGCCTAAGTATTTTAAATAAAGCCCTGACACTACAGAAGAAATAGAAAAAAACAGAAAAGAATTAGAAAAAGAGAGAGAGAGAGAGAGAGAGAGAGAGAAAACCCACCTGAGGTTACCTGCGTAGCCACCTGGTGGCCCACTTACCTGGCCCAGCCCACCCCGAGCCGCCACCGTCTCCCACCTCGTGCCAGAAGGACGCGAGGCGTGTGGCCACCGCGCACCGGCACGCGCGCGGCCACCTCCTCCCTGCCTGCCTGGCTCCTCCTCGACGCGTCCGGATGACGCCACGCGACCCCCAGAGCCGTCTGGCTCTCCCTCTCTCTCTCCCGCACGCTCTCCCCCTCCTCTGTTCTCCTCACCGAACGCGCCCGCCACCGCCGACGAGAACCACCGTGGCCACCGCGCTCCCCTCGCCCCTCCTCTTGGTCCACGAGCTCTGCTACGACACGAAGCTGCTCCACGCCGAAGCACACGAGCCCGGAAACACCATAACGTCACCATCGATCGTTCTTCTCCAAGCACGGCCGTCGGACTCCATCGACGGATTCGTCGCCGTCACGACTTCCCCGAGCCCGCCGAGCTTCCCGTCTGATGCACCGTGAGCACCTCTCCATTTCCCCCCTGTCCCATTCTTCTACCGCGTCCTCTAGCACCGATTCCGCCATGGCCGAAGCTCGCCGTCTGCCATGGCCGCTGGACCTGCTGCTGCGGAGCCTTCCTCAACCGCGCTGCTATTCTTCGTGCTCCTGGAACACCGTAGTTGCTGCTTCGCTGCTCGCTTTGATCGCCCGCTTGCTCTAACACCGCGCCCGTGCACGACCGAACTCCGGTCACCGTCCAACTCGCCGCCGCCGCTACAGCTTGCACTAGCACCAGCCACCACAACCGCTGGATGCGCACGAGTCCCAGCTCGCCGTAGAACCCAATCGCGCCCTAAACTGTGCCCTGTAGCGCGAACCCGACGCGTCTCCGCCGCTCCATTGGTAGCCGCCGGCCTTGTTGGAAATATGCCCTAGAGGCAATAATAAATTGGTTATTATTATATCATATTTCATTGTTCATGATAATCATTTATTATCCATGCTAGAATTGTATTGATAGGAAACTCAGATGAATGTGTGGATAAATAGACAACACCATGTCCCTAGTAAGCCTCTAGTTGACTAGCTCGTTGATCAATAGATGGTTACAGTTTCCTAACCGTGGACATTGGATGCCGTTGATAACGGGATCACATCATTAGGAGAATGATGTGATGGACAAGACCCAATCCTAAGCCTAGCACAAGATCGTGCAGTTCGTATGCTAAAGCTTTTCTAATGTCAAGTATCATTTCCTTAGACCATGAGATTGTGCAACTCCCGGATACCGTAGGAGTGCTTTGGGTGTGCCAAACGTCACAATGTAACTGGGTGGCTATAAAGGTACACTACAGGTATCTCCGAAAGTGTCTATTGGGTTGGCACGAATCGAGACTGGGATTTTGTCACTCCGTGTAAACGGATAGGTATCTCTGGGCCCACTCGGTAGGACATCATCATAATGTGCACAATGTGACCAAGGAGTTGATCACGGGATGATGTGTCACGGAATGAGTAAAGAGACTTGCCGGTAACGAGATTAAACAAGGTATCGGGATACCGACGACCGAATCTCGGGCAAGTACTATACCGCTAGACAAAGGGAATTGAATACGGGATTGATTGAATCCTCGACATCGTGGTTCATCTGATGAGATCATCGTGGAACATGTGGGAGCCAACATGGGTATCCAGATCCCGCTGTTGGTTATTGGCCGGAGAGTTGTCTCGGTCATGTCTGCATGGTTCCCGAACCCGTAGGGTCTACACACTTAAGGTTCGATGACACTAGGGTTATTAGGAAGACTTGTATGTGATTACTGAATGTTGTTCGAAGTCCCGGATGAGATCCCGGACATCACGAGGAGTTCCAAAATGGTCCAGAGGTAAAGATTTATATATGGAAAGTTGTTGTTCGGGTTCCGAGAAAAGTTCGGTTTTTTTCGGTATTGTACCGGGAAGCTTCCGGAAGGTTCCGGAGGATTCCGGAGGGGTCCAGAGGTCCGGAAAATGTTCCATCACGTCCAATACAGAAGCATGGGCTGTAGGGGGGCGCCCTAACCTTAATGGGCCAAGGGCACCATCCCCCCCAAGGCCCATGCGCATGGGAGAGGGGAAACCCTAAGGGGGAGGGCCTCCACTTGACTTGGGAGGCACTCCTCCCTCCCTTGGCCGCCGCCCCCAACCCTAGATGGGATCTAAGGGGGGCCGGCCCCCTCTCTCCCCACCTATAAATAGTGGAGGGGTGGGAGGGCGGCCACACCCTTGAACCTGGCGTAGCCCCTCCCCTCCAATACCTCTCCTCCTCCGCGTGAGCTTGGCGAAGCCCTGCCGGAGAACTGCCACTCCATCACCACCACGCCGTCGTGCTGCTGTTGGACTCTCTTCCTCAACCTCTCCCTCCTCCTTGCTGGATCAAGGCATGGGAGACGTCTCCGTTCCGTACGTGTGTTGAACGCGGAGGTGTCGTCCGTTCGGCGCTAGGATCATCGGTGATTTGGATCACGACGAGTACGACTCCATCAACCCCGTTCACTTGAACGCTTCCGCCTAGCGATCTACAAGGGTATGTAGATGCACTCTCCTTCCCCTCGTTGCTAGATTACTCCATAGATTGAACTTGGTGATGCGTAGAAAATTTTAAATTTCTGCTACGATCCCCAACAGTGGCATCATGAGCTAGGTCTATGCGTAGTTTCTATGCACGAGTAGAACACAAAGCAGTTGTGGGCGTCGATATTGTCAATTTACTTGCCGTTACTAGTCTTATCTTGATTCGGCGGCATCGTGGGATGAAGCGGCCCGGACCGACCTTACACGTACTCTTACGTGAGACTGGTTCCACCCACTGACATGCACTAGTTGCATAAGGTGGCTAGCGGGTGTCTGTCTCTCTCACTTTAGTCGGATCGGATTCGATGAAAAGGGTCCTTATGAAGGGTAAATAGAAATTGGCATATCACGTTGTGGTTTTCGCGTAGGTAAGAAACGTTCTTTCTAGAAATCTATAGCAGCCACGTAAAAACTTGCAACAACAATTAGAGGACGTCTAACTTGTTTTTGCAGCATATGCCTTGTGATGTGATATGGCCAAAAGGATGTGATGAATGATATATGTGATGTATGAGATTGATCATGTTCTTGTAATAGGAATCACGACTTGCATGTCGATGAGTATGACAACCGGCAGGAGCCATAGGAGTTGTCTTAATTTATTTATGACCCACGTGTCAACATAAACATCATGTAATTACTTTACTTTATTGCTAAAGCATTAGCCATAGTAGTAGAAGTAATAGATGATGAGACAACTTCAAGAAGACACAATGATGGAGATCATGATGATGGAGATCATGGTGTCATGCCGGTGACAACGATGATCATGGAGCCCCGAAGATGGAGATCAAAAGGAGCAAAATGATATTGGCCATATCATGTCACTATTTGATTGCATGTGATGTTTATCATGTTTTACATCTTATTTGCTTAGAAAGACGGTAGCTTAAATAAGATGATCCCTCACTAAAATTTCAAGAAAAGTGTTCCCCTTAACTGTGCACCGTTGTGAAGGTTCGTTGTTTCGAAGCACCACGTGATGATCGGGTGTGATAGATTCTAACGTTCGAATACAATGGGTGTTGACGAGCCTAGCATGTACAGACATGGCCTCGGGACACATGCGAAACACTTAGGTTGACTTGACGAGCCTAGCATGTACAGACATGGCCTCGGAACACGGAAGACCGAAAGGTCGAACATGAGTCGTATAGAAGATACAATCAACATGAGATGTTCACCGTTGATGGCTAGTCCGTCTCACGTGATGATCGGACACGGCCTAGTCGATTCGGATCATGTTTCACTTAGATGACTAGAGGGATGTCTATCTGAGTGGGAGTTCATTAAATAATTTGATTAGATGAACTCAATTATCATGAACATAGTCTAAATTGTCTTTGCAAATATGTTGTAGATAAATAGCTCACGTTGTGGCTCCCTGTTTCAATACATTCCTAGAGAAAGATTAAGTTGAAAGATATTGTAAGCAATGATGCGGACTGGGTCCCTAGTCCGAGGAGTGTCCTCACTGCTACACAGAAGGCTTACGTCTTTGATGCACCGCTCGATGTGCAAACCCCTACAACGTCGTCTATGGATGTTGTGAACACCTGACAGACACGTCCTGATGACTACTTGATAGTTTAGTGCACCATACTTTACGGCTTAGAATCGGGATTCCAATGACGTTTTGAACACCATAGAACATATGAGATGTTCCAAGAGCTAAAATTGGGATTTCAGGCTCATGGCCGTGTTGAGAGGTGTGAGACCTCTGACAAGTTCTTTTGCCAACAAGATGGAAGAGAATAGCTCAGCTAGTGAGCATGTGCTCAGAATGTCTGGGTGCTACAATCACTTAAATCAAGTGGGAGTTAAACTTCCAGATAAGATAGTGATTGATAGAGTTCTCTAGCCACTATCACTAAGCTACTAGATCTTCATGATGAACTATGAAATGCAAGGGATGGAATTGATCCCGGAGCTGTTCGCGGTGCTTAAGACCGCAAAAGGTAGAAATCAAGAAGGAGCATCAAGTGTTGATGGTTTAACAAGACCACTGGTTTCAAGAAGGGCAAGGGCTAGAAGGGAAACTTCATGGATGGCAAACCAGTTGCCGCTCCAGTGAAGGAACCCAAACTCGAGACTAAGTGCTTCTATTGTAAGGGGAACGGTCACTGGTAGCGGAATTACCCCAAATGCATGGTAGATAAGAAGGCTGGCAACTTCAACAAAGTATATACGTGTTATTAATGTGTACCTCACTAGTACTCCTGGTAGCACCTGGGTATTGGATACCGGTTCAGTTGCTATTGTTGGTGACTTGAAGCAAAAGCTACAGACTAAACGGAGACTGGCTAAGGGCGAGGTGACGATGTGTGTTGGAAGTGTTTCCAAAGTTGATGAGATCACCATCGCACGCTCCATCTGCCTTCGGGATTAGTATTGAACCTAGATAAATGTTATCAGGTGTCTACGTTGAGCATGAATATGATTAGATCATGTTCATTGCAATACGGTTATTCATTTAAGTTATAGAATAATGGTTATTCTGTTTACATGAATAATACCTTTCATGGTCATGCACCCTATGTGAATGGTTCATTGAATCTCGGTCGTGGTAATACACATGTTCATGCCAAAAGATGTAGAGTTAATAATGATAGTACCACTTTCTTGTGGCACTGCCGCTTAGGTCATATTGGCGTAAGATGCATGAAGAAACTCCATGTCGATGGATGTTTGGAGTCACTTGATTTTGAATCGCTTGACACATGCGAGCCATGCCTCATGGGCAGGATGACTAAGACCCCGTTTTCAGGTACAATGAAACAGGCAAGTGACTTGTTGGAAATCATACATGTTGATGCGTGTGATCCAATGAGAATTGAAGCGTGCGGTGGATATCGCTATTTTCTCATCTTCACTGACGATTTGAGTAGATATAGGTATATTTACTTAATGAAGCACAAGTCTGAAACATTTGAAAAGTTCAAGCGGTTTCAGAGTGAAGTTAAGAACCATCATAACAAGAAGATCAAATTCCTACGATCTGATCGATGAGAATTTCTAAGTTATGAGTTTGGCAATCACTTAAGACATTGTGAAATTGTTTCACAGTTGAAGCCACCTGGAACACCACAGTTGTAATGGTGTATCCAGACGTCGTAATCGAACCTTATGAGATATGGTGCGATCTATGATGTCTCTTACCGATCTACCGTTTTCATTTTGAGGTTATGCGTTAGAGACAACTGCATTCACTTTAGATAGGACACCATCTAAGTCCGTTGAGACGACGTCGTAAGAATATGGTTTGGCAAGAAACCAAAGTTGTCGTTTCTTAATGTTTGGGGCTACGATGCTTAAGGCTTCAGCCGAAGAAGCTCAAACCCAAAGCGGACAAACACATCTTCATAGGATACCCAAAGGTGATAGTTGGGTATACCTTCTATCTCAGATCCGAGGGCAAATTGTTTGTTGCTAAGAACGGGTCCTTTCTCGAGAAGGCGTTTCTCTCGAAAGAATTGAGTGGGAGGAAGATAGAACTTGATGAGGTTGTCGAACCTTTACTTCAACCAGAGAGTGATGCAACACAGAAAGATGTTTTCTGTGGCACCTACGTCTGTTGAATAGGAAGTTAATGATAGTGATCATGAATCTTCAGATCAATTTGCGATGGAACCTCGTAGGTCGACAAGGATATGTACTACTCCTGAGTGGTACGGTAATCCTGTCTTAGATATCATGTTGTTAGACAACAATGAACCTACGAGCTATGGAGAAGCGATGGTGGGCCCGTATTCTGACAAATGGTTAGAAGCCATGAAATCCGAGATAGGATCCATGTATCAGAACAAAGTATGGACTTTGGTGGACTTGCCCGATGATCGGCAAGCCATTGAGATAAATGGATCTTTAAGAAGAAGACGGACGTGGGCGGTAATGTTACCGTCTATGAAGCTCGACTTGTGGGAAAGAGTTTTTTCACAAGTTCAAGGAGTTGACTACGATGAGAATTTCTCACCCGTAGTGATGCTTAAGTCCATCGGAACCATGTCAGCATTAGCTGTATTTTTTCGATTATGAAATCTTACAGATGGATGTCAATCAAGTTTTCTTACCAGTTTTCATAACAAAAGTTGTATGTGATACAATAAAAGGTTTTGTTGATCCTAAGGATGCTAAAAGGTATGCTGGCTCCAGCAATCCTTCTATGGACTAGAGCAAGCATCTCGGAATCGGAATATATGTTTTGATGGAGTGATCAAAGCTTTTAGGTTTATACAATGTTTGCTAGAAACTTGTATTTACAAGAAAGTGAGTCGGAGCACTACAACATTTCTGATAAGTATATGTGGATGACATATTGTTGATCCGAAATAATGTAGAATTTCTGAAAGCATAAATGGTTGTTTGAAGAGTGTTTTTCAAAGGAAGACCTGGATAAAGCTGCTTACATATTGGGCATCAAGATCTATAGAGATAGATCAAGACGCCTGATGGTACTTTCAAAGAACGCACACCTTGACATGTTTTTGAAGGAGTTCAAAATAGGTCAGTTAAAGAAGGGGTTCTTACCTGAGTTGTAAGGTGTGAAGTTGAGTAAGACTCGAAGATTGACCACGGCAGAAGAAAGAGGAAGGACGAAGGTCGTCCCCTATGCTTTTGTCATAGGCTCTATACGGTATACCATGCTAGTACCGCACCAGATGTGTGCCTTGCCACATGTCTGGCAAGAGGGTACAAAGGTGATCTAGGAATGGATCACCAGATAGCAGTCAAAAATTATCCTTAGAGGAACAAGGAAATGTTTCTCGGTTATGGAGGTGATAAAGAGTTCGACGTAAAGAGTTACGTCGATGCAAGCTTAACACCTATCCGGATAGCTCTAAGTAGAGATACCGGATACGTATAATGGAGCAACAATTTGGAATAGCTCCAAGTGGAACGTGGTAGCAGCATCTACGATATGACATAAAGTTTTGCGAAATACATAGGGATCTGGATATGGCAAGACCCGTTGACTACAACCTCTCTCACAAGCATAACATGATCAAACCCAGAACTCATTGACTGTTAATCACATAGTGATGTGAACTAGATTATTGAGTCTAGTAAACTCCTTGGATGTTGGTCACATGGCGATGTGACCTGTGAGTGTTAATCACATGGCAATGTGAACTAGATTATTGACTCTAATGCAAGTGGGAGACTGTTGGAAATATGCCCTAGAGGCAATAATAAATTAGTTATTATTATATCATATTTCATTGTTCATGATAATCATTTATTATCCATGCTAGAATTGTATTGATAGGAAACTCAGATACATGTGTGGATAAATAGACAACACCATGTCCCTAGTAAGCCTCTAGTTGACTAGCTCGTTGATCAATAGATGGTTATGGTTTCCTGACCATGGACATTGGATCTCGTTGATAACGGGATCACATCATTAGGAGAATGATGTGATGGACAAGACCCAATCCTAAGCCTAGCACAATATCGTGCAATTCGTATGCTAAAGCTTTTCTAATGTCAAGTATCATTTTCTTAGACCATGAGATTGTGCGACTCCCGGATACCGTAGGAGTGCTTTGGGTGTGCTAAACGTCACAACGTAACTGGGTGGCTATAAAGGTACACTACAGGTATCTCCGAAAGTGTCTGTTGGGTTGGCACGAATCGAGACTGGGATTTTGTAACTCCGTGTAAACCGAGAGGTATCTCTGGGCCCACTCGGTAGGACATCATCATAATGTGCACAATGTGACCAAGGAGTTGATCATGGGATGATATGTTACGGAACGAGTAAAGAGACTTGCCGGTAACGAGATTGAACAAGGTATCGGGATACCGACGATCGAATCTCGGGCAAGTACTATACCGCTAGACAAAGGGAATTGAATACGGGATTTATTGAATCCTCGACATCGTGGTTCATCCGATGAGATCATCGTGGAACATGTGGGAGCCAACATGGGTATCCAGATCCCGCTGTTGGTTATTGGCCGGAGAGTTGTCTCAGTCATGTCTGCATGGTTACCGAACCCGTAGGGTCTACACACTTAAGGTTCAATGACGCTAGGGTTATTAGGAAGACTTGTATGTGATTACCGAATGTTGTTTGAAGTCCCGGATGAGATCCCGGACGTCACGAGGAGTTCCGGAATGGTCCGGAGGTAAAGATTTATATATGGAAAGTTGTTGTTCGGGTTCCGGGAAAAGTTCGTTTTTTTCCGGTATTGTACCGGGAAGCTTCCGGAAGGTTCCGGAGGATTCCGGAGGGGTCCGGAGGTCCAGAAAATGTTCCACCACGTCCAATACAGCAGCATGGGCTGTAGGGGGGCGCCCTAACCTTAATGGGCCAAGGGACCAGCCCCCCCCCCATGGCCCATGCGCATGGGAGAGGGGAAACCCTAAGGGGGAGGGCCTCCACTAGACTTGGGAGGCACTCCTCCCCCCCTTGGCCGTCTCCCCCAACCCTAGATGGGATCTAAGGGGGGCCGGCCTCCTCTCTCCCCACCTATAAATAGTGGAGGGGTGGGAGGGTGGCCACACCCTTGAACCTGGCGCAGCCCCTCCCCTCCAATACCTCTCCTCCTCCGCGTGAGCTTGGCGAAGCCCTGCCGGAGAACTGCCACTCCATCACCACCACGCCGTCGTGCTGCTGTTGGACTCTCTTCCTCAACCTGTCCCTCCTCCTTGCTGGATCAAGGCGTGGGAGACGTCTCCATTCCGTACGTGTGTTGAACGCGGAGGTGTCGTCCGTTCGGCGCTAGGATCATCGGTGATTTGGATCACGACGAATACGACTCCATCAACCCCGTTTACTTGAACGCTTCCGCTTAGCGATCTACAAGGGTATGTAGATGCACTCTCCTTCCCCTCGTTGCTAGATTACTCCTTCCCCTTGTTCATTCCGATACAATCCCACTCTCTCGCTCCTGCTCTCTTTTACTGCATTAGGACAACAGCGATTCAACTGTTACATGCTGCGGTAGTTGAACCCCTTTCCTCTGCATGACCTGTCATTGCCATAGTAAATAGATCAAACCCACTAGCATGAGTAGGAATTGTTTGAGCCCTGATGTGCCTACTCATTCATGATTGTTTTTCATGCCTGCTACTGCTTAGAGTTGAGTCAGGTCCGATTCATCGGGGATGAATTGGAATGTGGTGAACATGTCCTACTGTTGAGAGCTAAGTGTGTGAACACGATTTGGTAAAGGTAGTGGTGAGAGGCCATGTAGGAGTACATGGTGGGTTGTCTCATTGCATCTGTCCTCAGGAACCGAGTTCTGTGTTTGTGATCCATGAACAGTTACTACCACACATTGGGCTCCGGGCGCTCCAAGCTCTCTCGACTTATTAATCAACTCGATCTCTGTCCAGGAGTTGCAACTAGTTTCTGGTGTTTGTAGGTAGTGTTAGTAGTCTACCAAGTGGCACCCGGTACAAGTGGGCTTGGGACAGACTAGGCACAGTGGCACGGTGTACCAAGTGGCACCCGGATGGTGGGCTTGGGAACCCTGCTCACATCGTTTGGGGCCGTGAGCGACACCCCGACAGGATCTCCTTACGGATGGAACCCGAATAGGCGATAAACCTGGATGAGAGACTTGTGTGATTAGTCAGGTCGTGGCCGACTCCCTCACCAGGCTTCCGCTTGAAGGTTGCCGAGATACATGACGTGTACATGGTGGTAAGTGGCGAGAGCGCGTGTGAAGAAGTACACCCCTGCAGGGTTATCATTATCTATTCGAATATCCGGATTCCTCGGATATGGAAACTTGGACCCCTTGCATAGTTCATAGACAAGTGAAAGTGGATACTCTAAAACTCGCAAGATAAGCGTGAGTGTTATGGATGGCGTTCTCGTAGGGAGATGGAACCAGAGCGGATCCATAGTGGTGTATTGATATGGTGAATATGTGGACTCGTGTGCGCCACCTCAAAGAGTTACTTGCAGTCATAGTTTAGGATAGCCACTTAGTCAAAGCTGGCTTGCTGCAGTTAAACTCCACCACCCCTTTGATGATACCGATGCATATGTAGTTAGTTCTGATGTAAGTCTTGCTGGGTACATTTGTACTCATGTTTGCTTAATTTATGTTTTAGCAGAGAGACTTCAGTCTCGCTAGTAGTTCCACGTGGACTTCAACGTTTAGCTCGTTACCTCAGCTACGATCTTGTACCCTTGGGAGTGTCTTGTAGATAGTCAGGCTTCTTAGCCTTCTTCATTTGTAGTTGTCTGTACTCAGACAAGTTAAGCTTCCGTATGTGCTTGTTGCTTGTATGCTCTGTATGTTGGGTCATGAGACCCATGTTTGTAATATCTCGCTCCTCGGAGCCTAATGAATAAATACTTGAGTCGTAGAGTTATGTTGTGATGCCATGTTGTATTTACACATATCGAGCATATTGTGTGTATGATTGAAATGCTTGGTATGTGTGGGATCCGACAATCTAGTTGTTTATCCTTGGTAGCCTCTCTTATGGGGAAATGTAGTCTAGTGCTTGCATGAGCCATAGTAGTCCACTACAGCCCGGTTCACCGGAGTCCTGCTAGCCCAGCAGTACTGCTCAGGGCACTTGACTGGCCGGCATGTGTTTCACTTCGTTCCTGTGTCTGTTCCTTCGGGGAAATGTCACGCGGTGACATCCGGAGTCCTGCCTAGCCTGCTACAGCCCGGGTTCCCGGAGTCCTGTTAGACCAGTGCTACAGCCCGGATTCACACGCTGCTGACCGACATGCTCGATGTGATTCATGTATGCCTGTCCCCATAGGTTGGTGCCGCTTTGGGTTCACGACTAGCCATGTCGGCCCGGGTTCTCTGTCATATGGATGCTAGCGACACTATCATATACGTGAGCCAAAAGGCACAAACGGTCCCGGGCCATGGTAAGGCGACACCCGTGGGAATACCGTGCGTGAGGCTACAAAGTGATATGAGGTGTTACCGGCTAGATCGATGTGACTTCGAATCGGGGTTCTGACAGTTTTGGTATCGGAGCCTGACTGCCTGTAGGATTACCAAGCCAAACTGGTCGAAGTCGTGTCTAGAAATGCTTTAGTTATGTAAGGGAATTGATTGTGGATGGGAACGTAAGGCTCTTTTTACTCCTTATACCTCATGCCCTCTGATCTGAGTTACCCTCTTCTCTTCTACGGGATTAAGAACTAGGCTTCTCATCTTTCTATCAGGATCACATGTTACTAATCCATAGACTTGTAGGATTGATGGATTCAAGTCTCAGTTCAGTTACTATTACTTCTATATGTTCATAGTTGGCCTCAGTACATTGATGTTGTGATGTTGAGTGGTCATGGCACTATTTTGCAGGATGTCTCAAAATATTTTTGAGCATTTACAGCCGTTATGCTGTCCGAGTCATCCTAGGTTTCTAAATAGTCTGATGCACTTGCAAATCTTTCCTCCATATTCCCGTTGTATTTTTGGGCCAGATTGAGCACACTAATTGGAGTTAGTATTATGACCCTAGGTGTCCTCGAGAATTTAGCAATGCTTTCGTATCCCCAGTGTGATGATTCTGGCCACCATTCTCGGAAGCATCTAATGATGCCATTTAGTTAGTAGGTATTGTACTCCTGGGTTTTGAACCCGAGATTCACCCTACTTAGTGTTGTTAGTATTTGCTAGTTCCCTTAAGATATTAGTAACCTTGTGATAGTCCTCGAGGTCCATGGTATATTGTTCTTCCAATACCATGAGCCAATATGGCAGAAGTTCTATTGAACCAAAACATCACAATAAGAGTGCTCTTGATGAGCTCTCCTATATTGTGACTCTGCCAGTTCAACCTTTCTGCATGGGTTATCCGGAAGAAATAACATGCTAATCCATGCATCCATAACTCAGAAAATTGTATGTTCCTTTGAGTTGTCCCTCTTTAGTTGTATTCTGACCCTCGTCCATCAATTGATAGTCAGGAGTAGTTGTGCATTCGTGTTATCGATGCTTATTATTCTTGTGGTCCGTCGAACGATTCTATTTTCAGAATGACTAGGAGAAACAAACTCCAGTACCTCATCCATATCTAGGATTGGGTCAAAGCAGTTGTATTCCGCAGATCAAAATGCCAATCTAGCTTTTGATTATGTTCTACCCTGAAGTATTGCCCTCTTTATGTCAGGAATATCATACGAATTGCACAAACTTCTATGAACTCTTGATACAGTGATACTTCTCGCCATCATTATTCATTCCTCGGTTCCATGTTGTTGTAACCGGAATGCTGACAAGTAAACTGTGATGTGTGAAATCAATACTCCTAGCAACCCCGTTGCTTGGTAGTTAATGGACAATAAACTCATTCTTAGCGTGTTGGTTATTGCTTTATCATTCTAAGATTGATCGTGCTTCCTAGTCCATATTTCTGGTGCACCCTTCACTCAGTGAGTTAGGATTGTGTAATCCATCACTCTCCTGATCACATCGTCTTGCCCTGAAAAGCAAGATTGTTCTCGATCTTAAAAACGTTGTCGGTGGATCGTGATTTTCCAAATATCTTCTTGGAAGTACCACCAGGTTGTCCCCTGACCGATATGTTGAATTCGTGATCAAGTTAGTTTTCCAATAAACCACTCTTTCTCCAAGAATCCGTGTTGCATACCCCTGAGCTAGTTGGTTAAGCCAAACAACAACTTGGAGAGTTGGAAGATGGAAGCTTGTCCGACTTGGTTCATCACTAAGGGATATCTTTGTGTGTGTGTGTGTGTGTGTTGAAGAAAGATGATATCTCCATCGATTGATCCTCGTGATCAGTTGTTGGATCTATTGCCTTGTTAAAACTTTGATTTGAGTATGGGTTATTGTCAAGTCAAATCAGAACCAACGATGTTCGTAATGTTTTCTTACTCGTGGATGGTCCCTCGAGCTTACACCATTACATATTTTGGGTCTGACCAATGCTATCACCTAGTTCACATAATTGTGGAATTCCATTTATATGGAAACCTGGGTGAATTGTTGTTAAGCAACAATTGACAACATTTTCCTCTTGTCCATGATTCATATTGAACACCTAAGTTAGTGTTGGAAACTTTGTAAACAATGCCTTCATGTTCCGTTCATGAAGCATACGTTTGGATGAAAGGAGTGACTTTCTCTAATTCACATGCATCGATGCAAGTTGTCGCCGTGAATTCGAGAAAGCCTGTTTTTGCTTCCTCTAGAATCATCCCAAGTCAGCCATGCACGTGCTAAGTATTTTGTGGTATGTTAGACTGATCATCTTCGTTCCATATGAATTCCTAGCACCCAAGCCACTGATTGACTTGTTCAAGGAAAAGAAGTCTAGCGCACGTAAAGACTTCGAAATCCTTGATGATAGATCCTAACCAGAACTCAATAGTGTTTTATTATAAGACTACTATGTGGTCATTCCTGTCTTGGACAGCATGTTCACAGGTTTGTAGCAGAACCAGCTCATGTTTTGGAGCTTGCTATTGTAGTTCATTTCCCAAGAATCTCGCAACGTCATCTCGTCGATTTGTGTTGCGAGCTTTCATTTCTCTTTCTAGACTTGAAGAGTCTGGAATGTCCTGACACCAACCAGATCTGAATCTCAGGCAGATATGATGGTTGGAACATTCCCGACATTTGCATCTCGTTCCCAGCTTGCACCGCCTTGTGCCGATCTCCCTTGGACTGCCCTTCTCAGCAGTTGTTGTTCAGGATCATCTTCAGAAGTGGTCCTACCATGGGTCCCATCCATTTCCGATGATAAGCAAAATCATCCATTGCGTTGTCTTCAACAAGGTAGTCCACACCATCCACTCTAGTTTGAGTATGCCACTCTTTTGAACTCCATCAAATAATCGATTGTGATTGCCTTAGGCTGGTATAAAGAGTCTCAATGATTTCTGAATCAAAAGTAATTCTTTTTGCCACATAAGGGAATAATTCTACCAGTCATCTTCCCAAAGGTCCCCCGTTTGTTCCGAAGGGCAACCAACTCCTTACTATGTCGACACCGTTCACCACCCTCCTAATTGTGGAAATTCCACTACTTTATTTAAACCTTGTCATATGCTCATTTCCATCATTCTTGATGTGTGTATCGTGTCTCAGCTCAAGAGATGTTATGTTTCATTTCATGAGCTGATCGTCAGTTGCTCGATCTTTGAGGAGATCAGTTCCGTAGAATTTCTTTCTGTCATCGTCGTGTTGGATGAAGTTCTCAGAGCATGACGTCGAGACAAGATCGTGATCGAATCAACTTTCTTATGAGGCGCAACCTGGATCGTGAAGATTGTGTTAGTTTGCGTTCCCCTTTCCATCTTACCCTACGCTTGAATCTCGGGACGAGATTCTTGTTTTAGTGGGGGTGAGTTGTCACATCCCTAGCTTCTGACAATGCACTAGGCTAGCCTCGTGAGTGTCATCATGTTTAAGTTTCAAATGAACTTGAAATGGGGATTGTTTAAACCCTAGCATCAAAGGAATTCACTAGGTTCACCTAAAATACTTTCAGTAAATCCAAATGGCTTTCAAAAATGTTCATCATTTATGGAAAATGCTATAAACAGTAACTAGAGGTGATGCACATTTTTCCATGACCTATTTGGGCCCTGAATTAAATCATACTCTATTTGCATTTGGACATTTAAATGTTATAAAATATTTTAAATGTCCAAATAATCATAAACTTAAATGTTTACTGTTGGATATATTCCAAACAGTGGGCTTGAGCAAGTTTCATGATTTTTGAGTGTGCCTAAGTATTTTAAATAAAGCCCTGACTCTACAGAAGAAATAGAAAAAAACAGAAAAGAATTAGAAAGAGAGAGAGAGAGAGAGAGAAAACCCACCCGAGGTTACCTGTGCAGCCACCTGGTGGCCCACTTACCTGGCCCAACCCACCCCGAGCCGCCACCGTCTCCCACCTCGCGCCAGAAGGACGCGAGGCGTGTGGCCACCGTGCACCGGCACGCGCGCGGCCACCTCCTCCCTCCCTGCCTGCCTGGCTCCTCCTCGACGCGTCCAGCTGACGCCACGCGACCCCCAGAGCCGTCTGGCTCTCCCTCTCTCTCTCCCAAACGCTCTCCCCCTCCTCTGTTCTCCTCACCGAACGTGCCCGCCGCCGCCGACGAGAACCACCGTGGCCACGGCGCTCCCCTCGCCCCTCCTCTTGGTCCACGAGCTCCGCTACGACACGAAACTCCTCCACACCGAAGCACACGAGCCCAGAAGCACCATAACATCACCATCGATCGTTCTTCTCCGAGCACGGCTGCCGGACTCCATCGACGGATTTGTCGCCGTCACGACTTCCCCGAGCCCGCCGAGCATCCCGTCTAATGCACCGTGAGCTCCTCTCCATTTCCCCCCTGTCCCCTTCCTCTAGCGCGTCCTCTAGCACCGATTCCGCCATGGCCGAAGCTCGCCGTCCGCCATGGCCGCTAGACCTGCTGTTGCGGAGCCTTCCTCGACCGCGTAGCTCTTCTTCGTGCTCCTGGAACACCGTACTTGTTGCTCCGCTGCTCGCTTTGATCATCCGCTTGCTTTGACACCGCGCCCATGCACCACCGAACTCCGGTCGCCGCCCAACTCGTCGCCGCCGCCACTACAGCTCGCACTAGCGCCAGCCACCACAACCGCTGGATGCGCACGAGTCCCAGCTCGCCGTAGAACCCAATCGCGCCCTAAACTGTGCCCTGTAGCGCGAACCTGACGCGTCTCCGCCGCTCTGTTGGTCGCCGCCGGCCCGACTCTGGCGATGATGATGTGGCATCATCATTAGCCACTAATGAGGCAGTTATTTAGCGCATGTTTCACTGACAGCCCAGCCCCACCTTTTATTTAACCACAGATTTAACCCCTAGTTAAATTAAGCTAACCACAGAAGGCCACGCGTCGGTTTGACTATGGCCAAGTCAGAGTTGACCAGTCCCACGTGTCATCCACCCAAACCAGCCCTGAGACACTAACATGTAGGCCCCAGCCGTCAGGTTTGACCTGGGCTAACGCTGTTGACTAGCTGATGTCAGCATTACGCATTGATGATGTAGTAATCATTTTCCTGGATTATTTCTAATTCTAAATGTTTTGGAAATTCCAGAAAATGTTTAGAACTTCTAAAAATCATAGAAATTAAACCGTAACTTCAAATGAAATAAGTTATATATGAAAAATGATCAGAAAAATCCAAAGAATCTGTTCATGGAATTTTCATGCATGTTTGAGCAAGTTAACCTCACTGTTTAGGATGAAACATGATTAGGGCAAATGTCATAATAGGTTTGGAGTTGGAATTTGATGTAGTTTGAATTCCACTTCAATTAAAATGACTTTTTGTTGCATTAGCCCAAATAACAGCATATTGCCATGCCATGATCATGCATCATATTGTGCATTGCATTGATTGTGTTCTTCCTTGTTGCCGGTATTTGTCGCCTCTCGGTAGACGACGTTCCGATAATGAGATCGATGACACCGATGAAGAACTATACTATCTTCAGAAGTGCCAGGCAAGCAAAACCCCCTTGTTCATTCCGATACAATCCCACTCTCTCGCTCCTGCTCTCTTTTACTGCATTAGGACAACAGCGATTCAACTGTTACATGCTGCGGTAGTTGAACCCCTTTCCTCTGCATGACCTGTCATTGCCATAGTAAATAGATCAAACCCACTAGCATGAGTAGGAATTGTTTGAGCCCTGATGTGCCTACTCATTCATGATTTTTTGTCATGTCTGCTACTTCTTAGTGTTGAGTCAGGTCCGATTCATCGGGGATGAATTGGAATGTGGTGAACATGTCCTACTGTTGAGAGCTAAGTGTGTGAACACGATTTGGTAAAGGTAGTGGTGAGAGGCCATGTAGGAGTACATGGTGGGTTGTCTCATTGCAGCCGTCCTCAGGAACCGAGTTCTGTGTTTGTGATCCATGAACAGTTACTACCACACATTGGGCTCCGGACGCTCCAAGCTCTCTCGACTTATTAATCAACTCGATCTTTGTCCAGGAGTTGCAACTAGTTTCTGGTGTTTGTAGGTAGTGTTAGTAGTCTACCAAGTGGCACCCGATACAAGTGGGCTTGGGACAGACTAGGCACAGTGGCACGGTGTACCAAGTGGCACCCGGATGGTGGGCTTGGGAACCCTGCTCACATCGTTTGGGGCCGTGAGCGACACCCCGGCCAGATCTCCTTGTGGATGGAACCCGAATAGGCGATAAACCTGGATGAGAGACTTGTGTGATTAGTCAGGTCGTGGCCGACTCCCTCACCAGGCTTCCGCTTGAAGGTTGCCGAGATACATGACGTGTACATGGTGGTAAGTGGCGAGAGCGCGTGTGAAGAAGTACACCCCTGCAGGGTTATCATTATCTATTCGAATATCCGGATTCCTCGGATATGGAAACTTGGACCCCTTGCATAGTTCATAGACAAGTGAAAGTGGATACTCTAAAACTCGCAAGATAAGCGTGAGTGTTATGGATGGCGTTCTCGTAGGGAGATGGAACCAGAGCGGATCCATAGTGGTGTATTGATATGGTGAATATGTGGACTCGTGTGCGCCACCTCAAAGAGTTACTTGCAGTCATAGTTTAGGATAGCCACTTAGTCAAAGCTGGCTTGCTGCAGTTAAACTCCACCACCCCTTTGATGATACCGATGCATATGTAGTTAGTTCTGATGTAAGTCTTGCTGGGTACATTTGTACTCATGTTTGCTTAATTTATGTTTTAGCAGAGAGACTTCAGTCTCGCTAGTAGTTCCACGTGGACTTCAACGTTTAGCTCGTTACCTCAGCTACGATCTTGTACCCTTGGGAGGGTTCTTGTAGATAGTCAGGCTTCTTAGCCTTCTTCATTTGTAGTTGTCTGTACTCAGACAAGTTAAGCTTCCGTATGTGCTTGTTGCTTGTATGCTCTGTATGTTGGGTCATGAGACCCATGTTTGTAATATCTCGCTCCTCGGAGCCTAATGAATAAATACTTGAGTCGTAGAGTTATGTTGTGATGCCATGTTGTATTTACACATATCGAGCATATTGTGTGTATGATTGAAATGCTTGGTATGTGTGGGATCCGACAATCTAGTTGTTTATCCTTGGTAGCCTCTCTTATGGGGAAATGTAGTCTAGTGCTTGCATGAGCCATAGTAGTCCACTACAGCCCGGTTCACCGGAGTCCTGCTAGCCCAGCAGTACTGCTCAGGGCACTTGACTGGCCGGCATGTGTTTCACTTCGTTCCTGTGTCTGTTCCTTCGGGGAAATGTCACGCGGTGACATCCGGAGTCCTGCCTAGCCTGCTACAGCCCGGGTTCCTAGAGTCCTGTTAGCCCAGTGCTACAGCCCGGATTCACACGCTGCTGACCGACATGCTCGATGTGATTCATGTATGCCTGTCCCCATAGGTTGGTGCCGCTTTGGGTTCACGACTAGCCATGTTGGCCCGGGTTCTCTGTCATATGGATGCTAGCGACACTATCATATACGTGAGCCAAAAGGCGCAAACGGTCCCGGGCCATGGTCAGGCGACACCCGTGGGAATACCGTGCGTGATGCCGCAAAGTGATATGAGGTGTTACCGGCTAGATCGATGTGACTTCGAATCGGGGTCTTGACATCACCGACGACCCTTCTTCCCTTTCAGCGGAGCTTCCAGGCAAGAAAACCCCCCTTGAGCATTCCGATATCGCCTATTTCTTTCCTCTCATGCTTGCATTAGAACTGCTACTGCTTTATGTATGATCCTACTTTGATGCATAGCCTGTTGTTGTTACGTACTTTCATACCTTACCTGCTTATCCTAAATTGCTTAGTATAGGTTGGTTAGTGATCCATCAGTGACCCCCACCTTGTCCCAGTTGCCTCGCTTTATGTTCGATGACTCGATCAACGTGATCGACGTCCAGGCCCCGACACCGCACATCACCCCCCTAGTTGTACAACTCTGCAGAGTTACCATCGAGTGCCGAGGGTGGAACCTCTTACATCACTCCTGATGAGATATCCGTAGTGTAGCTATACGGTCGATGTCATCGAGGGTGATTTCCTCCTTAACCACTTCCGTTACGGCTCTATCGTGCAACCCATCAAATGTGAACCTCGAGGGTGGATCCTCTTACGTTCACCTTGATGATAACATCGAGTGGGATTCACCGGGGGTGACTCCTCGGTGTTTCCCCTTGGTGTTAGACACACAGTTACTATGGTTACTATGACTTTGCACTGAGCCATGTTACTAAAGACGGGTCGGCCCTGAGGGATACCCGCGCGAGCTTAATAGCGAGTGATGTGGAGTCGGGTTGACCTGGAAGGTGCCCGCGAGATACTTACGAGGTGTGGCCGGGCATTCTTAGCCCTTGCCGCAAGTACTCGAGACGGGGCGACGGGGTCACATCGATCGTGCGTCTCTGCTCGTTACTGTGTGCTCCTAATCCACTACGGTTTGGATATTTGATCCGAGGGGCCTCTGGCCTGATAGCACTAACCATCACGTGGGCATAGTATGGGCGTTCTGCGTCGTATACATCATCCGAAGCTTAATAGACGTCAGCGACTGAGCGGCGCGCGCCGGGTTGGACTGCGTAAGCACCTGCCTTTTTGAAGGAGGTAGCTAGGTCTGCTCACCGGCCGCCCACGCAACGTGCAGGAGTTCCCAGGGCGATGGCCCATGACCCCTGGGGGCATAGGTTTAGTCCGGCATGCTGGCCTCTCTATTAAGCCTAGGTCGGGTTGCGGCGTATTGTTTGGCCGAGGCCGGGCATGACCCAGGAAAGTGTGCCCGGCCGGAGTTAATCGAGCGTGGTGGGTAAGTTGGTGCACCCCTGCAGGGAAGAAAACATCTATCGATAGCCTGTCCTACAGTAACGGACACTTGGAGTTGTATCCCGATCGATACAACTAGAACTGGATACTTGTGATGAGAAATGGATAGTATGGCTCTGGGATTGTTTTCTCGCACGGAGTCGAGAAAGGATCTCTGGCCGAGGTTGATAACACTTCTACTACTTTACCTTATGCTACTCTACTCCCTCCTGTTGCTACAAGATGGTGGGTTCCAGAAGATGCTAGTCTTCGATAGGCTAGGCTTTCCCCTTCTCTTCTGGCATTCTGCAGTTTAGTCCATAGATACAACCCATTTCCTTTGATACAGATTCATACTTAGTTTAGATCTGATGTAAGTCTTGCGAGTACTTTGGATGAGTACTCACGGTTGCTTTGCTACCTCTTTTTCTCCTATACCCGATTGTTGCGACCAGATGATGGACCCCAGGAGCCAGACGACGCCACTGGTGACTACTACTACCCCGAGGGTGCCTACTACTACGTGACGGCCGCCGACGACCTGGAGTAGTTAGGAGTCTCCCAGGCAGGAGGCCTTGCCTTTTCGATCGTTGTTGCTTTTGTGCTAGCCTTCTTAAGGCATACTTGTCTAACTTATGTCTGTACTCAGATATTGTTGCTTCCGCTGATTCTTGTGTATTCGAGCCCTCGAGGCCCGTGGCTTGTAATATATAGCCTGTATTATTTTAATTTGTGTCTAGAGTTGTGTTGTGATATCTTCCCGTGAGTCCTTGATCTTGATCATACACATTTGCGTGTATGATTAGTGTATGATTGAATCGAGGGCGTCACTTGATTTTCAGCGAAGTATTCGGCTGTCGCATGTGCATATTCTGCGACGAGTCTCAGTGTCACAATAAATGTTGGGGGTCCTTTTTTTGTTAACGTAAATAGAGAAATAACAAGTATTTGTTTTTTAGCTGACTCATTTAGCAGGATCTCTTTCCATAATAGCGGGAACTTTGAATCGGAATCATCCGGTTCCCTCCTAACAAAGGGAATTGGGAACGTCGGGTTAGGCCCCGCCTCTCATACCACGTTCCCGGCGAGTCGAGAGGCCGACACAGCGAGGCGAATGTTACTGCGACGGTACGACGAGGACACGTGCCCCTGTTGCAGGGACAAGTCACGCGTGACTGCAGCGGAGTGGAATAGGGGTAATTTCAGGTTAGATCTCTTTACTAAAAAACATCATAGCAAAATTTTAGGTCCCCTCTCGAACTAAGTTATTTATCTAAATATACAGTTTCACATCATTACAGGAAATCCTATACCTGTGTATTACCACCCGGAATGGAGCCATCGTCGTGTTCGGTGCCTCATGGTTTTCTAAACCTGATCTCAGAGCTGGTTATATTTACTTTTGATGTTATGCAGGCAATGGATAGTAGATGGCTTACTGATGGAACGAAGCTGACGCCACCATACATGGCTGGTATGAATCAATTTATCCAATTCACACTTGCTCACAACAACGGGGCCAAAGATATTTTGTGCACATGCAAAGATTGCGATAATGGAGTCACATAAATATCACATGTATGCTCAGGACCTCTACCAGGTGGATCTATCATTGGGAATCATGGGACATCAATGGAAGCAATGGTACTGCCAATGATGATGGTTATGAGTCTGACGACTCTCATGATTTTGAGCTAATTAATCAATTTGTGTATGATATGCCGGGAGCTCTTATGGATGACATGCTCAAGAAATCTGAAAATAAAGAAGATGTATCAGGTGGGTTTGACATTTTCCAAAAGCTCAAAGAAGAAGCGATGAAACCCCTTCACGAGGGATGCAGCACTATGACATAGTTGACATTCATTATCAAGGTTCTTCATATCAAAACATATACCTGTATGACCAACATGACATTCAATATGCTTTTTTCAGTCGTTGAAACTTGCTTTGCCTAAGGCGAACGGAAAGGAACTTTATAAATTGAGAATGAGAAAGAGTAAATACCATGCTCTAATTGTTTTTCGCCGTGCTACATTGTAAAACTGCCATCCTCTAGATAAAAAAATTTATCTCCAAAAAGAAACTGTCATGCCACTAAAAATAAAAATGCCATCCTCTCAAACATTAAAAAATGTCATCCTGTTTATAAAAAAATATATCATCCCCTCAAACATTAAAATGTCATCCTCTCAAACATTAAAAAATGTCATCCTATCTATAATAAAAAATGTCATCCTCTCAATAATAAAAATGCCATCCTATTGTTAATAAAAATGCCACCCTACTGTTATTAAAACTGCCATGTCATTAAAAATAGAAATGCCATCTCTCAAATAATAAAAATGCCATCTTCTCAATAATAAAAATTACCGCCTGTTATTGATAAAAATACCATCCTATTGGTAATAAAAATGCATGCCATGAGATATAAAAATGCCATCTCTCAAAAATATAAATGCCATCTCTCAATAATAAAAATGCCATCCTCTATAATAAAATGACATCCTCTCAAACATTAAAAAATGCCATCCTATCTATAATAAAAAAATGCCATCCCCTCAATAATAAAATGCCATCCTATTGTTAATAAAAATGTCATCCTGCTGTTAATAAAACTGCTATGTCATTAAAAATAAAAATGCAATCTTCTCAATAATAAAAAGTCCATATTATTATTGATAAAAATACCATCCTATTGGTAATAAAAATGCCTTGCGCTTGGTAATAAAAATGCCATGACATGAGAAATAAAAATGGCATCTCTCAAATATATAAATGCGATCTATCAATAATAAAAATGCCATCTTCTCAATAATAAAAATTCCATCCTATTATTGATAACAATACCATCCTGTTGGTAATAAAAATTCCATGCCATAAGAAATAAAAAAACTCCTATTGATAATGCACAGGAGGTCATGGGTTCCACCCCCCTACCTCATGACCTTTGTGACGCGTCCGCCAGGAATCAGTGTACCACGAATGACTGGATAAGATCTGCGTGGCAGTGGCCTTGCGCGGAGATCCATGCATGTGCAATGTACAACGATGAGGGCGTTCGCTGGCTCTTGCCTCCTGGCTGACGTATGTTAGCTACCATTTCCATATTAATTTGATCACATAGTATATGTAAATTGAATGGCACTTAATAGTAACATGCAAATAAGCATAATACTGAAACGCTCATCATCGATTCGTCACATGTCTCATACAAATAAGTTTCTCTCAAGGGAGTTAAACATGTGGATGCATCCGCCTCTTGCTACGAAGGGATGAGCGCGGGCTGCCTTAGTATGGAGTCTGAACAAGCATCAAAATCTCAAAACCCAAACATCTCCAGATTTCCCACAAAATCTGAGTCCCACCATCACCTATCGCACATCAGCTACTACTTGATTGTTAGAAACCTGAGGATAGACACAAGAGATTAGGCACATGTAAACGAATGCACCATAAAGAAAAAAAGATATAGAAAACCAAAGCATGTCCTTTTCAAAAGTGAAATGAATAACGAGTTATCATCTGGAATGACATGCATGTCTTGACATCAGGACTGCTGTGAAGAAAATGGTCAATTGGACATTATGATGGCACTTCAGGTCTCAAAACGATGTATTGCCCAATTTATAGTCGTGCATTTTATCAGTTAATGATTGCCGCTAGTACAAATAATGTCCATGCTAAAAAAACTATACTCCTAGATAAAGAGTCCATGCTAAAAAACTTGTTGATAGTTTTTAGCAGGATTACAAATTGCTACCACAAGACTGTACGACTGGAGGAACAGGTTCAAGTAGCTAACATTCTACAGAGATCTGCGCCAATTAAAAACAAATAATACTAGTTCCACTGCAACACTAACTAGAACTTAACCAATTACGGGCTAACTTAAATGACGATGACATTTTTTCACTGGAGGATGATGATATATAACTATATAAGGCAACACATACTAATTGTAATTGGCAAAAGGACAGAACATTATTTCGCCAGATCATAAATGTATGGACTGGGTAAGAGATATATCATCCTAAACATGTGAGTGGATGGCATACAGGTAATAATGGATCAATATAGAAGCATGAGCTAAGAGATAGTACCCAGCGACGCATTGGATGGTAACTTGGCACGCTTTATTTAGCGTGATGTCTGTCTACACGAACCAGAACATCTGCCAAAGTCTTGTTTTCTGTGACACACTTCTTACCTGAAAAGGGGTTCCTTTCATCAAGGTACAAGAATTTGAACAGAATAGTAACAGGAAACAATTTGTTCGTACAGTATATCGCATTTTATATAATTATAAGCTAGCAACCAGAAGCTAAAATCGTACAAATTACCACGTAAATATTTGTCAAGAAACTCTCTGACCAAGACAATACCTAACTTGATTAGAATGTCAAATATAGAACATGCAGTGTAAATTAGAAATTCATAAACAACAGATAACTCTAATCATGTTTTAGCCTGGAAATTTGAACTTGGAACAAATCACCAAAGAAGGCTGCTGCCACTTGGCAGCGTTAACTAGGAATCAACTACTGATTCAGTTGTTTAGAACTTTACATCACTGCTATTGCCAAAGACACGTTGCATTTCTCCCATGAAAATCCCCACAATGATGAACTCCATTTGAGAAATAGTTTCAGAAAAGAAGTGGACAGCTTCATAACTGAGAATACGTTAACTACGCCCTCTGTCCCATAACGTAAGACGTTTTTTGACTCTAGTGTAATGTCAAAAAAACGTCTTACATTATGGGACGGAGGGAGTATTATATAGGAATAACCTAAGCTACAGTGTGCCAGGACAGGGAACGTAGCTCTAAAAATTGCTGTTCAAAAGCTAAATCACTCATATACTGCATACACGTTTCAAGATAATTTCTCTATGACCAAGGCAATAGCTAACATGATTGGAAAACCATCAGGTTGAAATGCTTGAAGAGACATTTGGACAAACTAGAAGCATGCCCCAAGAACACAACAAATGTGGAACACAAGGGGCCAAACACACATGAATTAGACTAAGCATATATATGGAGTCTCATCAACACAGCTCCTTTTTCAAGAAATGTGTCACTGTGAATCTGTGATCACCTGGAATCGTGCTTGATCGAAGAAATGAGGGGAGCACACAAGGTAGATAGGAGGTTGTTGCGGCCTCGCTCGGAGGATACATGTCACTAGGTATTGCAGTAATCTCAATCATCCTCTTCCTGGACATGTCGATGCTGAAATTAACTCTGTCCACGTTGAGATGCAGCAGGTTGGTGTCCAGTGGATCGACAGCAGCAACAAAAGGCATCTCCTTGGCATTACCTCCACTAGGCAAAAGATCAACCGACACCTCGTGCTGCAGCGTCCAGCGGCCGCTCTCGTCGTCGAGCGTGAAGGGTCTGATATGGAACGGGTCGACCTCGGCAAAGAGCAGCCTGCCGGCGCTGACCCCCATGTGGCGATGCTTGATAAGCCGCCTCATTTCGCTCTCGGCCAGTTGGTCAGGAAGCATGCTGTGTGCCGGCAGCTCGACGGGGCAGAGTTCAGGCCGGTCGCTGAACGGATCGACGCAGATGGCGCCCCAGCTCACGTCCACCCACCAGAGCCGGCCTCCGAAGTCCAGCACCTCGTGAATCATGTACATTCGCCGGTGAGGCGGCATCGGGGAAGGAAGGACCAGCTCCTCCCAGTCCCCCGACTCCGAGGAGAACCGGCGCAGCAGGAAGCGCCGCCCGCCGTCGACCTCGGTGAGCTGAGCAGCAGCATACCTCTTGGGCGGCCCGCTGGCGCCGTAAGCCTGGGTGAGGAGCCCCATGCCGTTGGTAAAGGTCTTCTCGGCGCCGTCGAAGTCCGGGAGGCGGAGCAGCTGGCCGGTGACCGGGTTGCAGACGAAGCGCGCGAACCTCTGGTAGAGGAGCTTGAGGTCATGAGTCTGGAGGCGGGCTCTGCAGGTGTCCAGGAGGAGGAAGCCGTGGCCGCTGGCGGCGTGGACGAGGCCCTTAAACAGGCTGATGCACTTGGGTTGGGGCGGAAAGGGGTCGATGTCGGGGGCGTGTCTGGGCATGGAGACGGAGGAGACGGACGGCGGCGGGGCGAGCGAGGACGACACGCTTCCCGTGGAGCTGGACCCCTGGGAGATCCGGTACATCATCGCCCAGGGAGGGCGCGCGGCGGCGGTGGAGAGGGTGCGGCGAAGGCGGCCGGAGACGGCGGCGCGGAGAAGGGACAGCATCTTGGCGGTGAAACGAGAGAACTGATGCACCAGATGCACCAGCGCGGTATGGGCCGTTGGATTCGAAAAAGAGGGACAGGATCCGGTCCGTTGATGGGCCTGGCGTTACATTTGCAAAACAGTCCTTGCAGTACACCTAAATCCAGCGATCTGACCTCTCTGTACACACATCGTCTTCCTCCTCTCGCCTTATTCTGTACCAGGCCGTCCAGCGGCGCGCTAGGGTTCGGGAAGGCTTCTCCGTCGCCTCTCCCCCTCTCCTGGACCAACTCCCCTTCTGTCTTGTACCTAGTTTCGGCCCCGTTGAAGCACGAGCGCCCCTCCTCTTCTCTGAGTCGCGCCCAACGAAGACGCCATTGCCGCCGTTGAGCGCGTAAATGTAGCGCCGCTGCGCTGTAGCTCCGGGGGACGACGAGGAACTACTGCCCAAAGGAGACGGCTATCTTCTGCACCTCGATGATCTTAGGGTATGTTCTCTTATCCCATTATCCATTTATCATGCTCATATTGGGTTCTTCCGATTTGTGATTTTTCCCTAATTGATTCCAAACTAGTGTCATTGCGAACTTGATTAAGTAGTATGAGCACCAGATTTATGTATGAGATACACGGCTGCAAATACTCTAGTGCAAAATAGCCCTTGCAAACTTGAATAAGCAGTGTTCTGAACCTTAATGTGTACTGTATTTTCTAGCATAGAAAAACCATATTTATGCAAACTCTAAAGGAAGATTTGTGCAGCTGTGCGGTTGAATAGGATCTGGCCATCGTCCTTTACAGCTCAGGATCTGAGGTATAAGCACCGAATTTGGTTGTTCTGTTACTAGTTGTTCATGTGGGGTTCTTGTATATGAACTTCTTCCAGATTGCTGATATGAAGTGGAAACGACATTTGCAATGTTGAATTAAACTTTCTATGGTAATTATAGTTGTTCCGGTTCCTCATTTTTGTAAAACCCTTGATCATGTTCAGTTGAACTTTCTATTTAATTACTAGTTGTTGATGTTCCTCATTTTGTCTTGCTGCAACTGCAATCCACATTGTCCGCATGCTAAGTAAAAATCTTGATGTTTTGTGGTTATATTTGCACAAAAAAAAGCAACCATGGAGTCCATGGGAAGTGCCGCCTAAGTTTTGCCATGGTCAACTACGGCAATGGGAGTTGAAGATGATGCCAACAGTTTTGCCTTGGTAATTTATTTGTTGTATTGGTCATCGATGTACATCACACCGTTTTCGTCACCTGATGTTTTTTTTTCTTGAAATTTCTAGGGCACGATCCATCAGGTCGAAAACGATGGAAATAGCTACCCTACGCCAACGCGAACTAGCAGTCTTCTGTTTTGTGTAAGTAGTTTTCTTTTTCTCACATCCAATGCATGAGTTGCAGTTTATGAACTGAACATCTTTTTATTTTGCATATCCAGGGGTCAAGATATGATCCCGAGTGTGATCCTAACTTACAACCCGTAATTGGTATGCAATTTGATACCTGGGAGGAAGGTATGGCATTCTTGCTTTGTACTTTAGCAAGTTCATCTCAAATTCATGCACTAGCAAAGGGCCAAGCATATTACTGAGGATTTACTTTGTTGAATACTTCCGTTGTTAAACCTAGAAGACTGTTGATTGAGGTTAGTTTCGGTAAAGTTGCACAAAGTTATGTTCTACTCCAGGTACAAGTCAGGAGCCGGTTAAGTCTGAATTATTTCTCTCCGTAATGATTTTATATGTGATTTGATCTAAGTTCATGCCCCTCTGCTGTTGTGCAGCGGGAGGTTAATTGAATTTGTATCTATTTACCTGGTGATGCAGATTAATAGTTGTTTTATGGTCTCAGGCTGGGGACTGATCGACTCATTTTTTAGGCGAACATAAAGAGTGACCAGGAGTTATGTAAATCTGTAATTACTTCTTTCTTCTCTTTCTTTTTGCATGTGATGCTTTAGCTAATTTGTTAACCAACAAATCTCTGATCTGGCTATTCTGTGGAAAAGAATGATAAGTCGCTCGTAACCATTTTTCACATACAGTCATTACATTCATGCACAAATCTTACTTTATAGCCTGCAGGAGATATGGATACTGTTTACTCTTTGCCTGATTTCTAGCCCAATGGTGCAATTGGGGGAAACTGACAGATGGGAAGAAACGTAATACTTTGGATAATCGAATAGGAGATCATACCTTGATACTTTAAGCTGCAGAAGGTGGCCGTCTTCTTTGCGATGGTTGGGTCGACGTTGCCCGTACGCGCTCGCCGGCAGCGCTACATGTACGCGCTCGCCGGCGGCGCAGCCGTTACACGGGAGAGGAGGGGCGTTGGCACTTGTACGACGCTGGAACTAGGCACAGGACACGGGGAAGAAGAGGTCGAGTAGCCCAGCAGAGGAGGGGAGGGAGGAGAGAGAGGCGACGGAGCAAATTGCTAACCCTAGCTTTGCAAATCGCTGGTGTACAGGTACAGAATGGAGCAGAGCAAAGGAAGAAGGCAATGGATATTGGCAGGACTGCTTTGCGCAGTTGAATAACTTTGCAAGGTCCATTGTGTGAAATGTACCAACTGCCACCTTATACTAACATCCAGCCCGTCTGTTCTCCATCCAATGGCCCAGCATCCGTAGCACCAATCCAGCCGGTGCACAGGATACGTTCTCTGGTTCACGGGCACTGGTTCCCGCAGCTCTGACCTCCCTCTCACAACCAGGCTTTCTTTTCCACTATCAGTGAGACGACCTATTGGCTATTGATTCCTCACGTGGTCTATCTTAACTGGTCAACTTTATAGCGTGCGCGTCCGCCTTACCGACCCAAACGGACAAAAAGCAAACAAAGCGCTTGTTCATTTGGATCAGCGCGTTGGAGTTGCTTGAAGCATTGCCGGTCCATAAAGTTGGCCGGTTGGGATAGACCACGCGAGGAACCAATAGCCAATAGGTTGTCTCACTGTCACTGATAGTGGAAAAGAACACGTCCAGGTTTTAGTTGAGTCGGCAGGTACGCCCAACGGGAGGTCGGCCCATTAATATCGACATGGCCATTAATTAAACATAATTATACATAAATGGCCAGTCAACGTCGGCCAAAGTCCACTTGTGGACCCGGCTGGTCCACGAATAGGACTGCTCCGGCCAAGTGGGGGGCGGCGGTGACCGCTTGTCCGTGGGCGTTGGCTCGCGCTCCGGCTCTGGGTCGGCCTTGGGCTCGACGAGGGGCGGCGCCAGCGGCGGTGGCGACACGAACAGGGGTGCCTGGACGGAGTTCCCCGTCGCGGACAAAGCTAGGGTATAACACCCTCGATGCGACTATAGCTCCCACGTGTCGAGGCACGACTTAGAGACATAATCGCATTGAAGGCATATGTCGCAAGTTAGGCAATGTTCACAACATCCCATGTAATATAAATAATGAAGGGGAGATAACATAGTTGGCTTACACTCGCCACGTCAATCAAGTACATAAATAACATTACATCATCCAAACACTCATGGCCCGACTACGGCGCCAAAATAAAAGAGAACCCAACATGCGACACGGTCCCAATCACCCCCAACTGGGCACCACTACTGATCATCGGGAAAGGAAACGTAGTATCGTTGAGAGTCTTCGTCGAACTCCCACTTGAGCTCATACGCGTCTCCTGGAGCGGAATCATCAGACCCTGCATCTGGTGTAATAGTAATCTGTGAGCCACAGGGACTCAGCAATCTCGCACCCTCGCGATCAAGACTATTTAAGCTTATAGGTAAGGTAAGGTAAAGTATGAGTGGAGCTGCAGCAAGCGACTAGCACGTATGGTGGCTAACTTATTCGGAAGAGAGAGCGAGAAGAGGAGGCAAAGCGCGAGCGAGAAACTAGAGAGCAACCTGCGCAAACATTACTCCAACACCGTGTCCGCTTCCCGGACTCCGCCGAGAAGAGGCCATCACGGCAACACACTCAGTTGATTCATTTTAAATAAGTTAAGGTTCAAGTTATCTACAACCGGACATTAACAAATTCCCATCTGCCCATAACCGCGGGCACGGCTTTCGAAAGTTCAATCCCTGCAGGGGAGTCCCAACTTAGCCCATGACAAGCTCTCACGGTCAACGAAGGAATAGATCTCCTCCCAAGACGTTCCGATCAGACTCGGTATCTCGGTAATTCAAGACAACTCCGACAATGGTAAAACAAGTCCAGCAACACCGCCCGCTGTGCCGACAAATCCCGATAGGAGTTGCACATATCTCGTTCTCAGGGCACACCGGATAAGCTAAGCGTACGGGAGCCAACGTAACCCAAGTTGCCAAGGGACGGCCCCGCATGGTGCTCTAGGTTGGACCAACACTCAGAGGAGCACTGGCCCGGGGGGGTTAAAATAAGATGACCCTTGAGTCCGCGAAACCCAAGGGAAAAGGCTAGGTGGCAAATGGTAAAACCAAGGTTGGGCATTGCTGGAGAAGTTTTATTCAAGGCGGACTGTCAAGGGGTTCCCATTATAACCCAACCGCGTAAGGAACGCAAAAATCCGGGAACATAACACCGATATGACGGAAACTAGGGCGGCAAGAGTGGAACAAAACACTAGGTGAGAGGCCGAGCCTTCCACCCTTTACCAAGTATATAGATGCATTAAGATAACATAGCAATATAATGATATCCCAACAAGTAAATAAATGTCCAACAAGGGACGGCCTCCAATCTTCACCTGCAACTAGCAACGCTATAAGAGGGGCTGAGCAAAGCGGTAACATAGCCATCAACGGTTTGCTAGGACAATGGTGGGTTAGAGGTTTGACATGGCAATTTGGGAGGCTTGCAAGCAAGTGGTAGGCATCGTAGCAATGGCATAGCAAAGAGCGAGCAAACTAGCATAGCAAAGATAGTAGTGATTTCGAGGGTATGATCATCTTGCCTGCACAGTTGTCAGAGTTGACTGGATCCTCAAGAGCAAACTCAACGGGCTCCTCGTTAGCGAACTCGTCTCCCAGATCTACCCAAACAAGACAAACAAGCAACAAGGATACAATCAACCACGTGCAAACTCAATCAACACGATGCAAAGATGATATGCTATGCGGGATGCGATGCGGGATGCAAAATGCAAGATATGACAGGAAATGCATGAACCTAGCCCCAACTTGGAATTCCAAGGGTGCCACTGGAAAGATGAGATGAAATCGCTTGAAAACGATATAAAGAACGCCGGAATCGGAGTTACGGTTTGGAAATGGCAAGCGATTCAAATATGATACCGGTCTGCGATTTACAGCAAGTAGGCATCTAAATGCAATGAGATGAACATGCTACAGCAACCAAACATGACAACAAAATATATGGCCGGGATGCACACAAGATGCTTAACAAAAGTCTAGCACTGAGCTACAGCCAATTCGTCCATTAACAGGTTCAAACAAGCATGGCAAAAACGCAAATGGTAAAACAGATCTCAGACTTAGTGAAATTAACACCTGTCTGGAATTTCAGATCATATAGCCCTCTTCGGAGCAACAAAACAACATGCTACAGGACCTGAACATGACAAAGAAAGACATGGCATGGAGCTACTCAACAAGCTTAACAAAAGTCCCTTAGTGACCTTGAGCCAAAAGGGATCACAAAATATACTAACAAGCACACGAACATAGCAAAAACATAATCAGTTTCCAGACTTAGTGAAAACTAAGACATGCTGAAATATAACTCACGAAGGCATGTAAACGAGCTCGATGCACTCACTACGGTGCAAGTCATGGCAAGGCAAGCATACATACATTAAGAAGGCACAAAATGCTAGCTAGACATGGCAAGAACAAAGGCATAGCATGCACGGATCCACTACAATAGCATCGGCAAAATCGCAAACAAGTTGACGATCTGCCCAGATTCACCACGAAGCAAAAGTAGAGCTCGATTGACTCAAGCTAGGGTGCTCCATAATTGCAAACAAAGACATGGATGGATAGAGCACTACAATATTAACAAAACTCCCTTACTGATCACCCTCAAAAGAGGCACGGATCACTAGGAAACAACATGAACATATGGCATCATGAACTAAATAATCCCAGACTTAGTGAAAACTACTAAGTCCCTGAAAACAGATTTACCGGGTGCCTCACTTTGCAAGCTTGCACAAGTCACCACACACATCACAAAAATGCATGGGTTGCACCTCTGGAAAGATAACAAAATCCTTAACAAAACATCTATAGGACTCATGGGCATATCATGCACACAACAATCATGGCAAAAATGACAAAAGTCTAAGATGAACTAGCAGATCTGACAAATAACTCACGAAGGCCTCTTCTAACAGCATTTCGGGCATCAAGATGAGCTCAAATGAAAATGATGCAATGGAATGAAATGATGTACTCTCTGAGATGAACATTTTGATATGCTATATGCCCAAATCGGAGCTACGGATGCAAAGTTATCACTGGTCAAAGTAGGCATAAAAGTTAGGGTTAGGAGGGAAAAGTCAACCCTCGTGGATTTTGGATCCAGATCTGCACGCTTCCCGAGGCGGTCGCCGGAGGACACTGTTCACCGTCGGAGTTCGTCGGGGAAGAGGCGGAGGTCGCCGGAGAGGGGCCGGGTCGCCGGATCCGGGGCCGGCGAGGTGGAGGCGCGCCGGGGCGCGGTCGCCGGCGTGGTTGGCGCGGGCGGCGCCGGCGACGAATGCGGCGGGGCGGTGACGGCAGGCGGCGGCCGGAGCGGGGCGGCTCCGGTGGCAGAGCCTCGCCGGCGTGGGAGGAGGTCGGGCGCGGGCGGCGGATGAGGGAGCCGGGCGGCGGGGTCGGGCGAGTGGGCCGCGGGGGCCGTGGTCGGGCCGCGCGGGCCTCGGCGGCGGCGGGCGACGGGCGAATGGCGCTGCGACACGTGGCGGCGGCGGGGTAAGTCGGACACGTCCGGCCCGAATCGGACGTGTCCGGCGGCGAGAGGAGGAAGATGACTAGGGTTTTGGGGGGATCCGAGATTTGGAAAGGGGGGGGGTCTATTTATAGGTATAGAAGGAGCTAGGAGAGTTCAAATGAGGTGCGATTTTCGGCCACGCGATCGTGATTGAACGCTCTAGGACATGGAGCAGAGTTTGGTGGGTTTTGGGCCAAATTGGAGGGGTGTTGGGCTGCAACACACACGAGGCCTTTTCGGTCCCTCGGTTAACCGTTGGAGTATCAAACGAAGTCCAAATGATACGAAACTTGACAGGCAGTCTACCGATAGTAAACCCAGGCCGCATGGCAAGTCTCGGTCCAATCCGGAAATGTTTAATCCCCACACACAAAAGAAAGCTAGAAATGACCACCGGAGGAGAACGAAGCGCCGGATTGCAAAACGGACAACGGGGAAAAAGCTCGAATGCATGAGACGAACTTGTATGCAGATGCAATGCACATGATGACATGATATGAGATGCATGAGACGCAAGCAATGACAAGGCAACAACAGCGAATAACTGCACGACACCTGGCACATCGGTCTCGGGGCGTTACATAGGGCTTGTTCCAGCCCATCCCAATGGGCGTCCTCCTCGAGCCGACTCGCTTCCAGCGTGTGCTGCAGGGCCTCCTCGAGGGCGGCTTGGTACTCCGCCTCCGCTTTCTCTTTCTCTGGCTGTACCCGCAGGGGTTGCGGTGGAAGGTCGTGGTTGATGTGGACGCCGACGCGGTGCTCCTCCTCATGCTCTAGCGCAAACCAGTGCTCCCAGTTGGGGAAGTCTGGCGCGTACTCACGCATGGCACCCTGCTCCGGCATGAGGAGCTCACGCTGCCGGCGAACCTCCTCAGCGTACGCCCGCGCGGGCCGCTGCGCCGCCGGGATGGGGATGCGCTGCGGGTCTAGATGCCAGCCGTGTGGTAGGTTGACATCTGGATATGGCACGGGCCGACGACTGCCACTGCCACCGCACCTGGTGGACCGAGATGTACAACCGCTCCTGCACCCGCGGTGGCGTGCCGCATCTAGCCGACGGTGACGTAGCAGGCTGCCCGCAGGAAGAGCTTGCTCCGGCGTTGAACTTCCCCTTCTTCCCTCACTTCCCATTGAAGAATCCCATGGCTAGCTGGATGCTTGCTGGCTGGCTAGGGTTTCCTGGTCGCCGGCGAGGGAGCAAAGACGGCCAGATGTTGGCGTGGGTTGTGGATGAGGCCGGGCCTCGCCGCACGCATCCATTAAAAAGGACGGGCATGCAACCCTTCTACACACTGCCATGCGGGTCCGGTGTCGGTGGTCATCATAAATATGACCACGGGTGATAGTTGGGCGATCGACATGCGGGGCCGCGGTGGACATCGAGGGGACGCGCGGTGCGTCCGCGCCGACGCATTTCAGGCGCAATTTTGGGCCGGAAGGGTCCACATGGACGTGAAGCGGACAGTTTTTGGGAATGGGTCGGTGCGTTGGACCGGCATTTTTGTCCGCCGGGACCTAAACAGACGTGGATGGACGAAATGGGTTGCCTGGTTGGGGTTGCTCTTCCTTCCCACAATCCCCATCTCATCATGGTAGTTGAATGAAAGATTCAAAACCGGGAGAAGGGCCGGGCGCATCTCCAAAGTTGACCCGCAAATGCATCCGTCCGTGGACTCCTCGAACTCTTGGAGGCGGAATAGCTGGGCGGAGACGGGATTGCAGACAAAGCGTGTGAACTTGCGGTAGATGAGCTGCAAAGGGGCGACCATGAGGAGCACCTCGACGGGAAGGCCTAGGTCGGAGAGCGAGTGATCACTTGAGCGGGATTGAGGGTGCCCAGGAGGAGGAAGCCGTGGCCGCTGGCAGTAGAGGTCTCCCTGGCTCATTTCCACACCATTGATGCCCGCAATATATCACGGGGCCTGCCGATGCCTGCGTTGACGCGTCCTGTGCCGGAAAGTCCTGCCGTCGCAACTAGTCCCACTTTAGTTATTTTCTATATGTATTAAGTCGTAGTGCGACTCATTTTTGGCCCTTACTCCCTCCGTTCCTAAATATTTGTCTTTTTAGAGATTTCAACAAATGACTACATATGGAGCAAAATGAGTGAATCTACACTTTAAAATATGTCTATATACATCCGTATGTGGTACTTCATTTGAAATCTGAAAAAGACAAATATTTAGGAACGAAGGGAGTATATATGAATGAAATGTAGGTTGATGAATCGTTCGTAGAATGTTTGTTGCTTCGTGCCATTGTGGCTGACGTGGGAGAGAGATTGAGGAGAGAGGGAGGGATTAGCGTCTGAGCGAGGGGATTGGGTGAGGGGTCACGACCTACCCCACGACGCGCATGCGGTGCATGAGGAGGGGGCGCTCGCGCACCCCAAAACGGCTAGCACGCAAGGCGAGCCCACATGTCATTGGCCATTTAAAATTACTGCCAGGTTAAAACCAGCCGTGAGGATCCAACGTATCAAATCACACAGAAAACCGTTTTGACCATCATTTGACGGATGAGAAGGCAGGAAATCGAGGGAGCCTCTTGGAGCCAAGTTAGCTAGCAATCTTATAGGTTAGAATGTATTAAGTCGTAGTGCGACTCATTTTCCGTGCCTATATATGAATGAAATGTAGGTTGATGAATCGTTCGTAGTTCTAGTTTAGTGGATCATTTTTAGTTATATTTGAATGAATCTGCATGTTGTGCTTGGTTGGGGAATTGAAGAAGAAATAGTTAGCCAATGACATATGGGTGCCACATGCAAGGAAATTTTGGAGGTTGTATTACATCGATTTTAGTTTGCGCGTAGACCTTGCAGCCTCCATTATTTTTAGGAAAATCTGATTCCATAAGTGAATCTTAAAATGGTGACACATGGCAATTTCCATGACGCACAATATTCGCTCTCATGCCCTCTCCCAGGAAACAACTCAATCGTTTGGTTCCATACATCCTCCCGAGAGAATGACCCCTCTATAGCATGACACCCTCATATGATGTAGCATGAAAATTACTGGAAGTATGTATGACAACTACTATGTATAGCATGGAATTCTTAAACATGTGGATAATGATACGTCTCTAACGTATCTATAATTTTTTATTGCTCCATACTATTATATTATCTATTTTGGATGTTGTCGGATTTCGGGTTCCGGCAGACCCTTAAGGTTCGAACACTGGGGTGCGCGCGGAGATCACGCCTTCTACCTCTCCGTCTCGCAAGGATCTAAACTACTAAAAGAAGTGCACAAGGAACACAAGATTTATACTGGTTCGGGCCACCGTTGTGGTGTAATACCCTACTCCAGTGTGTGGTTGGTGGATTGCCTCCTGGGGCTGGTGATGATGAACAATACAAGGAAGAACAGCCTCGCGAGGGTCTGTTCTTGGCTGGGGTGATGAACTGCTAGGAGGAGTTCAGCCACCTTTCTCTCTCTCTCTCTCTTAGACGAGATGATGATCCTCTCCTACCCTGGGGGTGTCTAGTCCTATTTATAGAGGCCCTGGTCCTCTTCCCAAATATTGAGCGGGAAGGGAGCCAACAATGGCGGGCTAATTCGAAGGGGAACATCTAGTACACTTATCCTGACAAAAGCAGTCTTCGCCTGCCAAAGGCTCTGCGGTGACGCCGTGCTGGGCTCCATGGTGACCTCCGTCTCGTAGTCCTCCTGGTCTTGGTCTCGTTGCACCGAAATGGCAACCTTTGCCTGATGCCTCGGTACTCCACGGCTGCGCTTCCCCCCTTTGCACCAAAGAGGAAAGAAGGACGCTGCGCGTGCTGGCGCCCGCCTGGCACCCTGAGTCGTCATGGCTTACGTCATGGGCACCTCGCGAGGTACCCTGCCTTGATATCTCCGCCTCCTCGCGAGCCAGCCTGATGAGGCTGCGCCTGAGGATGCGCCGTGTTGTCCGCCCCGCGAGGCTTGGCCCCTCGCGAGGGTCTTGAGTCTTGTGTTGATGAAGATGGGCCGCGTTGGGCCCCCATTTGAGCCACGCCGCAGGCCGCAGGCAGGCAAGTCTGGGGACCCCCGTTCCCAGAATGCCGACAGTAGCCCCCGGGCCCAAGGCGCGCATGGACTTGGCCGTGCCGAGAGGCGAAAGGGCAAGGGCGAAGCGCCGTGGGCCCTAACAGCCTGCGGCCTTGGGAGCCGCGTGGCGGTTGATGGGACGTGGGCGTCTCCACTTCCCCACGACGCCTCGGTGATCGCGCGAGTTGGACAAGTCCCTGCATGCAGATCGTGTCATGATTACCTGTGATCGTGGAGGCCGGCGGTTGGCCTTCGCCGGCTATAAGTACGGCACGGCGCGTGCCCTTCCAGTCCATCTCTTCTTGCTTTCTCCCTTGCCTCAGTTCTTGCTCTGTCTTGGTGTGATGGCTCCAATTCGCCGGTTTTCCGCGGCAGAGAAGGGAAAGGCTCCTCGAGAGGGACCAGACCCTCTCCCGCCGAAGAAGCGACTCGCCCTTTGCAGTCCGGACGAGGAGGACCGTCAGGTGGTGGCGAGGCCCTGGCGCGAGCGGGCTCCGCCGGGGTTCCCGCTTCCCTTGTATGCCCACGTCGAGGGCCCCGAAGGTGTCGATGCTGATCCCCGCGGTCAGCGCCGTCGTAGGCGCTGTCGGGTCACGAAGGCGTGGGTTGTCCCTCCTGGAGTCCATGCCGAGGGCTCCTCCCAAGAGTTCATGCTCCACGTCGCCATTCCTCTTTAGTCCTGGATCCGTCTGCCTTCCTTCTTCGCCTCCATCGTCCCTCCAGGAGGGCCCCTGGAGCTCTGGCTGCAGCACGCCGACTGCAGCGCCCTCGCGACCGAGGCAGAGGTCGTGGTCGCTGCCCCGGGCGAGGTCTACATGTCCCGCGGCTGGAGAGAGATCGCCCGGGTCAGCAGGGAAAGGGGCGTCTTCGCGGTCCACTTGGAGTACGATGGCGCTGCGGTGATGTTCTTCAAGGTCTTCGACGCGAACGGGCGCCGGCTGGAGTGTTGCCGCGGGAGAGGTGGCCAGGACCTCGCCCTGGTGAGGGCTAGGCCCGTTGACCGCTCCCTTGGCGGAGGCGCCGGAGGGTCCATCGACTCCAACGAAGTCTTCGCGACTCCGGAGACGAGCGACGACAGCTACGAGCCCCCGAGTCGGCGCCGCTCCCGGAGCAGGGCAAACTTGTCAGGCCGTCGCCAACCCTGATCTGGATGGGGTTGGCGCCGGCGCCTGACGGCCCACTGTTGATGATGGCGTCTTTTGCAGGAGCTCGTGTAGTTAGCATCCCTTAGGATTCGTTCCCTGCGAGGAATCAAAATGCGCCCCGTGGGGGCTTGTAAGGTGTCTGTAGTCCCGTTTGTTTATACATAACCTTTTGCTATGGATCCGTGCGAGTTGCTAATTCCGTTGTAGTTCAGTCCTCCCTTTCGCACCTCGCGAGGGCTTGGTGCTCTGCGTCGACAGGTCCCAGTCCCAAGGCGGCGTTAGCCGTCGCTGGTATGCCAGGTCGCGATGCCGTGGTCAAGGCCAGGAGGTGAGCGACCCGGGGTCCGGTAAGAGCCCCTGAGTCGCGATGCTCAGGAGGTCCCCTTTGGCGCCCAAGCAGCCGTCGCTTGGTGAGAAAGGGAAGCAACGTTGCTAGTACGGAATTGCTTTAGGTGCGGGGGTAGTGCCACGGTAGCCAGTGCTTTGGGTGGTGACTTATCTTGAGAATCGGGGATCATTCCTGGTGTGCCGTCGGGTCCGCGCGTAGGCAGGAGCGGAATCGCTCGGCAAGGTCCTCGCGAGCCCCTTCTCCCTCGCCTCTGCTCCCCTTTCTACTCTACGTCCTCGGGTCCCGGCCCTCAAGCTGGTCTCAGCCGTCGCTGGTATGCCAGGTCGCGATGCCGTGGACAAGGCCAGAGGGTGAGGGCTGGAGAGCCAGTAGGAGCCCTGAGTCGCGATGCTCAGGCGCCCCCCCTTTAACGTGCAAGCGGTTCGCGCGGGCGAGGGTGAAGGGAACTCCGTGAGGGCCTTGGCTACCGCAGTTCCCTCCAAGGATCCTGCAGAGTCATCACAGAAAGAAGACGGGGTTGCCATGGCAGTCATCAGTCGATCGTTAGTCACTCAAGAGCTTGCTGGTTGGAGCAGGTGAGGTGTATCAGGGCACCCGTGAGCCAGCGCGGGACTCACGAGGCCCTACCTCTAGGCGGGTTGCGCCTGGCACTGGGCCGTATCTTGAGATGTGTCCCTGCAAAATTTGGTTAGATGCCGGTACTCTACGTCCTCGGGTCCCGGCCCTCGAGCTTGTCTCAGCCGTCACTGGTATGCCAGGTCGCGATGCCGTGGACAAGGCCAGAGGGTGAGGGCTGGAGAGCGAGTAAGAGCCCTGAGTCGCGATGCTCAGGCACCCCCCCTTTAACGTGCAAGTGGCCGACATGGAGAAGAAGGGATGCCGCAGACGGGCATCAAGCAATCAAGCGTGATAGGCGAATGCATAGTTGGAAATAAACGCGAGGGAGATACACGCCGCTGGGCCTAGCCCCAGCGGCTTGGGGATGATGCAGCCCGAGGGGCGCCCACAACAAGGCAAACTAACAACTGAAAAATAAAGGCAGATACATGCCGCAGGGACGGACCCACGCAGCCTGGGAGTGATGCAACCCTGGGAGGGCGCTCCCAGCTGGGAATGAAACTTGAAAGATGTCACCTGAGGATGTCGTTGGCGAAGTGGCGTTGGTGCAGCAGACTCGGTGGGCTGCGGAAGCCGATCCTCACGAGCCCCCAGGCCCCGGGGCCTCGGGAGGCTCCGGAGGCACTGGTGGCTCCTCGCGAGCTGTCTTCATCTCCGCCAGGGCCGCGGAACGCCTGTCCTCCTGAGCCTCCATGATGCCCCTCATGAGGCGCTGGTACGCCGCAGCCATGCTCGGCAGGCCGTAAGGCATGCGAACATAGCTGTGGGGTGGACCCCCGCAGCGCCCCACTTGCGAGGGCCAGAGGCGCTCCGTTGTGGCGATCTGATTGAGCCCTGGTACGTTGACGCAGACGCGCAGCCCACCATCCTCGCCTGGATGTGGAGCCACAGCTGGTGGACGACGGCAACCTCTCATGATCCTTGACTCCTGTAGTTCTTGAATGGCCTTGTTAACGAACTCGTGCTGGTCTGACCTCCCTTGCCTGGCTCCTTCCCGAGGGAAACGTGCTTCGAAGAACGCCTCCACATGGTGCCCAAGCGCCTCCCTCGTGACCCTGGCTAGGTCGGTGGCCCTCCAGGTGAGAGCCCCCGAGCCCTGCCTGAGGAGGGCGCCGGGCGCGCTTTCCTATGCGATGGAAGGAGGGTCCTCCTGGGCAGACACGGGCCCTGAGGGGCCTGCCTCCTGAGGGGCTGAGCCTGGCGACGTCTTCTTCTTGGGGGTGGTCCAGGAAGCCTCCTGCTTCCGCGATCTGGGTCTTCTAGCGACGCGGCCTGAAAGGCTCGCTCCAGGGAACACACTGCATCCTTCTCTTCGCAGGGCACCGTGATGACGCCGCCACTTCCTGGCATCTTGAGGACGTTGTAGCCATGGTGAGTCACGGCCATGAACTTGGCCAGCGCTGGGTACCCGAGGATGGCATTGTACGGCAGGCGGATGTGGGCGACGTTGAAGTCGATGAGCTCGGTGCGGTAGTTGCTGCGGGGCCCGAAGGTGACAGGGAGGCGGACCTGCCTGATCGGGACTGTGGAACCGTCGGTGACTCCGGAGAAAGGCTTGGTTGGCTGAAGCTGGTCATAGGGCACTTGGAGATTGTTGAATGTTTCCACGGACAGGACGTTGAGCCCCGCCCCTCCGTCGATGAGGGTCTTGGTGACCAGCACGTTGCTGATGACTGGGGAGCAAAGCATCGGGAGGACTCCGGCCGTGGCCGAGCACTTGAGCTGGTTTGCGGAGCTGAACGTGATGGCGCACGCCAACCACCTGAGGGGGCGCGTTGCTTCGAGCTTGGGGAGAACTGCATTCACTTCGCGGGCAAACTGCTTGAAGATACGTTGAGAGGCTGGGGCTTGAGCTCCGCCCAGGATGCAGGCGATTGCGTGCGGCTCTTGGAAGCCCCCAGCCCCCTCGTCTTGATGGCGGTCTTCGTTCCTCCTTGGCTGAGGCGGTAGCGGAGGTAGGCCTGCGTTGCCATGAGGGCGATCCTCACGAGGCTGATCCCTCCAGTCCCCCTCGCGAGGCAGGTCCCGCCAACGGTCCTCGCGAGGTTGGTCGCGCCACCCCTGGCGCGGGCCGCGGTCTTCCCAGCGTCCTGGGTTTCTTCCTCCTCCTCGGTCGTAGCCCCGGTCAGCACGGTCAGGGCGACGGCCGATCCTTCCTTCTCGCACGGCGCGGAGTTCTTGACATTCGTTGGTGTTGTGGGTGTGGAGGTCGTGGTACACACAGTACCGGCTGCCCCTAGAGGGTTCAGGCAGATCCTTGCCCCGCTTGGTGTCTGGTTCGGCTGCGAGTACGGCAGCCCCCTTGCGCTTCACGTCCTTGGCCTTGGGCTTCTTCTCTTCTGGGTCTGCGGCAGGCAGCTCAAGGAGGGAGAGGCGTCCCTCCTCAGCCCTGGCGCACTTGTTCGCCAAGTTGAACAGCTCCAGGGAGGTGCAGAGGTCTTCATGCATCGCCAGCTCCTCCTTCATCTTGACGTCGCGCACGCCATCGGAGAAGGCCGAGATGATGGCTTCCTCGGACACCTTGGGGATCTTGAGGCGCGCGCTGTTGAAGTGCTGGATGTACTTCTGCAGGGTCTCCCCAGGTTGTTGCTTGATGCGGCGCATGTCGCTCATGGCGGGTGGCCGGTCGCGAGTACCTTGAAAGTTGGCGATGAAGCGGGTGCGCATCTGGTCCCAAGAGGAGATCGTGCCCTGAGCCAGATTCAGGAGCCAGGTGCAAGCTCCTTCCTTCAGCGCCATGGGGAACCAGTTCGCCATGTACTTCTCGTCCCCGCTGGCAGCCTCGATGCCCAGCTCATAGAGCTGGAGGAACTCTGCGGGATCAGTTGTGCAGTCGTAGCGAGGAGGCAGGTCCGGCTTGAACTTGCCGGGCCACGCGACGCTACGTAGCTCGGTGGTGTAGGCACGGCAGCCTGCGGTGGCTACAAAAGGCTTCGGTTGGTGGAGAGCTTGGTCTTGAGGGTCCCCACGCGCTGCAGCTAGGAGCAGAGCGGGGTCTTAGCGTGCCGGAGCTGGAGCAGGGAGCGCCCGGGCAGCTCCTTGCGGGCGAGGGACTTCTTGGCAGCTCCGTTCTTGCTGCGCTGGCACCTGGCGGAGCGGGTTCCGCCCAGGGGCCACGCGCCTTGGAGCCATGGCGTCTTCTTGGAGAGGAGGCAGCTGGTACGCCCCCGGAGCTTCATTGCCCGCGCGGGGCGGAGTGCGGCGCAGCGGAGCGGACGGCGCAGGAGAGCCCCTTGCGGCGCGGACGAGCTCGGCGACGCGGTCGAGCCACTCCTCGTAGACGTCGTCGACGGGGCGGTAGCGCAGGAGTTTGTTTGCCGCGATGAGCGCAGCTCGTGCCTCCAAGGGTGCGTGGAGCGCGCGGGACGAAGAGCCGGCTGGGGCGAGCGATGGAGTAGCGGTGCGGCCGTCTTGCCGCACGGACGGGTGCTGAGATGACGCTTGCTGCTCGCCCCTCGCCGGGCCGGTAGCGGCGTTGACGGTGGGCGACGGGGAACGACGAGGACGTCCGCCGACGGGCGCCGTTTGGGCGACGTGGGAAGCGATGGCGGCCCGGCGCTCGGCGCGGGCCCGACGAGCGTCAGACATGGATGCAACGGTCGGAGGAGAGCGGAGTGGTGGAAGACGAATTCCGGCGCACCCCTACCTGGCGCGCCAAATGTCGGATTTCGGGTTCCGGCAGACCCTTAAGGTTCGAACACTGGGGTGCGCGCGGAGATCACGCCTTCTACCTCTCTGCCTCGCAAGGATCTAAACTACTAAAAGAACTGCACAAGGAACACAAGATTTATACTGGTTCGGGCCACCGTTGTGGTGTAATACCCTACTCCAGTGTGTGGTTGGTGGATTGCCTCCTGGGGCTGGTGATGATGAACAATACAAGGAAGAACAGCCTCGCGAGGGTCTGTTCTTGGCTAGGGTGATGAACTGCTAGGAGGAGTTCAGCCACCTTTCTCTCTCTCTCTCTCAGACGAGATGATGATCCTCTCCTACCCTGGGGGTGGCTAGTCCTATTTATAGAGGCCCTAGTCCTCTTCCCAAATATTGAGCGGGAAGGGAGCCAACAATGGCGGGCTAATTCGAAGGGGAACATCTAGTACACTTATCCTGACAAAAGTAGTCTTCGCCTGCCAAAGGCTCTGCGGTGACGCCGTGTTGGGCTCCATGGTGACCTCCGTCTCGTAGTCCTCCTGGTCTTGGTCTCGTTGCACCGAAATGGCAACCTTTGCCTGATGCCTCGGTACTCCGCGGCTGCGCTTCCCCCCTTTGCACCAAAGAGGAAAGAAGGACGCTGCGCGCGCTGGCGCCCGCCTGGCACCCTGAGTCGTCATGGCTTACGTCACGGGCACCTCGCGAGGTACCCTGCCTTGATATCTCCGCCTCCTCGCAAGCCAGCCTGATGAGGCTGCGCCTGAGGATGCGCCGTGTCGTCCGCCCCGCGAGGCTTGGCCCCTCGCGAGGGTCTTGAGTCTTGTGTTGATGAAGATGGGCTGCGCTGGGCCCCCATTTGAGCCATGCCGCAGGCCGCAGGCAGGCAAGTCTGGAGACCCCCGTTCCCAGAATGCCGACAGATGTTAATGGGCTTATTTTTACACTTTTATACTATTTTTGGGACTAACCTATTAACAGGAGGCCCAGCCCAAATTGCTGTTTTTTTTGCCTATTTTAGAGTTTCGCCAAAAAGGAATATCAAACGGAGTCCAAACGGAATGAAACCTTCGGGAGCGTGATTTTTGGAACAAACGTGATCCAGGGGATTTGGAGTGGACGTTAAGAAACAATCGAGGAGGCCACGAGGCAGGGGCGTGCCTATCCCCCTGGGCGCACCCTCCACCCTCATGGGCCCCTCGTTGCTTCACCGACCTACTTCTTTCTCCTATATATATATATATATATATATATATTCATATACCCCGCAAACATCCAGGAGCACCACAAAACCCTATTTCCACCGCCGCAACCTTCTGTACCCAAGAGATCCCATCTTGGGGCCTTTTCCGGAGCTCCGCCGGAGGGGGCATTGATCACGGAGGGCCTCTACATCAACTACATGGCCCCTCCGATGATGTGTGAGTAGTTTATTTCAGACCTTCGGGTCCATAGCTAGTAGCTAGATGGGTTCTTCTCTCTCTTTGGATCTCAATACAAAGTTCTCCTCGATTCTCTTGGAGATCTATTCGATGTAACTCTTCTTTTTGCGGTGTGTTTGTCGAGATCCGATGAATTGTGGGTTTATGATCAAGTTTATCTATGAACAATATTTGAATCTTCTCTGAATTCTTTTATGTATGATTGGTTTATCTTTGCAAGTCTTTTCGAATTATCAGTTTGGTTTGGCCTAATAGATTGATCTTTCTTGCAATGGGAGAAACTCTTAGCTTTGGGTTCAATCTTGCGGTGCTCGATCCCAGTGATAGAAAGGGAAACGACACATATTGTATTGTTGCCATCGAGGATAAAAAGATGGGGTTTATATCATATTGCATGAGTTTATCTCTCTACATCATGTCATCTTGCTTAGGGCGTTACTCTGTTCTTATGAACTTAATACTCTAGATGCATGCTGGATAGTGGTCGATGTGTGGAGTAATAGTAGTAGATGCAGGCAGGAGTCGGTCTACTTGTCACGGACATGATGCCTCTATACATGATCATACCTAGATATTCTCACAATTATTCGCTTTTCTATCAATTGCTCGACAGTAATTTGTTCACCCACCGTAATACTTATGCTATCTTGAGAGAAGCCACTAGTGAAACCTATGCCCCCTAGGTCTATTCTCCATCATATAAGTTTCCCATCTATTTTATTTTGCAATCTTTACTTTCAATCTATATAATAAAAATACCAAAAATATTTATCTTATTATTATCATCTCTATCAGATCTCACTCTTGCAAGTGGCCGTGAAGAGCTTGACAACCCCTTTATCGCGTTGGTTGCGAGGTTCTTATTTGTTTGTGTAGGTACGAGGTGACTCGCGCATGGTCTCCTACTGGATTGATACATTGGTTCTCAAAAACTGAGGGAAATACTTACGCTGCTTTACTGCACCACCCTTTCCTCTTCAAGGGAAAACCAACGCAGTGCTCAAAAGGTAGCAAGAAGGATTTCTGGCGCCGTTGCCGGGGTTCTACGCCAAGCAAGACATACCAAGTACCCATCACAACTCTTATCCTTCGCATTACATTATTTGCCATTTGTCTCTCATTTTCCTCTCCCCCACTTCACCCTTACCGTTTTATTCGCCCTCTCTTTCCGTTCGCCTCTTTTCTGCTAGCTTCGTCGTTATGGCTAGTCCTTTATCCACTCCTTTGTCTCCCGAGAATGAAGTTCTTAATTTTAAACAAAGGGAGGGATAAAATCTAAAAGATGCCTGGTATAGAATTTGCAATGCGCAAAATAGATCTACTAGGAAGCAATCTACTTCCGTTCTTCTTCGCAATTTTTATGTAGGCATCACTCCTTGGAATAGATGTATTCTTGATACCATTACCGGAGGAAATTTATTGGATAGCCATACTTTTGATTCTTATAATGCTATGATAGATTTGTTTGGCCCACCACCTCTTTTGGTTAATGGAACTATTTTAACTTTGTAACATGTGATGCAACGGCTTGAAATTATTGAAAATAAAGTTGCCATCGTAGAGTTAATTGAAAATTTGGATAGAAAGATCCATAACCAAATTACCCAATACGGATCTAAGGTAGGAGTTGCTCTTAAATTTTTTAAAGAAAAGGGACCTATGGTTAATGAAAAGATAGATCAAGATTCCACTATAATTGATAAAATTGAGGATATTATTACCAACCTTGGGTCTGCCTTTTCTTTTGTGAAAAACACTCCTCCTAATGCTAAGATTGCCAAATTGATGTATGTTCCTAAAAATAAGGGTGAAACTTCTAGTAAGGAAAATGCGGACCTCAAATCCATAAGTGTTCACCCCAATTTTCTCACTATCCATAAGGAACCTTTTGCTACAAATGATTTTCTTGATTTCGTGCCTAGGAGTTTGATAATTAATAAAAAGAAAGAGACTCCTAAAAGCTATAGATGTCTTATTGAAGAATTGCCTACCAAAGATGGCAATACCTAGATCTATCTTCGCTTTTATGCCTAGCTAGGGGCGTTAAACGATAGCGCTTGTTGGGAGGCAACCCAATTTTATTTTTATTCCTTGCTTTTTGTTCCTGTTTAGTAATAAATAATTTATCTAGCCTCTGTTTAGATGTGGTTCTATGCTTTTAATTAGTGTTTGTGCCAAGTAGAACCTTTGGGAAGATTTGGGGAAAGTCTTTGCGATCTTGCTGTAAAAAACAGAAATTTTAGCGCTCACGATATTTGCTGCCATCTTTTACTGGAGAGTGTGATTAGTGTTTGTTCCAAGTAGAACCGTTGGGAAGACTTGCGGAAAGTATTTTTGATCTTGCTGTAAAAAATAGAAACTTTAGCGCTCACGAGAATTGTTGCCATTTTTCATTGGAGAGTGATATTTAGTTAATTCTTTTTGCAGATGATTAATAGATAAATTCCTCATGGCCAGCAGTTTATTTTAGAATTTTTGGGGTTCCAGAAGTATTCGAAACCTACAGATTACTATAGACTGTTCTGTTTTTGACAGATTCTGTTTTTCGTGTGTTGTTTGCTTATTTTGATGAATCTATGGCTAGTAAATGAGTTTATAAACCATAGAAAAGTTGGAATACAATAGGTTTAAAACCAATATAAATAAAGAATGAGTTAATTACAGTACCTTGAAATGGTGGTTTGTTTTCTTTTACTAACGGAGCTCACGAAGATTTTCTTTTAAGTTTTGTGTTGTGAAGTTTTCAAGTTTTGGGTAAGGATTTGATGGATTATGTAACAAGGAGTGGCAAGAGCCTAAGCTTGGGGATGTCCAAGGCACCCCAAGGTAAAATACAAGGACACCAAAAAGCCTAAGCTTGGGGATGCCCCGGAAGGCATCCCCTCTTTCGTCTTTGTTCGTCGGTAACTTTATTTGGAGCTATATTTTTATTCGCCACATGATATGTGTTTTGCTTGGAGCATCTTGTATGATTTGAGTCTTTGCTTTTTAGTTTACCACAATCATCCTTGCTGTACACACCTTTTGAGAGAGACACATATGAATTGGAATTTATTAGAATACTCTATGTGCTTCACTTATATCTTTTGAGCTATATAGTTTTTGCTCTAGTACTTCATTTATATCCTTTAGAGCACGGTGGTGGTTTTATTTTATAAAAATAATTGATCTTTCATGCTTCATTTATATTATTTTGAGAGTCCTTTAGAACAACATGGCAATTTGCTTTTAGGCATAATAAAAACTTTCATATAAGTGCATTGAATACTAAGAGAAGTTTGATACTTGATGATTGTTTTGAGATATGGAGATAGTGATATCAAAGTTGTGCTAGTTGAGTAGTTGTGAATTTTAGAAATACTTGTGTTGAAGTTTGCAAGTCCCGTAGCATGCACGTATGGTAAACGTTGTGTAACAAATTTGAAACATGAGGTGTTATTTGATTGTCTTCCTTATGAGTGGCGGCCGGGGACGAGCGATGGTCTTTTCCTACCAATCTACCCCCCTAGGAGCATGCACGTAATACTTGGTTTTTGATAACTTGTAGATTTTTGCAATAAGTATATGAGTTCTTTATGACTAATGTTGATTCCATGGATTATACGCACTCTCACCTTTCCATCATTGCTAGCCTCTTCGGTACCATGTATTGCCCTTTCTCACCTTGAGAGTTGGTGCAAGCTTCGCCGGTGCATCCAAACCCCGTGATACGATACACTCTATCACACATAAACCTCCTTATATCTTCCTCAAAACAGCCGCCATACCTACCTATTATGGTATTTCCATAGCCATTCTGAGATATATTGCCATGCAAGTTTCCACCGTTCCATTTATTATGACACGCATCATCATTGTCATATTGCTTTGCATGATCATGTAGTTGACATCGTATTTGTGGCAAAGCCACTGTTCATAATTTTTCATACATGTCACTCTTGATTCATCGCAATCCCGGTACACCGCCGGAGGCATTCATATAGAGTCATATCTTGTTCTACTATCGAATTGTAATCATTGAGTTGTAAATAAAAACAAGTGTGATGATCATCAGTAATAGAGCATTGTCCCATAAAAAAAAGAAAAAAGAAAAAAAGGCCAAATAATAAAAAAGGCCAATAAAATAAAATAAATAAAATAAAAAGGGGCAATGCTACTATCCTTTTTCGACAGTGCTTCAAAGTAGCACCATGATCTTTATGATAGAGAGTCTCTTGTTTTGTAATTTTCATGTACTAGTGGGAATTTTTCATTATAGAACTTGGCTTGTATATTCTAACAATGGGCCTCCTCAAGTGCCCTAGGTCTTCGTGAGCAAGCAAGTTGGATGCACACCCACTTAGTTTCTTTTGTTGACCTTTCATACATTTATAGCTCTAAGTGCATCTGTTGCATGGCAATCCCTACTCCTTGCATTGACATCAATTGATGGGCATCTCCCTAGCCCATTGATTAGCCACGCCGATGTGAGACTTTCTCCTTTTTTGTCTTCTCCACATAACCCCTTCATTATATTCTATTCCACCCATAGTGCTATATCCATGGCTCATGCTCATGTATTGCGTGAAAGTTGAAAAAAGTTTGAGATTACTAAAGTATGAAACAATTGCTTGGCTTGTCATCGGGGTTGTGCATGATGAGAGCATTCTTGTGTGATGAAAATGGAGCATGACCAAACTATATGATTTTGTAGGGATGAACTTTCTTTGGCCATGTTATTTTGAGAAGACATGATTGCTTAGTTAGTATGCTTGAAGTATTATTATTTTTATGTAAATATTAAACTTTTATCTTCAATCTTTCAGATCTGAACATTCATGCCACAATAAAGAAAATTACATTGAGAAATATGTTAGGAAGCATTCCACATCAAAAATTCTGTTTTTATCATTTACCTACTCGAGGACGAGCATGAATTAAGCTTGGGGATGCTTGATACATCTCCAACGTATCTATAATTTTTAATTGCTCCATGCTATTATATTATCTATTTTGGATGTTAATGGGCTTATTTTTACACTTTTATACTATTTTGGGACTAACCTATTAACCGGAGGCCCAACCCAAATTGCTGTTTTTTGCCTATTTTAGAGTTTCGCCAAAAAGGAATATCAAACGGAGTCCAAACGGAATGAAACCTTCGGGAGCGTGATTTTTGGAACAAACGTGATCCAGGGGACTTGGAGTGGACGTCAAGAAACAAGCGAGGAGGCCACGAGGCAGGGGGCGTGCCTATCCTCCTGGGTGCGCACTCCACCATCGTGGGCCCCTCGTTGCTCCACCGACCTACTTCTTCCTCCTATATATATCCATATACCCCGCAAACATCTAGGAGCACCACGAAACCCTATTTCCACCGCCGCAATCTTCTGTACCCAAGAGATCCCATCTTGCACTACAAAAAAAATACACTTCCGTGATGATACGTGTTTATCACAGTAGGTCGCGTTTTTTGTCATGCATGTACATCCATGACGATTTTATGACAGAATCAAGATAGTCACACCTATGTTGTCGTAGAAGTGTTCCATGACATTACCAAAATTATCATCACAGAAGTGTCCACTTCCATGATAAATCGCGTGTCACAGAAGTGCTTTCGTCAAGGGTGACCGACACATGGCATCCACCATAACGGAACGCCGTTAAGCTGTCGGGTCGGGTTTTGGATCCGATAACCCGTTAACAGCCCAGACCAATGGGGATTTTCCACGTGTAAAATCATCATTGGCTGGAGGAAACACGTGTCGGCTCACCGTTGGGACAGATGTCATCCGCTCATTGGACCGAAGGCGCCTATGATACGGTGACATGTGGCACGGCCCAACAGAGGCCCATTCCTGTGAAAAGGCCGGCCCGTTTGACTTGGTCAAAAGGTGGCGGGCCGGCCCACGAAAAGCCTGTTAACGGCATGTTCGCATGTAGCCCATTTACAGCCCGCTAACCCAGGGCCCGTTACGCCCTATCCGAATTAGGCCCAGTAGTGTCATCTGGGCCGTCCAATATGATTCAGCCCGTTTTAACTTCCGGCCCATGTGTGGCCCATGACTTCTTTCGGCCCATATGAGGACCTTTGTAACTCTTGGCCCATTAACGGCCCGTGGTGAAACTGGCCCGTAATGAACAGTGTATCACTTTATACCCATTAACGGTTTGTTATTCCATTGGGCCGTTTCCAGCCCAAGTTATCTTTCGGCCTTCTCAGGGCCCATTGATTCTTGGGCTCATTTGCAGCATTCGGTTACATACGGCCCGTTACTGTCATTTTCTGCTTGTGGGCCAAATTCAGCCCGTTGTTACAGTCGGCCCGTTTGTGGACCGTCAATACGTTGGGCCATTTTCATGTAAAAAAACCCGTTGGGCTGTTTTCATAGAGTTATCAAATACGGCCTATTAACGGCCCGTTATGGTCCACGAATAGTACGACCCATGATTGGCGAAATGATGATACGCCCCGTAGAAGGCCCATGGATCCTACGGCCCGTATGAGGCCCATGGATAGTACGGCCCGTAGAAGGCCCATGGATCGTACGGCCCGTAGGAGGCCCATGGACCCTACGGCTCGTAGAAGGCCCATGGACCCTAAGGCCCGTATAGAAGTCCGATGGATCCTACGGCCGTACAAAGACCCATGGATCATACGGCCTGCATGAGGCCCATGGTTACAACAGTCCGTGTGTTGCCATGCTTATTTTGGCCTAGTTACCAAAAATAGGCTATTGTGGCCACTAGAAAAAAACAGAAAAAGAACTGAAGTGACTACATGCAAACAACTAAACAAGACAATAAGGAAATAAATAAGCAAGCAATTAACGGTAGCCTATTACCGCTATTACACATATTACATCCACTGGGCATCAAAGTTCACCACCGGTGCAAATATAGGGAACAAAGCAGCACATTACATACACTGGCCGTCAAAATTGGCCACCAGTGCAAATAAACGCGGCAGCAAAACAAGAGCATAACTGAAACAACTTTAGAAGAGCTCAATAAACGTTATCCTGGGTATCCACCATGCTGGCAATAAGCTTAGCAAGCTGATTAGCTTTGTCCTGTTTGGCGCTAAAATCCTCCAACGCTTGCTGTTGCACCAGAAAGTATGCATCTGAATGCTCCAGGGACTTCCGCAGTCCTTCCGCTTCTTGTCGCAGCACATCTGATCGATGTCTTTCAGCTTGTAGTTGAGACTCAAGAAACCGAACTGATCCAGACAGTGAGTTTGAATAGCTTGTGCAAGCGGTAGTGGCCATTAACTCGAACACTAAACCAAGACAGGACTTTGGGGTTGTCTCGCTGTCTTCAAGATAGTCTTCCTTAGCTGTTTTATCAGCTTTGTTGGAGACCAACAAGGATGTGTCACTATCCTGAACCTTATCTGCATTACTTCCTTTACCATTGCTTAATAAGGCATTCTTCCCCAATATTCTGTCAGCATTCTAAAAGAAGAAACAAGCAGACACATAACAAGTTTAGCATGTACTAGTATATGAAACTCATTTCGGTGAACCAGTTCATTAGTAAGGTGGACATGATTAAACAACCAAGTCTTCTATTGCCAAGTACTAGTACATAATAAAAGCATCAAACAAACATATATCTATGTCCTATGGTCACTTCATTGTCTTGCCAAATCAAAATAGAGACACGGTTCAAATCATATCAGTTCAAGACAAAGCAGCAGTGAAAGAATACAAAGCGTGGGAAACTACACGACACAACAAGATTTCAGATGGGTACCACGGGTCTACATGTACAACAACACTATTGGCTCTGTTGTGATGCTAGTAATGTGCATGATATGAAAGTCAACTGTATACACAATTGAAATTGAAATCAACAGAGCTATTGATAAGAGCAAACCTGTTAAAGAAACATGCGTGAACATACCTGCTGTGCCATTGGAGTTTCAATTGGATCCTTCAATTTAAAAATAAGTTTGTATGAGTAAATACAGTGATACAAGAGCAAAGCAATCATAGTTAAAAAAGGCGCGCCTAAGCGAGCGCTTAAGCGCACCTAGGCTCTAGGCGTTGGAAAAACGCATTGCGCATAACTACGCATAATCTGTGCATAACTGCGCATAAGCATGCGCTTTGGTCAGTAAAGCACAAGGCGGTGGCAAAACGCACAATTAACGCCTAGCGCTTTTTTGAACTATGATAGCAATGGAATCTTAAATTAGAATAGTTGTTCTTCAGGTTTAGGCACTTGTTCTACATGAACAGAGTACAATAAGACGCAAGAATATAATGCTTAAAAATAGAAAAGAAGCTCATAGACCTTACCACATTCTTGGTTCGGGACCAGTACATAACAAGGCGTTCCCAGTCATCGTCCAGTAAATGTGTCTCAGGAGAACGTAAGGGAATTTGATGAGTTTCTTTGCCGGTGAAGTATGTTTTCTTCAGGTAATTCCGATACTGCCACCAAGCATTCTTGAAGATAGCAGAGGTATTAGCACAGGTTACCTCATCCTGAGTTTCCAAATCGGTCCTTCTCTATAGAGAAAAATGGGAAAATTTGATGTATTATAACCATCATGGAGGTAGGATGTATGGGACGAAGCAAAGTAATTGCCATGAATAACATTACTTACACATAACTCCTGGACAAACACCTGCAACTGGCATTTTCCTTCATGTCCAGTATAATATTTCCAAGATGGGAAGATACGCACATACGATTTAACAACATCAAAGGCGATATATGCTAAACTACGACTAGCTGGTTGTGCTTCCTCCATAGGAATAGGCGTACTAACTGGTGGAGTTGGGGTTTGCCGTGATAGTACTGGCCCTTTGGGCACTGGAGCTGCCTTACTAACTGCTCTTGTTTAGGAGCTCTGTGGTGGAGATGCTGTTGTGTTAACAGGAACTGGGTTACTATCAGCTAGGGTTGGGGTTAGATTGGGTGAAGCTGGTTCTCTGTCCATCGCAGTAGGGGTACAATCTGCGAGAGTTTGGGTTATGTGTGGTAGGGTTGGTTCTTGTGCATGTACAACCGGGGTGCTATCTCGACCAAGAGGTAGCACTGTTTTATTTGAAGACCGTGTGTTTAGTCCGCTAGATACTGGCATCACCCGCTCCAATTCAAATGGCTGATAAACAGGAAACATAGTTGAATGTACAGACATTATATGAGAGACAGATGCAATAGATAGTGTGGAAAAAAGAGGGCATGAAATACTTGACATGTATATTGTTTAACTAAAATGGATAGCATGACATAATTTCACATATATGATGTCTATCTAAACTGGATAGCATAGCATAACATAATTCAAAGATATGATGAATAACTAAACAGGATCGCATGACATAATTCACCTACATGTTATCTAAATAATCAGGATCGCATCATTTAATTCACATATGCGATTTATATGCTAAACAGAGGGTATTCGATATGATGTCTGAACTAAGAACATGGTGTTGAATATTATGTATATGATGTCTAAACTATGCAATGCAAGACACCGTATGCATGATATGAGTAGTATAACCATGCCAAGTTAGAGCATACACCTCAGTGGGGGAATAGGACTGGTCATCTGTCTCTGAATCCATCTCTGAGGAGCTATCGGGACCCAACAAGAGATCTGCTTCGACAGGTAGCACTGTCTGCTCTGAAGACCTTGTTTTCACTCCAGATTTTTCCATCTCCCACACAAATGGCTGATTCACAGGAAGAGTAGTTTAATATACAAACATTGTCGACAAATGGAAATGTAATGAAGAAAAGGATGGGCAATATATCATTCAAATATATGATGCCTGGTTAAACAGGATGGCATTGCACATTTCACATATATTATGGCTGGCTAAAAGACATGAGACTGCATAATTCCCATATATGATATAGAAACTAAACAGGTGGCATTACAGAACATGTCTAAACTAAGCAGATGACATATATGATGTCAAAAGTAGGCACTGCAAGGCAACATATGCATGATATGACTAACATCATCATGCCAAGGTAGAGCAAATACCTTGGGGGGTAAATAGGAGTGGTCAGCGACGTCTGAATCCGCCTCAGAACAGATATCTTCCTCTGGATTACAATCTGGAGAGGGGTGGGGAGGGTTTGCCATTGAACCCACCATGGAGCGATGTCTGCATGACATTGTATTGCCGCACAAAACTCTTCTCTTTTTCTCTACATGTTCAACATGACTGTGTACAATATCTGACATGCATACGAAAAAAATATGGTGAGATTATGTAAGAAGAGCATGCAGAAATTTAGAGTGATGGTAACAACCAGTGGATCGACGTTTTTCCGTTGAACCAAAATAGCCCTAATGGATCGACGTGAATGTATAGTAATAAGTGATGCAACAAGTGTACAACCTCTTTGCCGTAGCCGTGTCGACCTCAACATCATTGGGTTGGTCGCTGAAGCAGTTGAGGCAGAGGTGGCTGTCGGAGGTGTGGAGGAAGATCTGAGGAATCTGTAGACGGCGTCCAGGGCACTGCTCTATTGTGATGGATCATTCTGTCGTTGGAGCAGCTCCGGTGAGCCATAAGACGTCAAGGCTGAAGCAACACAAGACAGACATCATAAATCTCAAGTGGGATTGTAATAGCATCTCCAATAGATGATGTAAAATGGATGTAAAATTAACATCACCAAAAACCACCTGACTACAACAGATGAGGTAAAAACTGTTGACTTTGAACTTAACTGTCGAAAATGAAATTTACTATGGAATCTAAATGCTACTGTCGAAACTGAACACAATGGTAGCAGAGAGGCACTTGACATGTAGTTTAGGGAGGGCCTGCAGTTCATCTTCAACCTGCACCCTCCTGAGCCGCCAGCCACCACCGGCTGAACCGCCGGCCCCAGCGCCGCCTCGCCGCCCCGAAACAACTCGCCACCGCCGCCCCGGCCAGCCCTCTAGGCCCCCCGCCCCCACCCTGAACCCTAAGATAGATAGTGGGGTACCTCTCCGGCGAGCCCCCGTCCCCGCTGCGGGTGGTTCTTCCTTAACTCCGGCGAGCTCCCCAATCCCTGAAAATCGACTGACCCAAAAGTCGATTCAGTCAACTAAAGTGTGGTTTAATCGGAGCAGAGCACCAGCACGAGCGAGGGGGCGAGCAACAACAACAGCTGGGCGAGCGAGCGATCGAGCGGGAGCCGAAGCAGCAGCAGCAGATCCGGCTGGTATGGACGCCGCCGCCGAAGGGGCCTCGCACTAGGGGAGAGCCGCTGTGGAGATGTCACCCGCGACGCCGGCTTCAAGGTAGCCGCTCCATGGGGGTGCGGGATGGAGCACCGTCGGCGCCGGGAGGTCGAGTTAAGGAGAAGGTGCAATGCGATGAGTGTACAGCCTCTTTGGTGGCGCCGAGTAGGCCTCGGCTTCGTCCGAGGAGTCGGTGAGGATGCTGCGGTTCCGGTGGAGCAGGTTAAGGCGGCACTGTGGGGATGGAGCAGCCGCAATAGATGAGGCGATCGTCGGAGCAACTCCTTGGAGGTGGAGGACGGGGCGGCTGAACCGACGGGACGGCGAGATGGACGACTAATCCTCATCCGGGGAGGTGGACGAGGGACGTCGAGCTGTTGCGGTGGATGACGTCGTCGGGGAAGAGGCTCCGGCTGGGCAGTGGTGATGTGGCGGGCGGAGGAGGGTGGGATTTCGCGGCTGGAGCGGAGAGGTTATGGCGGCATGGGATTTCGAGTGGCAAAAAGGGGGCGATGGGAGGGGGTGAAGCATGACTTAGGGACGCGCTTGTCCAAAATGTAGGGTGTGTTACAAAAGTACCCCCCACCGATTTGAACTAGCGGCCCTTTCGGCTTAGGGTTAGAAGGGGGATTTCGTGTGTCGGGATTTGACAGCTGGAGGGAGTTTTCGCGCGCGTTGTAATTTCGGGATAGCAAGGCGCGGGTTGTGAAGGCGCCAGTTTTGGGAGCACCTTATCTGAATTTTCGGGATATAACAAGACGCGGGTTGAATTTTAGGGACAAGCCTAATGTGTAGTAATATTCTACTTGTACGTACCAAATCAATTCGCACTTCCCTCAACCAAAAAGAAAACAAAAAAAACTATTCACACCACACAAAGAGAGAGTCTTGCCCCGTTTTACTACACAAATGCTATTCAAAGCTACTCCCTCCTTCCATCTATATAGGGCCTAATGTGTTTTTCGATGCTAACTTTGACCAAATATTAGAGCAATGGTATATGACATGCAACTTACACAAAGCACACCGTTAAATTCGTCTGTGAAAGGTTCTTTCAATGATATAATTTTCACATTGTGCATGTCATGTACTATTAATCTTGTCAATAGTCAGAGGCGGTCTTAAAAATCTCATTATGCCCTATATAGATGGAAGGAGGGAGTATGAATCCATGTTATGTCCGATTAAATTTTTTCGCTTGCTGTATAATGCATGTAACCTACTCATACCAACATTTTAGTGCATTCCAAATGTCTATACTACCGCTGCAATTCGAACTAAATTTGAATTCGTTTCTCTATTTCAATAAGAATCTACAATCATGATTGTTGCCAACTTCAACCATCATAGTTTCCTTGCTATCCGCCAGATATAAATCGGACGACCTATAATGCAGGATGGCAGGCACACCATCATCAACAACTCCGTTTTTTATAAGAGTAGAGATAAAATATACTAAATGTAGTATAACATGTTCATAACCACACCATGTGTATCACCGTTATATATATTCACACATGCGTCGGTTTGAAACACTATGATAAATTCTTCAAATATCCGAATTCGCTTTTTATAATGAAGTATATATGATCTCTATTCGTCTTTTACACCCACACAACCCTCTTATCTTTGTAGCTAGCACTAACTTTCTCGTGTGCATGCACACGTCCGCATCCCTCTCACCCTCCCTCAGCATTCTCTAGCTCCATCGCACAAATTCGTCTTTTCACTTTAGGTCGTTCACCCACGGTGTGTGTAGGTCCCCAGCTCCTTCTTTATGGCACACATCGATCGATATGCCTCTCTAGCCAGGTGTGCCTAGCACAAACACAAGCTTCCCCTCTTCTCTTGTCACCATCCATGCCTCACTCCCACCACTCTTTTCATCGTTCTCGTACTCGCACACTCCTCCCCCTCGATATAGTATGCCTCTCGTACCACCTCCTACATGCATCCCTCTCTCTCTATCCTTCTCCTCGTGCCTCATTTGCTTATAACACACACATGCATGTATACCGATCGATCTCCCAACATATACCTAGATCGACTTTAACTACCCCCCCATTGATCGACGTACCTCACAAGTTATGTCTCTCCTTTCTCTAACAAAGGGCGATTGATCTTCTTATGTAGTTACGTCTGCTTACCACAGCCACATCGTCCCCCCTCATCATTCGTGCATGCCTCCTGACCCGTCTCTCACACGCACGTGCACAGACAACAAGCGGCCATCTCCTCTCTTATTGATATTGCGGGCGTGCCCTCCATTTGTCTAGCAAGCCTATCCCACCATTTTTTAGAAGCAACTCCACTACCACCCCTCCAACACTCTAGCTCTGTCTCTCTCCCAACCTTATTCCTCTCCTGCACATATGCATGGATGCCGATCGATCTCCCTTAATACATGAGGCAGATCGATCTCCTTAGTACATGAGGTAGGCCTCTCTCCTCCTCCACACATACACCAGCCATTGTACCTCTATAGTTAATTGGGCCTCCCTCTTCCCCCACCACACACCGATAGTCGAGTGATGCAGGTAGGTATCCATGCCACAGAGGCAAACTGCACATGTCCCATCTCACGTTCCAGTAGGCCAGCCACTCTATATCTTTGACGTGGGCACACACAAATTTGATGGCACTCTTTATCGATCGCGCGCGCACAGACACACACATCATCCCTCTCTTCGATTCTATGGACACCTCAAGATGCATTTGTATGAGTAGTTTATCTTGTGAGAGAAAAGTTTGAACAAGGAAAGACCTTATTTGCGAAAGTGGAGAGACGTGTGGGTATATTTTTGCAAAATTGCCATAGTTTCTTTCCTATCCGTTAGATATAAATCCGACGGCCTATATTGCAGGATGGCACGCACACCATCATCACCAACTCTGTTTTCTACTCCCTCCGTCTGAAAATACTTGTCATCAGAATGGATAAAAAGAGATGTATCTAAAACTAAAATATGTCTAGATACATTTCCTTTTATCCATTTTGATGACAAGTATTTCCGGGTGGAGGGAGTATTTGTCTTTTTAGAGATTTCAACAAGTGACTATGACCGGACCTTACCAACATACTCAAAAAAGTAGTCCATAATTTTGATGTTACCCTCTTTTCTTGGCAGTGTAGTGCCATCTGGATACCTCATAAATAAATAAAGTACTACATGATAGTAATATATGATACATGGCGCAGAAGTACTAAGTATTATTAATACAATTTTGCTAGAACTCATCTAGATGAGATATAATTTGGTCTCATTCATCTTTTATAGCCATTGGCTGTGATGCTATATAAGATGCGTGTGTGCTGACGTGGGTTGTATTTGTTCTTGTGCAATGAACTGACCACTGCATGTCATGTTTGATAGTCTCAAGTCATTAAAAGCATACAAGCCCCACATCTCTTCTTGGTTGATTCCTCTATTTATGTCAAAAAAATAAGAAACAACGTGAGAGTTAATGCACCACGCCTATGTGTTTACTATTTGGTTTTCGTAAGATGACTTAATACTCACCTAGACGGAGGGAGTATTCGATTTGACAGCGGGCGGCGCAGTTCCCGATACGTCTTTAATGCAGACGAGGGAGGGAGTAGCTGTTCCCGATATGTTGAACGGCCAATGCATCCTCCTTCAATTAATGCATGAGGGAAGTAATGGGAGGAGGTCCGGGAAAAGAGGTTGCACGATGTGAATGCAATGCAATTCGCCCTCATTGCCCTCATATAAAGGTGCCCCTCCATTCCAATGCATCTACCACATCGTACGCACCTAAGCATTTGCCTAAGCACCTACACTAAGCGCAAAAGAGCTCACTCCAGACCCATCGCGGCGATGCGCGTGAGCGGCCAGCGGCTGCGCCAGATGGTCCACGACGCCGGCCTGTGGCATGGCGCCGAGGATCGTCTCCAGGCGGTGTTGGAGACCGGCTGGTGGATGGCCTCCTTCGACGCCAACTATGAATCTCAGTTGGACCAGATGATCGTTCCCACCAGCAACAAGTTCACCGTCCTCAAGAAGCTCGCGGACGACATCGCCGTACTCCTCCAGCCCGCGCGCCCGGGCTCCTCATTGCCTGCCACCCTAATCGGCCTCCATGGCCAGAACCTCTTTCAAGCACTCGTGGCCCTGCGACTGCCCGCCGACGCCACGAAGAACGTCCACCTAGAGGTCGCGCTCGACGCGAGGTGCCTCGCCCTGCAAGAATTCGTCGACCTACACATCCACATGTACGAGGAAATCGCGTACATAGGTATCTACAAGGCCAGTGAGGATGCTACGACGTTGGCCTTCCTCAACCGGCTGGAAGCCTTGGATGCCTTTGCTGAGAAGCACCTCGACCTCGCCACAAAAGCCGCCGCTCCTTAGCCGCCGGTCGGTGGCCCGGCGCACTAAGTTGAGGAGGAGGAGGTCGTACGTTCATGGATCCATCTTTCTTCTTGCCTTCTGTAACCACCACTGTGATCGCATCATCATGGCCTTAATTCTTATTGTGCTGTTGCATTCTCGTTCCAGTCAATACCGACATGTGCGATCCCTTTGCTTAATTATATGCATCACTGTAACTAGTACTCCATCCGTCAATTTATAAGTTGTGCTTACCTTTTCCATCAACTTCGTGAAACACGCGAGCATCTTGCTAGAAACACTAGAATATGTCTATATAATCCGTATGTGATAGTCCATTTGAAATCTCAAAAAAGACAAATATTTAGGTACGAAGGGAGTAATATATTAGGAGTATATCAAAACAATAGTTATTTCTTTCAAGTTTGTGAACAAATACTACTCCTATTCTACTACTTTGGATCTGTCGCAACGCACAGGCACATTGCTGGTGAAAGGAAAAGGCCTGCCGCGTTCGCGTCGCACCCCCACACGCCCGGGTATCGGGAGTACAACACGGCCCTCCCAGCACGACACATAGCTTAGGGAAGGCATGTTGCCTAGCATTTTCACTTTCATGTGGGACCGCCGTTGAGCAAACCGACACCCCGCCTGCCGCCGGGTTGGAAAACAGAAACGAGGGAAAGATCTAGCTGTAGCACGGAAGCCAAGAAATTTGGTGTCAGACGGGGCTCGTTGATAGAGTAGGAGAATTCCGTACTAGTACTACTCCTACTAGTACCAAGTTTGTACTCCTAATACTATATTACTAGTACTACCATTATAAAACTAGTAGGTACGTGCATGACACAACATCGTAGGAACAAAAAACGGGAAGATCTTGTTTTGGGCGATTTATCTTCTTTTCAATCAACGTAGTATGGATAATATGATGTGGGGGGCACCCATGAAGCTTATGTGGCTTGGTTGCATGGCTAAGGAAGGTTAGAGAAAAATAAATAGATAATGTGTTTAGAGTGCACTCCACTAAATAGATATATATATACTTTGGATCCGTTGCAATGGACTGGCACATCTATATCTATACCCCCTATATAGAGTGTGAAAAACTTTGAAAGTTGGTCATTGGATGAAGCCAATCCGACGGTACAAAGATGGCAAATCCGAGCACTACTGGCCGTTGGATATCATCCACCAGATTCTGCCACATGTATAATCTAGAAGAATCCATGGTTGAACTTAATTCATGACTAACTTTGCCACAACTAAGCTTGGGCAAAGTTATTAGTTCCTCAAAACGAGAGAAACAAGTTGGCAAGTCTAAGGGAATCTTGCCACATTTTTTGTGTGTATGTCATGTGGGGCCTTAGTGTGGCTTGCCTAAGGTGTGTCTTGAACCAAACACTCACCTAAGTTAATCAAACTTGCCTAACCTTACATTCCACCAGATTTTGCCACATCTTAGAATCCAGAAAGCTCCACATGTAGAAGCATAATGCACAAACCACCAGAATCTCATGCGTGCAATGCACGTGTACCTTACTAGTACTAGTTGGTAGTAGTAAGAAACAAATTCCAGTTTTGGCATGAGCTCGTACTGCGGGAGCACCACAAGGCCTGCCGCAGGAGTTACATTTCCCTCTCGGGGCCCACGGGACTGAACTTCAGTGGCTTAGTGCCCGACCTATGAGTCAATGACATGCGGACCTTAAATGCGGCTGGCCCACATGTCATTCTCATGGTGGTGGTGTGGTTCATGACTCACTCGTTCGAGATGAACCGGCCGGTGGTGGCGTGGCCGTGGCGAGGGTGCCACAGTTGGGCGTCGGGGCGTTACGAGGCGTAGATGGCCACACCGGCGGGTACTACCTGTAGTACTCCCTCCGGTCCTTTTTACTCTGCATATTAGGTTTGTCCGAAGTCAATCTCATCCAACTTTGACCAAGTTTATATAAAAAATTATAGACATTCACATAACAACACCAATATCATTAGATTCATCTTGGAATATATTTTCATATTATATTTATTAGATATTATAGATGCTAATAATTTCTAATATAAATTTGGTTAAACTTAGCAAAGTTTGACTTTCGGCAAATCCAATGTGCAGAGTAAAAAGGACCGGAGGGAGTACATAAGTACTCCAGCTGAGGATTGATGCCCGGGACGAAATGTGTCACAACAGCTGGATGAAAATTCGATGGTGCGGGAGTACGGATTGGAGCACAGCAGCGGAGCAGGCAAACCGCGTCCAATCGGGTGTGTCTGTGGTAGAAAGTTGATGGTCGCCGCAGTTCAGCTGGCCTGCATGTCATGCACACAAAGGCAGAGGAGCGGTGGGGCTGAGAGGGATGAGGGGCACGTCGGGGGGATGAGGATCCCCTGACGCGAACAATCCTACCATTCTGTCACTGACATGTGGGACCCATAAGCGTGGGTCCCACCTATCAGCGAAGGAAAGGCAGGGCAAGGCAGTGATAGCCCCATCAGAGGATCCATGTCCATGTCAGGGGACGTCGTGCGTGGGTTGGAGCGGCGTTGTGGGAATCGCGTGTGGGTGTGGTAGTGGTAGAAACAAGAAACGTGATGGTCGCCGTGGTTCAACTTCCATGGACAAGCTGTCATGTCTGCTGACACATGTATATCAAAACTAGAGTGTTTATATTTCAAGCACATGAACTAGTATTATTCTACTACTTTGGATCCATTGCAACACACGGGCCAGCACATTGGTAGTAGTAGTGTCCATCTCTATCTCTAGAGGCCTTCCCTCGTTCATCCTTTTCTCTGACAAGATAAACTACTCATACAAATGCATCTTGATGTTCCGTGGAACGTGCGAGGATGTTTCCTTGGGGATCTCTCCAGCGCGGCGTGGCCGTAGTTGCAAGTTGACGCCCCTTGAGATGCCGACGTTGAGGGGCACTCGGATTTCCTCCGATGAGCAGGTAAGATGAGTTTTATCACGTAGTAAATGCATTCTAAAGACTACTGTCGGTGTCAAAACCGGCGGATCTCTGGTAGGGGGTCCCGAACTGTGCGTCTAGGCCGGATGGTAACAGGAGGCAGGGGACACAATGTTTTACCCAGGTTCGGGCCCTCTTGATGGAGGTAAAACCCTACATCCTGCTTGATTAATATTGATGATATGGGTAGTACAAGAATAGATCTACCATGAGATCAAAGAGGCTAAACCCTAGAAGCTAGCCTATGGTCTGATTGTTGTTCGTCCTATGGACTAAAACCCTCCGGTTTATATAGACACCGGAGAGGGATAGGGTTACACAGAGTCGGTTACAATGGGAGGAGATCTACATATCCGTATTGCCAAGCTTACCTTCCACGCTAAGGAAAGTCCCATCCGGACACGGGACGAAGTCTGCAATCTTGTATCTTCATAGTCCAAGAGTCCGGCCAAAGGTTATAGTCCGGCTATCCGGACACCCCCTAATCTAGGACTCCCTCAGTAGCCCTTGAACCAAGCTTCAATGACGACGAGTCTGGCGCGCAGATTGTCTTCGGCATTGCAAGGCGGGTTCCTCCCCCGAATACTTCATAGAAGATTTTGAACACAAGGATAGTGTCCGGCTCTGCAAAATAAGTTCCACATACTGCCATAGAGAGAATAATATTTACACAAATCTAATCTGCTGACGTATTCCGTAGCGTGTCATCACGCCACAACCAATACTTTATTTGAACCGTTTTCACTATCCCACCTCAGCGCGTTTTGCGAGGCGGTTTCCTTGGCACGTCTTGTCGAAGCAGAGACCGTGTCCCCTTATCCCGGGATTCTCATCAATACGGGCGTGGGTAACCCAACCGCGCCATTGATTACGGCGCTTGGGAGATAAGTGAGTTTTACCAGGCTGGTGGGGACGCATAGTTTCGTCCGCCCATATAAGGGGATAAGGATCCGCCTTTCCATCCACGCCTTCTTCCTCCTTTGCTCATCCATTTTCGCGCACTCAAGCTCCAGCGCCCAAGTCCGCATTCCCCCACCTCAACCTTCCCCAGCCATATCCGGAGCGGGAGGCAAGTGGATGGTCTCCTCCATTATGGAGGGACACATCAAGAAGCTGAGGAAAGCCGGATACTTGTCTGACGACATCGCGCACCGGCTCCCAGACGAGGGGCAGTGTCGGTGTCAAAACCGGCGGATCTCGGGTAGGGGGTCCCGAACTGTGCGTCTAGGCCGGATGGTAACAGGAGGTAGGGAACACGATGTTTTACCCAGGTTCGGGCCCTCTTGATGGAGGTAAAACCCTACGTCCTGCTTGATTAATATTGATGATATGGG